>NC_092090.1:55961098-56561098 GCF_045679555.1 Salvelinus alpinus
TAATCCAAAATAATTTTGTCTAACTCTTTGGTTTAGTGGTCAAAATGATAGTTGTTTGGAATTGAATGAATCTGCTAACTTCTGACATGTTTTACAGAGGCTTGAAAGACAGACGATGGGTTACGAAAATAGCTCTAGTTACAGATTGGTAGCCCCGATATGAAATCCGACATCGTACTTGAAAAGCAGACAAGTAGGGGAAGATTTTATATAGCAGACATTATTTTCTTTAAAATGTTGCGAAAGGGGTCAAAACAGCAGTTGTTTGGGAAAGTTTGAAAAAAACGTGGTAGCATTAGTAAAACTGCTGTAACGTAAGTTCCATACTGAATAAACTGTTTCCACATTTGACAAGCAAAAGGAGAGGAAGGATTTAATCCAAAATATTTTTGTCTAACTATTTGCTTTAGTGGTCAAAATGATAGTTGTTTGGAATTGAAGGAATCTGCTAACTTCTGACATGTTTTACAGAGGCTTGAAAGACAGACGATGGGTTACGAAAATAACTCTACTTACAGATTGGTAGCCCCGATATGAAATCCGACATCGTACTTGAAAAGCAGACAAGTAGGGGAAGATTTTATATGGCAGACATTATTTTCTTTAAAATGTTGCGAAAGGGGTCAAAACAGCAGTTGTTTGGGAAAGTTTAAAAAAAAACGTGGTAGCATTAGTAAGACTGCTGTAACGTAAGTTCCATACTGAATAAACTGTTTCCACATTTGACAAGCAAAAGGAGAGGAAGGATTTAATCCAAAATATTTTTGTCTAACTCTTTGCTTTAGTGGTCAAAATGATAGTTGTTTGGAATTGAAGGAATCTGCTAACTTCTGACATGTTTTACAGAGGCTTGAAAGACAGACGATGGGTTACGAAAATAGCTCTAGTTACAGATTGGTAGCCCCGATATGAAATCCGACTTCGTACTTGAAAAGCAGACAAGTAGGGGAAGATTTTATATGGCAGACATTATTTTCTTTAAAATGTTGCGAAAGGGGTCAAAACAGCAGTTGTTTGGGAAAGTTTGAAAAAAAACGTGGTAGCATTAGTAAAACTGCTGTAACGTAAGTTCCATACTGAATAAACTGTTTCCACATTTGACAAGCAAAAGGAGAGGAAGGATTTAATCCAAAATAATTTTGTCTAACTCTTTAGTTTAGTGGTCAAAATGATAGTTGTTTGGAATTAAATGAATCTGCTAACTTCTGACATGTTTTACAGAGGCTTGAAAGACAGACGATGGGTTACGAAAATAGCTCTAGTTACAGATTGGTAGCCCCGATTTGAAATCCGACTTCGTACTTGAAAAGCAGACAAGTAGGGGAAGATTTTATATAGCAGACATTATTTTCTTTAAAATGTTGCGAAAGGGGTCAAAACAGCAGTTGTTTGGGAAAGTTTGAAAAAAAACGTGGTAGATTTAGTAAAACTGCTGTAACGTAAGTTCCATACTGAATAAACTGTTTCCACATTTGACAAGCAAAAGGAGAGGAAGGATTTAATCCAAAATATTTTTGTCTAACTCTTTGGTTTAGTGGTCAAAATGATAGTTGTTTGGAATTGAATGAATCTGCTAACTTCTGACATGTTTTACAGAGGCTTGAAAGACAGACGATGGGTTACGAAAATAGCTCTAGTTACAGATTGGTAGCCCCGATTTGAAATCCGACATCGTACTTGAAAAGCAGACAAGTAGGGGAAGATTTTATATAGCAGACATTATTTTCTTTAAAATGTTGCGAAAGGGGTCAAAACAGCAGTTGTTTGGGAAAGTTTGAAAAAAACGTGGTAGCATTAGTAAAACTGCTGTAACGTAAGTTCCATACTGAATAAACTGTTTCCACATTTGACAAGCAAAAGGAGAGGAAGGATTTAATCCAAAATATTTTTGTCTAACTATTTGCTTTAGTGGTCAAAATGATAGTTGTTTGGAATTGAAGGAATCTGCTAACTTCTGACATGTTTTACAGAGGCTTGAAAGACAGACGATGGGTTACGAAAATAGCTCTACTTACAGATTGGTAGCCCCGATATGAAATCCGACATCGTACTTGAAAAGCAGACAAGTAGGGGAAGATTTTATATAGCAGACATTATTTTCTTGAAAATGTTGCGAAAGGGGTCAAAACAGCAGTTTTTTGGGAAAGTTTAAAAAAAACGTGGTAGCATTAGTAAGACTGCTGTAACGTAAGTTCCATACTGAATAAACTGTTTCCACATTTGACAAGCAAAAGGAGAGGAAGGATTTAATCCAAAATATTTTTGTCTAACTCTTTGGTTTAGTGGTCAAAATGATAGTTGTTTGGAATTGAAGGAATCTGCTAACTTCTGACATGTTTTACAGAGGCTTGAAAGACAGACGATGGGTTACGAAAATAGCTCTAGTTACAGATTGGTAGCCCCGATTTGAAATCCGACTTCGTACTTGAAAAGCAGACAAGTAGGGGAAGATTTTATATGGCAGACATTATTTTCTTTAAAATGTTGCGAAAGGGGTCAAAACAGCAGTTGTTTGGGAAAGTTTGAAAAAAAACGTGGTAGCATTAGTAAAACTGCTGTAACGTAAGTTCCATACTGAATAAACTGTTTCCACATTTGACAAGCAAAAGGAGAGGAAGGATTTAATCCAAAATAATTTTGTCTAACTATTTGCTTTAGTGGTCAAAATGATAGTTGTTTGGAATTGAAGGAATCTGCTAATTTCTGACATGTTTTACAGAGGCTTGAAAGACAGACGATGGGTTACGAAAATAGCTCTAGTTACAGATTGGTAGCCCCGATTTGAAATCCGACTTCGTACTTGAAAAGCAGACAAGTAGGGGAAGATTTTATATGGCAGACATTATTTTCTTTAAAATGTTGCGAAAGGGGTCAAAACAGCAGTTGTTTGGGAAAGTTTGAAAAAAAAACGTGGTAGCATTAGTAAAACTGCTGTAACATAAGTTCCATACTGAATAAACTGTTTCCACATTTGACAAGCAAAAGGAGAGGAAGGATTTAATCCAAAATAATTTTGTCTAACTCTTTAGTTTAGTGGTCAAAATGATAGTTGTTTGGAATTAAATGAATCTGCTAACTTCTGACATGTTTTACAGAGGCTTGAAAGACAGACGATGGGTTACGAAAATAGCTCTAGTTACAGATTGGTAGCCCCGATTTGAAATCCGACTTCGTACTTGAAAAGCAGACAAGTAGGGGAAGATTTTATATGGCAGACATTATTTTCTTTAAAATGTTGCGAAAGGGGTCAAAACAGCAGTTGTTTGGGAAAGTTTGAAAAAAAACGTGGTAGCATTAGTAAAACTGCTGTAACGTAAGTTCCATACTGAATAAACTGTTTCCACATTTGACAAGCAAAAGGAGAGGAAGGATTTAATCCAAAATAATTTTGTCTAACTCTTTGGTTTAGTGGTCAAAATGATAGTTGTTTGGAATTGAATGAATCTGCTAACTTCTGACATGTTTTACAGAGGCTTGAAAGACAGACGATGGGTTACGAAAATAGCTCTAGTTACAGATTGGTAGCCCCGATTTGAAATCCGACATCGTACTTGAAAAGCAGACAAGTAGGGGAAGATTTTATATAGCAGACATTATTTTCTTTAAAATGTTGCGAAAGGGGTCAAAACAGCAGTTTTTTGGGAAAGTTTGAAAAAAACGTGGTAGCATTAGTAAAACTGCTGTAACGTAAGTTCCATACTGAATAAACTGTTTCCACATTTGACAAGCAAAAGGAGAGGAAGGATTTAATCCAAAATATTTTTGTCTAACTATTTGCTTTAGTGGTCAAAATGATAGTTGTTTGGAATTGAAGGAATCTGCTAACTTCTGACATGTTTTACAGAGGCTTGAAAGACAGACGATGGGTTACGAAAATAGCTCTACTTACAGATTGGTAGCCCCGATATGAAATCCGACATCGTACTTGAAAAGCAGACAAGTAGGGGAAGATTTTATATAGCAGACATTATTTTCTTTAAAATGTTGCGAAAGGGGTCAAAACAGCAGTTTTTTACGAAAGTTTAAAAAAAACGTGGTAGCATTAGTAAAACTGCTGTAACGTAAGTTCCATACTGAATAAACTGTTTCCACATTTGACAAGCAAAAGGAGAGGAAGGATTTAATCCAAAATATTTTTGTCTAACTCTTTGGTTTAGTGGTCAAAATGATAGTTGTTTGGAATTGAAGGAATCTGCTAACTTCTGACATGTTTTACAGAGGCTTGAAAGACAGACGATGGGTTACGAAAATAGCTCTAGTTACAGATTGGTAGCCCCGATTTGAAATCCGACTTCGTACTTGAAAAGCAGACAAGTAGGGGAAGATTTTATATGGCAGACATTATTTTCTTTAAAATGTTGCGAAAGGGGTCAAAACAGCAGTTGTTTGGGAAAGTTTGAAAAAAAACGTGGTAGCATTAGTAAAACTGCTGTAACGTAAGTTCCATACTGAATAAACTGTTTCCACATTTGACAAGCAAAAGGAGAGGAAGGATTTAATCCAAAATAAATTTGTCTAACTCTTTAGTTTAGTGGTCAAAATGATAGTTGTTTGGAATTAAATGAATCTGCTAACTTCTGACATGTTTTACAGAGGCTTGAAAGACAGACGATGGGTTACGAAAATAGCTCTAGTTACAGATTGGTAGCCCCGATTTGAAATCCGACTTCGTACTTGAAAAGCAGACAAGTAGGGGAAGATTTTATATGGCAGACATTATTTTCTTTAAAATGTTGCGAAAGGGGTCAAAACAGCAGTTGTTTGGGAAAGTTTGAAAAAAAACGTGGTAGCATTAGTAAAACTGCTGTAACGTAAGTTCCATACTGAATAAACTGTTTCCACATTTGACAAGCAAAAGGAGAGGAAGGATTTAATCCAAAATAATTTTGTCTAACTCTTTGGTTTAGTGGTCAAAATGATAGTTGTTTGGAATTGAATGAATCTGCTAACTTCTGACATGTTTTACAGAGGCTTGAAAGACAGACGATGGGTTACGAAAATAGCTCTAGTTACAGATTGGTAGCCCCGATTTGAAATCCGACATCGTACTTGAAAAGCAGACAAGTAGGGGAAGATTTTATATAGCAGACATTATTTTCTTTAAAATGTTGCGAAAGGGGTCAAAACAGCAGTTTTTTGGGAAAGTTTGAAAAAAACGTGGTAGCATTAGTAAAACTGCTGTAACGTAAGTTCCATACTGAATAAACTGTTTCCACATTTGACAAGCAAAAGGAGAGGAAGGATTTAATCCAAAATATTTTTGTCTAACTATTTGCTTTAGTGGTCAAAATGATAGTTGTTTGGAATTGAAGGAATCTGCTAACTTCTGACATGTTTTACAGAGGCTTGAAAGACAGACGATGGGTTACGAAAATAGCTCTACTTACAGATTGGTAGCCCCGATATGAAATCCGACATCGTACTTGAAAAGCAGACAAGTAGGGGAAGATTTTATATAGCAGACATTATTTTCTTTAAAATGTTGCGAAAGGGGTCAAAACAGCAGTTGTTTGGGAAAGTTTGAAAAAAAACGTGGTAGCATTAGTAAGACTGCTGTAACGTAAGTTCCATACTGAATAAACTGTTTCCACATTTGACAAGCAAAAGGAGAGGAAGGATTTAATCCAAAATATTTTTGTCTAACTCTTTGGTTTAGTGGTCAAAATGATAGTTGTTTGGAATTGAAGGAATCTGCTAACTTCTGACATGTTTTACAGAGGCTTGAAAGACAGACGATGGGTTACGAAAATAGCTCTAGTTACAGATTGGTAGCCCCGATTTGAAATCCGACTTCGTACTTGAAAAGCAGACAAGTAGGGGAAGATTTTATATGGCAGACATTATTTTCTTTAAAATGTTGCGAAAGGGGTCAAAACAGCAGTTGTTTGGGAAAGTTTGAAAAAAAACGTGGTAGCATTAGTAAAACTGCTGTAACGTAAGTTCCATACTGAATAAACTGTTTCCACATTTGACAAGCAAAAGGAGAGGAAGGATTTAATCCAAAATATTTTTGTCTAACTCTTTGCTTTAGTGGTCAAAATGATAGTTGTTTGGAATTGAAGGAATCTGCTAACTTCTGACATGTTTTACAGAGGCTTGAAAGACAGACGATGGGTTACGAAAATAGCTCTAGTTACAGATTGGTAGCCCCGATTTGAAATCCGACTTCGTACTTGAAAAGCAGACAAGTAGGGGAAGATTTTATATGGCAGACATTATTTTCTTTAAAATGTTGCGAAAGGGGTCAAAACAGCAGTTGTTTGGGAAAGTTTGAAAAAAAACGTGGTAGCATTAGTAAAACTGCTGTAACGTAAGTTCCATACTGAATAAACTGTTTCCACATTTGACAAGCAAAAGGAGAGGAAGGATTTAATCCAAAATATTTTTGTCTAACTCTTTGGTTTAGTGGTCAAAATGATAGTTGTTTGGAATTAAATGAATCTGCTAACTTCTGACATGTTTTACAGAGGCTTGAAAGACAGACGATGGGTTACGAAAATAGCTCTAGTTACAGATTGGTAGCCCCGATTTGAAATCCGACTTCGTACTTGAAAAGCAGACAAGTAGGGGAAGATTTTTTATGGCAGACATTTTTTTCTTTAAAATGTTGCGAAAGGGGTCAAAACAGGAGTTGTTTGGGAAAGTTTGAAAAAAAAACGTGGTAGAATTAGTAAAACTGCTGTAACGTAAGTTCCATACTGAATAAACTGTTTCCACATTTGACAAGCAAAAGGAGAGGAAGGATTTAATCCAAAATAATTTTGTCTAACTCTTTAGTTTAGTGGTCAAAATGATAGTTGTTTGGAATTAAATGAATCTGCTAACTTCTGACATGTTTTACAGAGGCTTGAAAGACAGACGATGGGTTACGAAAATAGCTCTAGTTACAGATTGGTCGCCCCGATTTGAAATCCGACTTCGTACTCGAAAAGCAGACAAGTAGGGGAAGATTTTATATGGCAGACATTATTTTCTTTAAAATGTTGCGAAAGGGGTCAAAACAGCAGTTGTTTGGGAAAGTTTGAAAAAAAACGTGGTAGCATTAGTAAAACTGCTGTAACGTAAGTTCCATACTGAATAAACTGTTTCCACATTTGACAAGCAAAAGGAGAGGAAGGATTTAATCCAAAATATTTTTGTCTAACTATTTGCTTTAGTGGTCAAAATGATAGTTGTTTGGAATTGAAGGAATCTGCTAACTTCTGACATGTTTTACAGAGGCTTGAAAGACAGATGATGGGTTACAAAAATAGCTCTAGTTACAGATTGGTAGCCCCGATATGAAATCCGACATCGTACTTGAAAAGCAGACAATTAGGGGAAGATTTCATATAGCAGACATTATTTTCTTTAAAATGTTGCGAAAGGGGTCAAAACAGCAGTTGTTTGGGAAAGTTTGAAAAAAAACGTGGTAGCATTAGTAAAACTGCTGTAACGTAAGGTTCATACTGAATAAACTGCTTCCACATTTGACAAGCAAAAGGAGAGGAAGGATTTAATCCAAAATAATTTTGTCTAACTCTTTGGTTTAGTGGTCATAATTAGTTGTTTGGAAATGAATGAATTTGCTAACTTCTGACATGTTTTACAGAGGCTTGAAAGACAGATGATGGGTTACGAAAATAGCTCTAGTTACAGATTGGTAGCCCCGATTTGAAATCCGACATCGTACTTGAAAAGCAGACAAGTAGGGGAAGATTTTTTATGGCAGACATTTTTTTCTTTAAAATGTTGCGAAAGGGGTCAAAACAGCAGTTGTTTGGGAAAGTTTGAAAAAAAAACGTGGTAGCATTAGTAAAATTGCTGTAACGTAAGGTTCATACTGAATAAACTGTTTCCACATTTGACAAGCAAAAGGAGAGGAAGGATTTAATCCAAAATAATTTTGTCTAACTCTTTAGTTTAGTGGTCAAAATGATAGTTGTTTGGAATTAAATTAATCTGGTAACTTCTGACATGTTTTACAGAGGCTTGAAAGACAGACGATGGGTTACGAAAATAGCTCTAGTTACAGATTGGTAGCCCCGATTTGAAATCCGACTTCGTACTTGAAAAGCAGACACGTAGGGGAAGATTTTTTATGGCAGACATTTTTTTCTTTAAAATGTTGCGAAAGGGGTCAAAACAGGAGTTGTTTGGGAAAGTTTGAAAAAAAAACGTGGTAGAATTAGTAAAACTGCTGTAACGTAAGTTCCATACTGAATAAACTGTTTCCACATTTGACAAGCAAAAGGAGAGGAAGGATTTAATCCAAAATAATTTTGTCTAACTCTTTGGTTTAGTGGTCATAATGATAGTTGTTTGGAAATGAATGAATCTGCTAACTTCTGACATGTTTTACAGAGGCTTGAAAGACAGACGATGGGTTACAAAAATAGCTCTAGTTACAGATTGGTAGCCCCGATTTGAAATCCGACATCGTACTTGAAAAGCAGACAAGTAGGGGAAGATTTTATATAGCAGACATTATTTTCTTTAAAATGTTGCGAAAGGGGTCAAAACAGCAGTTGTTTGGGAAAGTTTGAAAAAAAAACGTGGTAGCATTAGTAAAATTGCTGTAACGTAAGGTTCATACTGAATAAACTGTTTCCACATTTGACAAGCAAAAGGAGAGGAAGGATTTAATCCAAAATAATTTTGTCTAACTCTTTAGTTTAGTGGTCAAAATGATAGTTGTTTGGAATTAAATGAATCTGCTAACTTCTGACATGTTTTACAGAGGCTTGAAAGACAGACGATGGGTTACGAAAATAGCTCTAGTTACAGATTGGTAGCCCCGATTTGAAATCCGACTTCGTACTTGAAAAGCAGACACGTAGGGGAAGATTTTTTATGGCAGACATTTTTTTCTTTAAAATGTTGCGAAAGGGGTCAAAACAGGAGTTGTTTGGGAAAGTTTGAAAAAAAAACGTGGTAGAATTAGTAAAACTGCTGTAACGTAAGTTCCATACTGAATAAACTGTTTCCACATTTGACAAGCAAAAGGAGAGGAAGGATTTAATCCAAAATAATTTTGTCTAACTCTTTGGTTTAGTGGTCATAATGATAGTTGTTTGGAAATGAATGAATCTGCTAACTTCTGACATGTTTTACAGAGGCTTGAAAGACAGACGATGGGTTACAAAAATAGCTCTAGTTACAGATTGGTAGCCCCGATTTGAAATCCGACATCGTACTTGAAAAGCAGACAAGTAGGGGAAGATTTTATATAGCAGACATTATTTTCTTTAAAATGTTGCGAAAGGGGTCAAAACAGCAGTTTTTTGGGAAAGTTTGAAAAAAACGTGGTAGCATTAGTAAAACTGCTGTAACGTAAGTTCCATACTGAATAAACTGTTTCCACATTTGACAAGCAAAAGGAGAGGAAGGATTTAATCCAAAATATTTTTGTCTAACTATTTGCTTTAGTGGTCAAAATGATAGTTGTTTGGAATTGAAGGAATCTGCTAACTTCTGACATGTTTTACAGAGGCTTGAAAGACAGACGATGGGTTATGAAAATAACTCTACTTACAGATTGGTAGCCCCGATATGAAATCCGACATCGTACTTGAAAAGCAGACAAGTAGGGGAAGATTTTATATAGCAGACATTTTTTTCTTTAAAATGTTGCGAAAGGGGTCAAAACAGCAGTTTTTTGGGAAAGTTTAAAAAAAACGTGGTAGCATTAGTAAGACTGCTGTAACGTAAGTTCCATACTGAATAAACTGTTTCCACATTTGACAAGCAAAAGGAGAGGAAGGATTTAATCCAAAATATTTTTGTCTACCTCTTTGGTTTAGTGGTCAAAATTATAGTTGTTTGGAATTGAAGGAATCTGCTAACTTCTGACATGTTTTACAGAGGCTTGAAAGACAGACGATGGGTTACGAAAATAGCTCTAGTTACAGATTGGTAGCCCCGATTTGAAATCCGACTTCGTACTTGAAAAGCAGACAATTAGGGGAAGATTTCATATAGCAGACATTATTTTCTTTAAAATGTTGCGAAAGGGGTCAAAACAGCAGTTGTTTGGGAAAGTTTGAAAAAAACGTGGTAGCATTAGTAAAACTGCTGTAACGTAAGTTCCATACTGAATAAACTGTTTCCACATTTGACAAGCAAAAGGAGAGGAAGGATTTAATCCAAAATATTTTTGTCTACCTCTTTGGTTTAGTGGTCAAAATGATAGTTGTTTGGAATTGAAGGAATCCGCTAACTTCTGACATGTTTTACAGAGGCTTGAAAGACAGACAATGGGTTACGAAAATAGCTCTAGTTACAGATTGGTAGCCCCGATTTGAAATCCGACTTCGTACTTGAAAAGCAGACAAGTAGGGGAAGATTTTATATGGCAGACATTATTTTCTTTAAAATGTTGCGAAAGGGGTCAAAACAGCAGTTGTTTGGGAAAGTTTGAAAAAAAACGTGGTAGCATTAGTAAAACTGCTGTAACGTAAGGTTCATACTGAATAAACTGTTTCCACATTTGACAAGCAAAAGGAGAGGAAGGATTTAATCCAAAATAATTTTGTCTAACTCTTTGGTTTAGTGGTCATAAGGATAGTTGTTTGGAAATGAATGAATCTGCTAACTTCTGACATGTTTTACTGAGGCTTGAAAGACAGACGATGGGTTACGAAAATAGCTCTAGTTACAGATTGGTCGCCCCGATTTGAAATCCGACTTCGTACTCGAAAAGCAGACAAGTAGGGGAAGATTTTATATGGCAGACATTATTTTCTTTAAAATGTTGCGAAAGGGGTCAAAACAGCAGTTGTTTGGGAAAGTTTGAAAAAAAAACGTGGTAGAATTAGTAAAACTGCTGTAACGTAAGTTCCATACTGAATAAACTGTTTCCACATTTGACAAGCAAAAGGAGAGGAAGGATTTAATCCAAAATAATTTTGTCTAACTCTTTAGTTTAGTGGTCAAAATGATAGTTGTTTGGAATTAAATGAATCTGCTAACTTCTGACATGTTTTACAGAGGCTTGAAAGACAGACGATGGGTTACGAAAATAGCTCTAGTTACAGATTGGTCGCCCCGATTTGAAATCCGACTTCGTACTCGAAAAGCAGACAAGTAGGGGAAGATTTTATATGGCAGACATTATTTTCTTTAAAATGTTGCGAAAGGGGTCAAAACAGCAGTTGTTTGGGAAAGTTTGAAAAAAAACGTGGTAGCATTAGTAAAACTGCTGTAACGTAAGTTCCATACTGAATAAACTGTTTCCACATTTGACAAGCAAAAGGAGAGGAAGGATTTAATCCAAAATAATTTTGTCTAACTCTTTGGTTTAGTGGTCATAATGATAGTTGTTTGGAAATGAATGAATCTGCTAACTTCTGACATGTTTTACAGAGGCTTGAAAGACAGACGATGGGTTACAAAAATAGCTCTAGTTACAGATTGGTAGCCCCGATTTGAAATCCGACATCGTACTTGAAAAGCAGACAAGTAGGGGAAGATTTTATATAGCAGACATTATTTTCTTTAAAATGTTGCGAAAGGGGTCAAAACAGCAGTTTTTTGGGAAAGTTTGAAAAAAACGTGGTAGCATTAGTAAAACTGCTGTAACGTAAGTTCCATACTGAATAAACTGTTTCCACATTTGACAAGCAAAAGGAGAGGAAGGATTTAATCCAAAATAATTTTGTCTAACTCTTTGGTTTAGTGGTCATAATGATAGTTGTTTGGAAATGAATGAATCTGCTAACTTCTGACATGTTTTACAGAGGCTTGAAAGACAGACGATGGGTTACGAAAATAGCTCTAGTTACAGATTGGTAGCCCCGATTTGAAATCCGACTTCGTACTTGAAAAGCAGACAATTAGGGGAAGATTTCATATAGCAGACATTATTTTCTTTAAAATGTTGCGAAAGGGGTCAAAACAGCAGTTGTTTGGGAAAGTTTGAAAAAAACGTGGTAGCATTAGTAAAACTGCTGTAACGTAAGTTCCATACTGAATAAACTGTTTCCACATTTGACAAGCAAAAGGAGAGGAAGGATTTAATCCAAAATATTTTTGTCTAACTATTTGCTTTAGTGGTCAAAATGATAGTTGTTTGGAATTGAAGGAATCTGCTAACTTCTGACATGTTTTACAGAGGCTTGAAAGACAGACGATGGGTTACGAAAATAGCTCTACTTACAGATTGGTAGCCCCGATATGAAATCCGACATCGTACTTGAAAAGCAGACAAGTAGGGGAAGATTTTATATAGCAGACATTTTTTTCTTTAAAATGTTGCGAAAGGGGTCAAAACAGCAGTTGTTTGGGAAAGTTTGAAAAAAACGTGGTAGCATTAGTAAAACTGCTGTAACGTAAGTTCCATACTGAATAAACTGTTTCCACATTTGACAAGCAAAAGGAGAGGAAGGATTTAATCCAAAATATTTTTGTCTACCTCTTTGGTTTAGTGGTCAAAATGATAGTTGTTTGGAATTGAAGGAATCCGCTAACTTCTGACATGTTTTACAGAGGCTTGAAAGACAGACAATGGGTTACGAAAATAGCTCTAGTTACAGATTGGTAGCCCCGATTTGAAATCCGACTTCGTACTTGAAAAGCAGACAAGTAGGGGAAGATTTTATATGGCAGACATTATTTTCTTTAAAATGTTGCGAAAGGGGTCAAAACAGCAGTTGTTTGGGAAAGTTTGAAAAAAAACGTGGTAGCATTAGTAAAACTGCTGTAACGTAAGGTTCATACTGAATAAACTGTTTCCACATTTGACAAGCAAAAGGAGAGGAAGGATTTAATCCAAAATAATTTTGTCTAACTCTTTGGTTTAGTGGTCATAAGGATAGTTGTTTGGAAATGAATGAATCTGCTAACTTCTGACATGTTTTACTGAGGCTTGAAAGACAGACGATGGGTTACGAAAATAGCTCTAGTTACAGATTGGTCGCCCCGATTTGAAATCCGACTTCGTACTCGAAAAGCAGACAAGTAGGGGAAGATTTTATATGGCAGACATTATTTTCTTTAAAATGTTGCGAAAGGGGTCAAAACAGCAGTTGTTTGGGAAAGTTTGAAAAAAAACGTGGTAGCATTAGTAAAACTGCTGTAACGTAAGTTCCATACTGAATAAACTGTTTCCACATTTGACAAGCAAAAGGAGAGGAAGGATTTAATCCAAAATAATTTTGTCTAACTCTTTGGTTTAGTGGTCATAATTAGTTGTTTGGAAATGAATGAATTTGCTAACTTCTGACATGTTTTACAGAGGCTTGAAAGACAGATGATGGGTTACGAAAATAGCTCTAGTTACAGATTGGTAGCCCCGATTTGAAATCCGACATTGTACTTGAAAAGCAGACAAGTAGGGGAAGATTTTTTATGGCAGACATTTTTTTCTTTAAAATGTTGCGAAAGGGGTCAAAACAGGAGTTGTTTGGGAAAGTTTGAAAAAAAAACGTGGTAGAATTAGTAAAACTGCTGTAACGTAAGTTCCATACTGAATAAACTGTTTCCACATTTGACAAGCAAAAGGAGAGGAAGGATTTAATCCAAAATAATTTTGTCTAACTCTTTAGTTTAGTGGTCAAAATGATAGTTGTTTGGAATTAAATGAATCTGCTAACTTCTGACATGTTTTACAGAGGCTTGAAAGACAGACGATGGGTTACGAAAATAGCTCTAGTTACAGATTGGTCGCCCCGATTTGAAATCCGACTTCGTACTCGAAAAGCAGACAAGTAGGGGAAGATTTTATATGGCAGACATTATTTTCTTTAAAATGTTGCGAAAGGGGTCAAAACAGCAGTTGTTTGGGAAAGTTTGAAAAAAAACGTGGTAGCATTAGTAAAACTGCTGTAACGTAAGTTCCATACTGAATAAACTGTTTCCACATTTGACAAGCAAAAGGAGAGGAAGGATTTGATCCAAAATAATTTTGTCTAACTCTTTGGTTTAGTGGTCATAATGATAGTTGTTTGGAAATGAATGAATCTGCTAACTTCTGACATGTTTTACAGAGGCTTGAAAGACAGACGATGGGTTACAAAAATAGCTCTAGTTACAGATTGGTAGCCCCGATTTGAAATCCGACATCGTACTTGAAAAGCAGACAAGTAGGGGAAGATTTTATATAGCAGACATTATTTTCTTTAAAATGTTGCGAAAGGGGTCAAAACAGCAGTTTTTTGGGAAAGTTTGAAAAAAACGTGGTAGAATTAGTAAAACTGCTGTAACGTAAGTTCCATACTGAATAAACTGTTTCCACATTTGACAAGCAAAAGGAGAGGAAGGATTTAATCCAAAATATTTTTGTCTAACTATTTGCTTTAGTGGTCAAAATGATAGTTGTTTGGAATTGAAGGAATCTGCTAACTTCTGACATGTTTTACAGAGGCTTGAAAGACAGACGATGGGTTACGAAAATAGCTCTAGTTACAGATTGGTAGCCCCGATATGAAATCCGACATCGTACTTGAAAAGCAGACAAGTAGGGGAAGATTTTATATAGCAGACATTATTTTCTTTAAAATGTTGCGAAAGGGGTCAAAACAGCAGTTTTTTGGGAAAGTTTGAAAAAAACGTGGTAGCATTAGTAAAACTGCTGTAACGTAAGTTCCATACTGAATAAACTGTTTCCACATTTGACAAGCAAAAGGAGAGGAAGGATTTAATCCAAAATAATTTTGTCTAACTCTTTGGTTTAGTGGTCAAAATGATAGTTGTTTGGAAATTGAATGAATCTGCTAACTTCTGACATGTTTTACAGAGGCTTGAAAGACAGACGATGGGTTACGAAAATAGCTCTAGTTACAGATTGGTAGCCCCGATTTGAAATCCGACTTCGTACTTGAAAAGCAGACAAGTAGGGGAAGATTTTATATAGCAGACATTATTTTCTTTAAAATGTTGCGAAAGGGGTCAAAACAGCAGTTGTTTGGGAAAGTTTGAAAAAAACGTGGTAGCATTAGTAAAACTGCTGTAACGTAAGTTCCATACTGAATAAACTGTTTCCACATTTGACAAGCAAAAGGAGAGGAAGGATTTAATCCAAAATATTTTTGTCTAACTATTTGCTTTAGTGGTCAAAATGATAGTTGTTTGGAATTGAAGGAATCTGCTAACTTCTGACATGTTTTACAGAGGCTTGAAAGACAGACGATGGGTTACGAAAATAGCTCTACTTACAGATTGGTAGCCCCGATATGAAATCCGACATCGTACTTGAAAAGCAGACAAGTAGGGGAAGATTTTATATAGCAGACATTATTTTCTTTAAAATGTTGCGAAAGGGGTCAAAACAGCAGTTGTTTGGGAAAGTTTGAAAAAAAACGTGGTAGCATTAGTAAAACTGCTGTAACGTAAGTTCCATACTGAATAAACTGTTTCCACATTTGACAAGCAAAAGGAGAGGAAGGATTTAATCCAAAATAATTTTGTCTAACTCTTTGGTTTAGTGGTCAAAATGATAGTTGTTTGGAATTGAATGAATCTGCTAACTTCTGACATGTTTTACAGAGGCTTGAAAGACAGACGATGGGTTACGAAAATAGCTCTAGTTACAGATTGGTAGCCCTGATTTGAAATCTGACTTCGTACTTGAAAAGCAGACAAGTAGGGGAAGATTTTATATGGCAGACATTATTTTCTTTAAAATGTTGCGAAAGGGGTCAAAACAGCAGTTGTTTGGGAAAGTTTGAAAAAAAACGTGGTAGCATTAGTAAAACTGCTGTAACGTAAGTTCCATACTGAATAAACTGTTTCCACATTTGACAAGCAAAAGGAGAGGAAGGATTTAATCCAAAATAATTTTGTCTAACTCTTTGGTTTAGTGGTCATAATGATAGTTGTTTGGAAATGAATGAATCTGCTAACTTCTGACATGTTTTACAGAGGCTTGAAAGACAGACGATGGGTTACGAAAATAGCTCTAGTTACAGATTGGTAGCCCCGATTTGAAATCCGACATCGTACTTGAAAAGCAGACAAGTAGGGGAAGATTTTTTATGGCAGACATTTTTTTCTTTAAAATGTTGCGAAAGGGGTCAAAACAGGAGTTGTTTGGGAAAGTTTGAAAAAAAAACGTGGTAGCATTAGTAAAACTGCTGTAACGTAAGTTCCATACTGAATAAACTGTTTCCACATTTGACAAGCAAAAGGAGAGGAAGGATTTAATCCAAAATAATTTTGTCTAACTCTTTAGTTTAGTGGTCAAAATGATAGTTGTTTGGAATTAAATGAATCTGCTAACTTCTGACATGTTTTACAGAGGCTTGAAAGACAGACGATGGGTTACGAAAATAGCTCTAGTTACAGATTGGTAGCCCCGATTTGAAATCCGACTTCGTACTTGAAAAGCAGACAAGTAGGGGAAGATTTTATATGGCAGACATTATTTTCTTTAAAATGTTGCGAAAGGGGTCAAAACAGCAGTTGTTTGGGAAAGTTTGAAAAAAAACGTGGTAGATTTAGTAAAACTGCTGTAACGTAAGTTCCATACTGAATAAACTGTTTCCACATTTGACAAGCAAAAGGAGAGGAAGGATTTAATCCAAAATATTTTTGTCTAACTCTTTGCTTTAGTGGTCAAAATTATAGTTGTTTGGAATTGAAGGAATCTGCTAACTTCTGACATGTTTTACAGAGGCTTGAAAGACAGACGATGGGTTACGAAAATAGCTCTACTTACAGATTGGTAGCCCCGATATGAAATCCGACATCGTACTTGAAAAGCAGACAAGTAGGGGAAGATTTTATATAGCAGACATTATTTTCTTTAAAATGTTGCGAAAGGGGTCAAAACAGCAGTTTTTTGGGAAAGTTTAAAAAAAACGTGGTAGCATTAGTAAGACTGCTGTAACGTAAGTTCCATACTGAATAAACTGTTTCCACATTTGACAAGCAAAAGGAGAGGAAGGATTTAATCCAAAATATTTTTGTCTAACTCTTTGGTTTAGTGGTCAAAATGATAGTTGTTTGGAATTGAAGGAATCTGCTAACTTCTGACATGTTTTACAGAGGCTTGAAAGACAGACGATGGGTTACGAAAATAGCTCTAGTTACAGATTGGTAGCCCCGATTTGAAATCCGACTTCGTACTTGAAAAGCAGACAAGTAGGGGAAGATTTTATATAGCAGACATTATTTTCTTTAAAATGTTGCGAAAGGGGTCAAAACAGCAGTTTTTTGGGAAAGTTTGAAAAAAAACGTGGTAGCATTAGTAAAACTGCTGTAACGTAAGGTTCCATACTGAATAAACTGTTTCCACATTTGACAAGCAAAAGGAGAGGAAGGATTTAATCCAAAATAATTTTGTCTAACTCTTTGGTTTAGTGGTCAAAATGATAGTTGTTTGGAATTGAATGAATCTGCTAACTTCTGACATGTTTTACAGAGGCTTGAAAGACAGACGATGGGTTACGAAAATAGCTCTAGTTACAGATTGGTCGCCCCGATTTGAAATCCGACCTCGTACTTGAAAAGCAGACAAGTAGGGGAAGATTTTATATGGCAGACATTATTTTCTTTAAAATGTTGCGAAAGGGGTCAAAACAGCAGTTGTTTGGGAAAGTTTGAAAAAAAACGTGGTAGCATTAGTAAAACTGCTGTAACGTAAGTTCCATACTGAATAAACTGTTTCCACATTTGACAAGCAAAAGGAGAGGAAGGATTTAATCCAAAATAATTTTGTCTAACTCTTTGGTTTAGTGGTCAAAATGATAGTTGTTTGGAATTAAATGAATCTGCTAACTTCTGACATGTTTTACAGAGGCTTGAAAGACAGACGATGGGTTACGAAAATAGCTCTAGTTACAGATTGGTAGCCCCGATTTGAAATCCGACTTCGTACTTGAAAAGCAGACAAGTAGGGGAAGATTTTATATGGCAGACATTATTTTCTTTAAAATGTTGCGAAAGGGGTCAAAACAGCAGTTGTTTGGGAAAGTTTGAAAAAAAACGTGGTAGCATTAGTAAAACTGCTGTAACGTAAGTTCCATACTGAATAAACTGTTTCCACATTTGACAAGCAAAAGGAGAGGAAGGATTTAATCCAAAATATTTTTGTCTAACTCTTTGGTTTAGTGGTCAAAATGATAGTTGTTTGGAATTGAATGAATCTGCTAACTTCTGACATGTTTTACAGAGGCTTGAAAGACAGACGATGGGTTACGAAAATAGCTCTAGTTACAGATTGGTAGCCCCGATATGAAATCCGACATCGTACTTGAAAAGCAGACAAGTAGGGGAAAATTTTATGTAGCAGACATTATTTTCTTTAAAATGTTGCGAAAGGGGTCAAAACAGCAGTTGTTTGGGAAAGTTTGAAAAAAACGTGGTAGCATTAGTAAAACTGCTGTAACGTAAGTTCCATACTGAATAAACTGTTTCCACATTTGACAAGCAAAAGGAGAGGAAGGATTTAATCCAAAATATTTTTGTCTAACTATTTGCTTTAGTGGTCAAAATGATAGTTGTTTGGAATTGAAGGAATCTGCTAACTTCTGACATGTTTTACAGAGGCTTGAAAGACAGACGATGGGTTACGAAAATAGCTCTACTTACAGATTGGTAGCCCCGATATGAAATCCGACATCGTACTTGAAAAGCAGACAAGTAGGGGAAGATTTTATATAGCAGACATTATTTTCTTTAAAATGTTGCGAAAGGGGTCAAAACAGCAGTTGTTTGGGAAAGTTTGAAAAAAACGTGGTAGCATTAGTAAAACTGCTGTAACGTAAGTTCCATACTGAATAAACTGTTTCCACATTTGACAAGCAAAAGGAGAGGAAGGATTTAATCCAAAATATTTTTGTCTAACTCTTTGCTTTAGTGGTCAAAATTATAGTTGTTTGGAATTGAAGGAATCTGCTAACTTCTGACATGTTTTACAGAGGCTTGAAAGACAGACGATGGGTTACGAAAATAACTCTACTTACAGATTGGTAGCCCCGATATGAAATCCGACATCGTACTTGAAAAGCAGACAAGTAGGGGAAGATTTTCTATAGCAGACATTATTTTCTTTAAAATGTTGCGAAAGGGGTCAAAACAGCAGTTGTTTGGGAAAGTTTGAAAAAAACGTGGTAGCATTAGTAAAACTGCTGTAACGTAAGTTCCATACTGAATAAACTGTTTCCACATTTGACAAGCAAAAGGAGAGGAAGGATTTAATCCAAAATATTTTTGTCTAACTATTTGCTTTAGTGGTCAAAATGATAGTTGTTTGGGATTAAATGAATCTGCTAACTTCTGACATGTTTTACAGAGGCTTGAAAGACAGACGATGGGTTACGAAAATAGCTCTACTTACAGATTGGTAGCCCCGATATGAAATCCGACATCGTACTTGAAAAGCAGACAAGTAGGGGAAGATTTTCTATAGCAGACATTATTTTCTTTAAAATGTTGCGAAAGGGGTCAAAACAGCAGTTGTTTGGGAAAGTTTGAAAAAAACGTGGTAGCATTAGTAAGACTGCTGTAACGTAAGTTCCATACTGAATAAACTGTTTCCACATTTGACAAGCAAAAGGAGAGGAAGGATTTAATCCAACATATTTTTGTCTAACTCTTTGCTTTAGTGGTCAAAATGATAGTTGTTTGGAATTGAAGGAATCTGCTAACTTCTGACATGTTTTACAGAGGCTTGAAAGACAGACGATGGGTTACGAAAATAGCTCTAGTTACAGATTGGTAGCCCCGATTTGAAATCCGACATCGTACTTGAAAAGCAGACAAGTAGGGGAAGATTTTCTATAGCAGACATTATTTTCTTTAAAATGTTGCGAAAGGGGTCAAAACAGCAGTTGTTTGGGAAAGTTTGAAAAAAACGTGGTAGCATTAGTAAGACTGCTGTAACGTAAGTTCCATACTGAATAAACTGTTTCCACATTTGACAAGCAAAAGGAGAGGAAGGATTTAATCCAAAATATTTTTGTCTAACTATTTGCTTTAGTGGTCAAAATGATAGTTGTTTGGAATTGAAGGAATCTGCTAACTTCTGACATGTTTTACAGAGGCTTGAAAGACAGACGATGGGTTACGAAAATAGCTCTACTTACAGATTGGTAGCCCCGATATGAAATCCGACATCGTACTTGAAAAGCAGACAAGTAGGGGAAGATTTTCTATAGCAGACATTATTTTCTTTAAAATGTTGCGAAAGGGGTCAAAACAGCAGTTGTTTGGGAAAGTTTGAAAAAAACGTGGTAGCATTAGTAAAACTGCTGTAACGTAAGTTCCATACTGAATAAACTGTTTCCACATTTGACAAGCAAAAGGAGAGGAAGGATTTAATCCAAAATATTTTTGTCTACCTCTTTGGTTTAGTGGTCAAAATGATAGTTGTTTGGAATTAAATGAATCTGCTAACTTCTGACATGTTTTACAGAGGCTTGAAAGACAGACGATGGGTTACGAAAATAGCTCTAGTTACAGATTGGTAGCCCCGATTTGAAATCCGACTTCGTACTTGAAAAGCAGACAAGTAGGGGAAGATTTTTTATGGCAGACATTTTTTTCTTTAAAATGTTGCGAAAGGGGTCAAAACAGGAGTTGTTTGGGAAAGTTTGAAAAAAAAACGTGGTAGCATTAGTAAAACTGCTGTAACGTAAGTTCCATACTGAATAAACTGTTTCCACATTTGACAAGCAAAAGGAGAGGAAGGATTTAATCCAAAATAATTTTGTCTACCTCTTTGGTTTAGTGGTCAAAATGATAGTTGTTTGGAATTAAATGAATCTGCTAACTTCTGACATGTTTTACAGAGGCTTGAAAGACAGACGATGGGTTACGAAAATAGCTCTAGTTACAGATTGGTAGCCCCGATATGAAATCCGACATCGTACTTGAAAAGCAGACAAGTAGGGGAAAATTTTATGTAGCAGACATTATTTTCTTTAAAATGTTGCGAAAGGGGTCAAAACAGCAGTTGTTTGGGAAAGTTTGAAAAAAACGTGGTAGCATTAGTAAGACTGCTGTAACGTAAGTTCCATACTGAATAAACTGTTTCCACATTTGACAAGCAAAAGGAGAGGAAGGATTTAATCCAAAATATTTTTGTCTAACTATTTGCTTTAGTGGTCAAAATGATAGTTGTTTGGAATTGAAGGAATCTGCTAATTTCTGACATGTTTTACAGAGGCTTGAAAGACAGACGATGGGTTACGAAAATAGCTCTACTTACAGATTGGTAGCCCCGATATGAAATCCGACATCGTACTTGAAAAGCAGACAAGTAGGGGAAGATTTTCTATAGCAGACATTATTTTCTTTAAAATGTTGCGAAAGGGGTCAAAACAGCAGTTGTTTGGGAAAGTTTGAAAAAAACGTGGTAGCATTAGTAAGACTGCTGTAACGTAAGTTCCATACTGAATAAACTGTTTCCACATTTGACAAGCAAAAGGAGAGGAAGGATTTAATCCAAAATATTTTTGTCTAACTCTTTGCTTTAGTGGTCAAAATGATAGTTGTTTGGAATTGAAGGAATCTGCTAACTTCTGACATGTTTTACAGAGGCTTGAAAGACAGACGATGGGTTACGAAAATAGCTCTACTTACAGATTGGTAGCCCCGATATGAAATCCGACATCGTACTTGAAAAGCAGACAAGTAGGGGAAGATTTTATATAGCAGACATTATTTTCTTTAAAATGTTGCGAAAGGGGTCAAAACAGCAGTTTTTTGGGAAAGTTTGAAAAAAACGTGGTAGCATTAGTAAAACTGCTGTAACGTAAGTTCCATACTGAATAAACTGTTTCCACATTTGACAAGCAAAAGGAGAGGAAGGATTTAATCCAAAATATTTTTGTCTAACTATTTGCTTTAGTGGTCAAAATGATAGTTGTTTGGAATTGAAGGAATCTGCTAACTTCTGACATGTTTTACAGAGGCTTGAAAGACAGACGATGGGTTACGAAAATAACTCTACTTACAGATTGGTAGCCCCGATATGAAATCCGACATCGTACTTGAAAAGCAGACAAGTAGGGGAAGATTTTATATAGCAGACATTATTTTCTTTAAAATGTTGCGAAAGGGGTCAAAACAGCAGTTGTTTGGGAAAGTTTGAAAAAAACGTGGTAGCATTAGTAAAACTGCTGTAACGTAAGTTCCATACTGAATAAACTGTTTCCACATTTGACAAGCAAAAGGAGAGGAAGGATTTAATCCAAAATATTTTTGTCTAACTCTTTGCTTTAGTGGTCAAAATGATAGTTGTTTGGATTTGAAGGAATCTGCTAACTTCTGACATGTTTTACAGAGGCTTGAAAGACAGACGATGGGTTACGAAAATAGCTCTAGTTACAGATTGGTAGCCCCGATTTGAAATCCGACTTCGTACTTGAAAAGCAGACAAGTAGGGGAAGATTTTATATGGCAGACATTTTTTTCTTTAAAATGTTGCGAAAGGGGTCAAAACAGCAGTTGTTTGGGAAAGTTTGAAAAAAAACGTGGTAGATTTAGTAAAACTGCTGTAACGTAAGTTCCATACTGAATAAACTGTTTCCACATTTGACAAGCAAAAGGAGAGGAAGGATTTAATCCAAAATATTTTTGTCTAACTATTTGCTTTAGTGGTCAAAATGATAGTTGTTTGGAATTAAATGAATCTGCTAACTTCTGACATGTTTTACAGAGGCTTGAAAGACAGACGATGGGTTACGAAAATAGCTCTAGTTACAGATTGGTAGCCCCGATATGAAATCCGACATCGTACTTGAAAAGCAGACAAGTAGGGGAAGATTTTATATAGCAGACATTATTTTCTTTAAAATGTTGCGAAAGGGGTCAAAACAGCAGTTGTTTGGGAAAGTTTGAAAAAAACGTGGTAGCATTAGTAAAACTGCTGTAACATAAGTTCCATACTGAATAAACTGTTTCCACATTTGACAAGCAAAAGGAGAGGAAGGATTTAATCCAAAATATTTTTGTCTAACTATTTGCTTTAGTGGTCAAAATGATAGTTGTTTGGAATTGAAGGAATCTGCTAACTTCTGACATGTTTTACAGAGGCTTGAAAGACAGACGATGGGTTACGAAAATAGCTCTACTTACAGATTGGTAGCCCCGATATGAAATCCGACATCGTACTTGAAAAGCAGACAAGTAGGGGAAGATTTTATATAGCAGACATTATTTTCTTTAAAATGTTGCGAAAGGGGTCAAAACAGCAGTTGTTTGGGAAAGTTTGAAAAAAAACGTGGTAGATTTAGTAAAACTGCTGTAACGTAAGTTCCATACTGAATAAACTGTTTCCACATTTGACAAGCAAAAGGAGAGGAAGGATTTAATCCAAAATATTTTTGTCTAACTATTTGCTTTAGTGGTCAAAATGATAGTTGTTTGGAATTGAAGGAATCTGCTAACTTCTGACATGTTTTACAGAGGCTTGAAAGACAGACGATGGGTTACGAAAATAGCTCTAGTTACAGATTGGTAGCCCCGATTTGAAATCCGACATCGTACTTGAAAAGCAGACAAGTAGGGGAAGATTTTATATGGCAGACATTTTTTTCTTTAAAATGTTGCGAAAGGGGTCAAAACAGCAGTTGTTTGGGAAAGTTTGAAAAAAAAACGTGGTAGCATTAGTAAAACTGCTGTAACATAAGTTCCATACTGAATAAACTGTTTCCACATTTGACAAGCAAAAGGAGAGGAAGGATTTAATCCAAAATATTTTTGTCTAACTCTTTGCTTTAGTGGTCAAAATGATAGTTGTTTGGAATTGAATGAATCTGCTAACTTCTGACATGTTTTACAGAGGCTTGAAAGACAGACGATGGGTTACGAAAATAGCTCTAGTTACAGATTGGTAGCCCCGATATGAAATCCGACATCGTACTTGAAAAGCAGACAAGTAGGGGAAGATTTTATATAGCAGACATTATTTTCTTTAAAATGTTGCGAAAGGGGTCAAAACAGCAGTTGTTTGGGAAAGTTTGAAAAAAACGTGGTAGCATTAGTAAAACTGCTGTAACGTAAGTTCCATACTGAATAAACTGTTTCCACATTTGACAAGCAAAAGGAGAGGAAGGATTTAATCCAAAATATTTTTGTCTAACTCTTTGCTTTAGTGGTCAAAATGATAGTTGTTTGGAATTGAAGGAATCTGCTAACTTCTGACATGTTTTACAGAGGCTTGAAAGACAGACGATGGGTTACGAAAATAGCTCTAGTTACAGATTGGTAGCCCCGATATGAAATCCGACATCGTACTTGAAAAGCAGACAAGTAGGGGAAGATTTTCTATAGCAGACATTATTTTCTTTAAAATGTTGCGAAAGGGGTCAAAACAGCAGTTGTTTGGGAAAGTTTGAAAAAAACGTGGTAGCATTAGTAAGACTGCTGTAACGTAAGTTCCATACTGAATAAACTGTTTCCACATTTGACAAGCAAAAGGAGAGGAAGGATTTAATCCAAAATATTTTTGTCTAACTCTTTGCTTTAGTGGTCAAAATTATAGTTGTTTGGAATTGAAGGAATCTGCTAACTTCTGACATGTTTTACAGAGGCTTGAAAGACAGACGATGGGTTACGAAAATAGCTCTACTTACAGATTGGTAGCCCCGATATGAAATCCGACATCGTACTTGAAAAGCAGACAAGTAGGGGAAGATTTTCTATAGCAGACATTATTTTCTTGAAAATGTTGCGAAAGGGGTCAAAACAGCAGTTTTTTGGGAAAGTTTGAAAAAAACGTGGTAGCATTAGTAAGACTGCTGTAACGTAAGTTCCATACTGAATAAACTGTTTCCACATTTGACAAGCAAAAGGAGAGGAAGGATTTAATCCAAAATATTTTTGTCTACCTCTTTGGTTTAGTGGTCAAAATGATAGTTGTTTGGAATTAAATGAATCTGCTAACTTCTGACATGTTTTACAGAGGCTTGAAAGACAGACGATGGGTTACGAAAATAGCTCTAGTTACAGATTGGTAGCCCCGATTTGAAATCCGACTTCGTACTTGAAAAGCAGACAAGTAGGGGAAGATTTTTTATGGCAGACATTTTTTTCTTTAAAATGTTGCGAAAGGGGTCAAAACAGCAGTTGTTTGGGAAAGTTTGAAAAAAAAACGTGGTAGCATTAGTAAAACTGCTGTAACGTAAGTTCCATACTGAATAAACTGTTTCCACATTTGACAAGCAAAAGGAGAGGAAGGATTTAATCCAAAATATTTTTGTCTAACTCTTTGGTTTAGTGGTCAAAATGATAGTTGTTTGGAATTAAATGAATCTGCTAACTTCTGACATGTTTTACAGAGGCTTGAAAGACAGACGATGGGTTACGAAAATAGCTCTACTTACAGATTGGTAGCCCCGATATGAAATCCGACATCGTACTTGAAAAGCAGACAAGTAGGGGAAGATTTTATATAGCAGACATTATTTTCTTTAAAATGTTGCGAAAGGGGTCAAAACAGCAGTTGTTTGGGAAAGTTTGAAAAAAACGTGGTAGATTTAGTAAAACTGCTGTAACGTAAGTTCCATACTGAATAAACTGTTTCCACATTTGACAAGCAAAAGGAGAGGAAGGATTTAATCCAAAATATTTTTGTCTAACTATTTGCTTTAGTGGTCAAAATGATAGTTGTTTGGAATTGAAGGAATCTGCTAACTTCTGACATGTTTTACAGAGGCTTGAAAGACAGACGATGGGTTACGAAAATAGCTCTACTTACAGATTGGTAGCCCCGATATGAAATCCGACATCGTACTTGAAAAGCAGACAAGTAGGGGAAGATTTTATATAGCAGACATTATTTTCTTTAAAATGTTGCGAAAGGGGTCAAAACAGCAGTTGTTTGGGAAAGTTTGAAAAAAAACGTGGTAGCATTAGTAAAACTGCTGTAACGTAAGTTCCATACTGAATAAACTGTTTCCACATTTGACAAGCAAAAGGAGAGGAAGGATTTAATCCAAAATATTTTTGTCTAACTCTTTGGTTTAGTGGTCAAAATGATAGTTGTTTGGAATTGAATGAATCTGCTAACTTCTGACATGTTTTACAGAGGCTTGAAAGACAGACGATGGGTTACGAAAATAGCTCTAGTTACAGATTGGTAGCCCCGATTTGAAATCCGACTTCGTACTTGAAAAGCAGACAAGTAGGGGAAGATTTTATATGGCAGACATTATTTTCTTTAAAATGTTGCGAAAGGGGTCAAAACAGCAGTTGTTTGGGAAAGTTTGAAAAAAAACGTGGTAGCATTAGTAAAACTGCTGTAACGTAAGTTCCATACTGAATAAACTGTTTCCACATTTGACAAGCAAAAGGAGAGGAAGGATTTAATCCAAAATAATTTTGTCTAACTCTTTGGTTTAGTGGTCAAAATGATAGTTGTTTGGAATTGAATGAATCTGCTAACTTCTGACATGTTTTACAGAGGCTTGAAAGACAGACGATGGGTTACGAAAATAGCTCAACTTACAGATTGGTAGCCCCGATATGAAATCCGACATCGTACTTGAAAAGCAGACAAGTAGGGGAAGATTTTATATAGCAGACATTATTTTCTTTAAAATGTTGCGAAAGGGGTCAAAACAGCAGTTTTTTGGGAAAGTTTGAAAAAAACGTGGTAGCATTAGTAAAACTGCTGTAACGTAAGTTCCATACTGAATAAACTGTTTCCACATTTGACAAGCAAAAGGAGAGGAAGGATTTAATCCAAAATAATTTTGTCTAACTCTTTAGTTTAGTGGTCAAAATGATAGTTGTTTGGAATTAAATGAATCTGCTAACTTCTGACATGTTTTACAGAGGCTTGAAAGACAGACGATGGGTTACGAAAATAGCTCTAGTTACAGATTGGTAGCCCCGATTTGAAATCCGACTTCGTACTTGAAAAGCAGACAAGTAGGGGAAGATTTTATATGGCAGACATTATTTTCTTTAAAATGTTGCGAAAGGGGTCAAAACAGCAGTTGTTTGGGAAAGTTTGAAAAAAAACGTGGTAGCATTAGTAAAACTGCTGTAACGTAAGTTCCATACTGAATAAACTGTTTCCACATTTGACAAGCAAAAGGAGAGGAAGGATTTAATCCAAAATATTTTTGTCTAACTCTTTGCTTTAGTGGTCAAAATGATAGTTGTTTGGAATTGAAGGAATCTGCTAACTTCTGACATGTTTTACAGAGGCTTGAAAGACAGACGATGGGTTACGAAAATAGCTCTACTTACAGATTGGTAGCCCCGATATGAAATCCGACATCGTACTTGAAAAGCAGACAAGTAGGGGAAGATTTTATATAGCAGACATTATTTTCTTTAAAATGTTGCGAAAGGGGTCAAAACAGCAGTTTTTTGGGAAAGTTTAAAAAAAACGTGGTAGCATTAGTAAGACTGCTGTAACGTAAGTTCCATACTGAATAAACTGTTTCCACATTTGACAAGCAAAAGGAGAGGAAGGATTTAATCCAAAATATTTTTGTCTACCTCTTTGGTTTAGTGGTCAAAATGATAGTTGTTTGGAATTGAATGAATCTGCTAACTTCTGACATGTTTTACAGAGGCTTGAAAGACAGACGATGGGTTACGAAAATAGCTCTAGTTACAGATTGGTAGCCCCGATTTGAAATCCGACTTCGTACTTGAAAAGCAGACAAGTAGGGGAAGATTTTTTATGGCAGACATTTTTTTCTTTAAAATGTTGCGAAAGGGGTCAAAACAGCAGTTGTTTGGGAAAGTTTGAAAAAAAAACGTGGTAGCATTAGTAAAACTGCTGTAACGTAAGTTCCATACTGAATAAACTGTTTCCACATTTGACAAGCAAAAGGAGAGGAAGGATTTAATCCAAAATAATTTTGTCTAACTCTTTGGTTTAGTGGTCAAAATGATAGTTGTTTGGAATTGAATGAATCTGCTAACTTCTGACATGTTTTACAGAGGCTTGAAAGACAGACGATGGGTTACGAAAATAGCTCTAGTTACAGATTGGTAGCCCCGATTTGAAATCCGACTTCGTACTTGAAAAGCAGACAAGTAGGGGAAGATTTTATATGGCAGACATTATTTTCTTTAAAATGTTGCGAAAGGGGTCAAAACAGCAGTTGTTTGGGAAAGTTTGAAAAAAAACGTGGTAGCATTAGTAAAACTGCTGTAACGTAAGTTCCATACTGAATAAACTGTTTCCACATTTGACAAGCAAAAGGAGAGGAAGGATTTAATCCAAAATAATTTTGTCTAACTCTTTGGTTTAGTGGTCAAAATGATAGTTGTTTGGAATTGAATGAATCTGCTAACTTCTGACATGTTTTACAGAGGCTTGAAAGACAGACGATGGGTTACGAAAATAGCTCTAGTTACAGATTGGTAGCCCCGATTTGAAATCCGACATCGTACTTGAAAAGCAGACAAGTAGGGGAAGATTTTCTATAGCAGACATTATTTTCTTTAAAATGTTGCGAAAGGGGTCAAAACAGCAGTTGTTTGGGAAAGTTTGAAAAAAACGTGGTAGCATTAGTAAAACTGCTGTAACGTAAGTTCCATACTGAATAAACTGTTTCCACATTTGACAAGCAAAAGGAGAGGAAGGATTTAATCCAAAATAATTTTGTCTACCTCTTTGGTTTAGTGGTCAAAATGATAGTTGTTTGGAATTAAATGAATCTGCTAACTTCTGACATGTTTTACAGAGGCTTGAAAGACAGACGATGGGTTACGAAAATAGCTCTAGTTACAGATTGGTAGCCCCGATTTGAAATCCGACATCGTACTTGAAAAGCAGACAAGTAGGGGAAGATTTTATATAGCAGACATTATTTTCTTTAAAATGTTGCGAAAGGGGTCAAAACAGCAGTTGTTTGGGAAAGTTTGAAAAAAAACGTGGTAGATTTAGTAAAACTGCTGTAACGTAAGTTCCATACTGAATAAACTGTTTCCACATTTGACAAGCAAAAGGAGAGGAAGGATTTAATCCAAAATATTTTTGTCTAACTCTTTGGTTTAGTGGTCAAAATGATAGTTGTTTGGAATTGAAGGAATCTGCTAATTTCTGACATGTTTTACAGAGGCTTGAAAGACAGACGATGGGTTACGAAAATAACTCTACTTACAGATTGGTAGCCCCGATATGAAATCCGACATCGTACTTGAAAAGCAGACAAGTAGGGGAAGATTTTATATAGCAGACATTATTTTCTTTAAAATGTTGCGAAAGGGGTCAAAACAGCAGTTTTTTGGGAAAGTTTAAAAAAAACGTGGTAGCATTAGTAAGACTGCTGTAACGTAAGTTCCATACTGAATAAACTGTTTCCACATTTGACAAGCAAAAGGAGAGGAAGGATTTAATCCAAAATATTTTTGTCTACCTCTTTGGTTTAGTGGTCAAAATGATAGTTGTTTGGAATTGAATGAATCTGCTAACTTCTGACATGTTTTACAGAGGCTTGAAAGACAGACGATGGGTTACGAAAATAGCTCTAGTTACAGATTGGTAGCCCCGATTTGAAATCCGACTTCGTACTTGAAAAGCAGACAAGTAGGGGAAGATTTTTTATGGCAGACATTTTTTTCTTTAAAATGTTGCGAAAGGGGTCAAAACAGCAGTTGTTTGGGAAAGTTTGAAAAAAAAACGTGGTAGCATTAGTAAAACTGCTGTAACGTAAGTTCCATACTGAATAAACTGTTTCCACATTTGACAAGCAAAAGGAGAGGAAGGATTTAATCCAAAATAATTTTGTCTAACTCTTTGGTTTAGTGGTCATAATGATAGTTGTTTGGAAATGAATGAATCTGCTAACTTCTGACATGTTTTACAGAGGCTTGAAAGACAGACGATGGGTTACGAAAATAGCTCTAGTTAGAGATTGGTAGCCCCGATTTGAAATCCGACATCGTACTTGAAAAGCAGACAAGTAGGGGAAGATTTTATATAGCAGACATTATTTTCTTTAAAATGTTGCGAAAGGGGTCAAAACAGCAGTTTTTTGGGAAAGTTTGAAAAAAACGTGGTAGCATTAGTAAAACTGCTGAAACGTAAGTTCCATACTGAATAAACTGTTTCCACATTTGACAAGCAAAAGGAGAGGAAGGATTTAATCCAAAATATTTTTGTCTAACTATTTGCTTTAGTGGTCAAAATGATAGTTGTTTGGAATTGAAGGAATCTGCTAACTTCTGACATGTTTTACAGAGGCTTGAAAGACAGACGATGGGTTACGAAAATAACTCTACTTACAGATTGGTAGCCCCGATATGAAATCCGACATCGTACTTGAAAAGCAGACAAGTAGGGGAAGATTTTATATAGCAGACATTATTTTCTTTAAAATGTTGCGAAATGGGTCAAAACAGCAGTTGTTTGGGAAAGTTTGAAAAAAAACGTGGTAGCATTAGTAAAACTGCTGTAACGTAAGTTCCATACTGAATAAACTGTTTCCACATTTGACAAGCAAAAGGAGAGGAAGGATTTAATCCAAAATATTTTTGTCTAACTCTTTGGTTTAGTGGTCAAAATGATAGTTGTTTGGAAATGAATGAATCTGCTAACTTCTGACATGTTTTACAGAGGCTTGAAAGACAGACGATGGGTTACAAAAATAGCTCTAGTTACAGATTGGTAGCCCCGATTTGAAATCCGACTTCGTACTTGAAAAGCAGACAAGTAGGGGAAGATTTTATATGGCAGACATTTTTTTCTTTAAAATGTTGCGAAAGGGGTCAAAACAGCAGTTGTTTGGGAAAGTTTGAAAAAAAAACGTGGTAGCATTAGTAAAACTGCTGTAACGTAAGTTCCATACTGAATAAACTGTTTCCACATTTGACAAGCAAAAGGAGAGGAAGGATTTAATCCAAAATAATTTTGTCTAACTCTTTGGTTTAGTGGTCATAATGATAGTTGTTTGGAATTGAATGAATCTGCTAACTTCTGACATGTTTTACAGAGGCTTGAAAGACAGACGATGGGTTACGAAAATATCTCTAGTTACAGATTGGTCGCCCCGATTTGAAATCCGACTTCGTACTCGAAAAGCAGACAAGTAGGGGAAGATTTTATATGGCAGACATTATTTTCTTTAAAATGTTGCGAAAGGGGTCAAAACAGCAGTTGTTTGGGAAAGTTTGAAAAAAAACGTGGTAGCATTAGTAAAACTGCTGTAACGTAAGTTCCATACTGAATAAACTGTTTCCACATTTGACAAGCAAAAGGAGAGGAAGGATTTAATCCAAAATAATTTTGTCTAAATCTTTGGTTTAGTGGTCATAATGATAGTTGTTTGGAAATGAATGAATCTGCTAACTTCTGACATGTTTTACAGAGGCTTGAAAGACAGACGATGGGTTATGAAAATAACTCTACTTACAGATTGGTAGCCCCGATATGAAATCCGACATCGTACTTGAAAAGCAGACAAGTAGGGGAAGATTTTATATAGCAGACAATTTTTTCTTTAAAATGTTGCGAAAGGGGTCAAACCAGCAGTTTTTTGGGAAAGTTTTAAAAAAACGTGGTAGCATTAGTAAGACTGCTGTAACGTAAGTTCCATACTGAATAAACTGTTTCCACATTTGACAAGCAAAAGGAGAGGAAGGATTTAATCCAAAATATTTTTGTCTACCTCTTTGGTTTAGTGGTCATAATGATAGTTGTTTGGAAATGAATGAATCTGCTAACTTCTGACATGTTTTACAGAGGCTTGAAAGACAGACGATGGGTTACGAAAATAGCTCTAGTTACAGATTGGTAGCCCCGATTTGAAATCCGACTTCGTACTTGAAAAGCAGACAAGTAGGGGAAGATTTTTTATGGCAGACATTTTTTTCTTTAAAATGTTGCGAAGGGGGTCAAAACAGGAGTTGTTTGGGAAAGTTTGAAAAAAAAACGTGGTAGCATTAGTAAAACTGCTGTAACGTAAGTTCCATACTGAATAAACTGTTTCCACATTTGACAAGCAAAAGGAGAGGAAGGATTTAATCCAAAATAATTTTGTCTAACTCTTTGGTTTAGTGGTCAAAATGATAGTTGTTTGGAATTTAAGGAATCTGCTAATTTCTGACATGTTTTACAGAGGCTTGAAAGACAGACGATGGGTTACGAAAATAGCTCTAGTTACAGATTGGTAGCCCCGATTTGAAATCCGACTTCGTACTTGAAAAGCAGACAAGTAGGGGAAGATTTTTTATGGAAGACATTATTTTCTTTAAAATGTTGCGAAAGGGGTCAAAACAGCAGTTGTTTGGGAAAGTTTGAAAAAAAACGTGGTAGCATTAGTAAAACTGCTGTAACGTAAGTTCCATACTGAATAAACTGTTTCCACATTTGACAAGCAAAAGGAGAGGAAGGATTTAATCCAAAATAATTTTGTCTAACTCTTTGGTTTAGTGGTCATAATGATAGTTGTTTGGAAATGAATGAATCTGCTAACTTCTGACATGTTTTACAGAGGCTTGAAAGACAGACGATGGGTTACGAAAATAGCTCTAGTTACAGATTGGTAGCCCCGATTTGAAATCCGACTTCGTACTTGAAAAGCAGACAAGTAGGGGAAGATTTTTTATGGCAGACATTTTTTTCTTTAAAATGTTGCAAAAGGGGTCAAAACAGGAGTTGTTTGGGAAAGTTTGAAAAAAAAACGTGGTAGCATTAGTAAAACTGCTGTAACGTAAGTTCCATACTGAATAAACTGTTTCCACATTTGACAAGCAAAAGGAGAGGAAGGATTTAATCCAAAATAATTTTGTCTAACTCTTTGGTTTAGTGGTCATAATGATAGTTGTTTGGAAATGAATGAATCTGCTAACTTCTGACATGTTTTACAGAGGCTTGAAAGACAGACGATGGGTTACGAAAATAGCTCTAGTTACAGATTGGTAGCCCCGATTTGAAATCCGACTTCGTACTTGAAAAGCAGACAAGTAGGGGAAGATTTTTATGGTAAACATTTTTTTCTTTAAAATGTTGCGAAAGGGGTCAAAACAGGAGTTGTTTGGGAAAGTTTGAAAAAAAAACGTGGTAGCATTAGTAAAACTGCTGTAACGTAAGTTCCATACTGAATAAACTGTTTCCACATTTGACAAGCAAAAGGAGAGGAAGGATTTAATCCAAAATAATTTTGTCTAACTCTTTAGTTTAGTGGTCAAAATGATAGTTGTTTGGAATTAAATGAATCTGCTAACTTCTGACATGTTTTACAGAGGCTTGAAAGACAGACGATGGGTTACGAAAATAGCTCTAGTTACAGATTGGTCGCCCCGATTTGAAATCCGACTTCGTACTCGAAAAGCAGACAAGTAGGGGAAGATTTTATATGGCAGACATTTTTTTCTTTAAAATGTTGCGAAAGGGGTCAAAACAGCAGTTGTTTGGGAAAGTTTGAAAAAAAACGTGGTAGATTTAGTAAAACTGCTGTAACGTAAGTTCCATACTGAATAAACTGTTTCCACATTTGACAAGCAAAAGGAGAGGAAGGATTTAATCCAAAATATTTTTGTCTAACTATTTGCTTTAGTGGTCAAAATGATAGTTGTTTGGAATTGAAGGAATCTGCTAACTTCTGACATGTTTTACAGAGGCTTGAAAGACAGACGATGGGTTACAAAAATAGCTCTAGTTACAGATTGGTAGCCCCGATTTGAAATCCGACATCGTACTTGAAAAGCAGACAAGTAGGGGAAGATTTTCTATAGCAGACATTTTTTTCTTTAAAATGTTGCGAAAGGGGTCAAAACAGCAGTTGTTTGGGAAAGTTTGAAAAAAAAACGTGGTAGCATTAGTAAAACTGCTGTAACATAAGTTCCATACTGAATAAACTGTTTCCACATTTGACAAGCAAAAGGAGAGGAAGGATTTAATCCAAAATATTTTTGTCTAACTATTTGCTTTAGTGGTCAAAATGATAGTTGTTTGGAATTGAAGGAATCCGCTAACTTCTGACATGTTTTACAGAGGCTTGAAAGACAGACGATGGGTTACAAAAATAGCTCTAGTTACAGATTGGTAGCCCCGATTTGAAATCCGACTTCGTACTTGAAAAGCAGACAAGTAGGGGAAGATTTTTTATGGCAGACATTTTTTTCTTTAAAATGTTGCGAAGGGGGTCAAAACAGGAGTTGTTTGGGAAAGTTTGAAAAAAAACGTGGTAGCATTAGTAAAACTGCTGTAACGTAAGTTCCATACTGAATAAACTGTTTCCACATTTGACAAGCAAAAGGAGAGGAAGGATTTAATCCAAAATAATTTTGTCTAACTCTTTAGTTTAGTGGTCAAAATGATAGTTGTTTGGAATTAAATGAATCTGCTAACTTCTGACATGTTTTACAGAGGCTTGAAAGACAGACAATGGGTTACGAAAATAGCTCTACTTACAGATTGGTAGCCCCGATATGAAATCCGACATCGTACTTGAAAAGCAGACAAGTAGGGGAAGATTTTATATAGCAGACATTATTTTCTTTAAAATGTTGCGAAAGGGGTCAAAACAGCAGTTTTTTGGGAAAGTTTAAAAAAAACGTGGTAGCATTAGTAAGACTGCTGTAACGTAAGTTCCATACTGAATAAACTGTTTCCACATTTGACAAGCAAAAGGAGAGGAAGGATTTAATCCAAAATATTTTTGTCTACCTCTTTGGTTTAGTGGTCAAAATGATAGTTGTTTGGAATTGAAGGAATCTGCTAACTTCTGACATGTTTTACAGAGGCTTGAAAGACAGACGATGGGTTACGAAAATAGCTCTAGTTACAGATTGGTCGCCCCGATTTGAAATCCGACTTCGTACTCGAAAAGCAGACAAGTAGGGGAAGATTTTATATGGCAGACATTTTTTTCTTTAAAATGTTGCGAAAGTGGTCAAAACAGGAGTTGTTTGGGAAAGTTTGAAAAAAAACGTGGTAGATTTAGTAAAACTACTGTAACGTAAGTTCCATACTGAATAAACTGTTTCCACATTTGACAAGCAAAAGGAGAGGAAGGATTTAATCCAAAATAATTTTGTCTAACTCTTTGGTTTAGTGGTCATAATGATAGTTGTTTGGAAATGAATGAATCTGCTAACTTCTGACATGTTTTACAGAGGCTTGAAAGACAGACGATGGGTTACGAAAATAGCTCTAGTTACAGATTGGTAGCCCCGATTTGAAATCCGACTTCGTACTTGAAAAGCAGACAAGTAGGGGAAGATTTTTTATGGCAGACATTTTTTTCTTTAAAATGTTGCGAAAGGGGTCAAAACAGCAGTTGTTTGGGAAAGTTTGAAAAAAAACGTGGTAGCATTAGTAAAACTGCTGTAACGTAAGTTCCATACTGAATAAACTGTTTCCACATTTGACAAGCAAAAGGAGAGGAAGGATTTAATCCAAAATAAATTTGTCTAACTCTTTAGTTTAGTGGTCAAAATGATAGTTGTTTGGAATTAAATTAATCTGCTAACTTCTGACATGTTTTACAGAGGCTTGAAAGACAGACGATGGGTTACGAAAATAGCTCTAGTTACAGATTGGTCGCCCCGATTTGAAATCCGACTTCGTACTCGAAAAGCAGACAAGTAGGGGAAGATTTTATATGGCAGACATTATTTTCTTTAAAATGTTGCGAAAGGGGTCAAAACAGCAGTTGTTTGGGAAAGTTTGAAAAAAAACGTGGTAGCATTTAGTAAAACTGCTGTAACGTAAGTTCCATACTGAATAAACTGTTTCCACATTTGACAAGCAAAAGGAGAGGAAGGATTTAATCCAAAATATTTTTGTCTAACTATTTGCTTTAGTGGTCAAAATGATAGTTGTTTGGAATTGAAGGAATCTGCTAACTTCTGACATGTTTTACAGAGGCTTGAAAGACAGACGATGGGTTACAAAAATAGCTCTAGTTACAGATTGGTAGCCCCGATTTGAAATCCGACTTCGTACTTGAAAAGCAGACAAGTAGGGGAAGATTTTTTATGGCAGACATTTTTTTCTTTAAAATGTTGCGAAAGGGGTCAAAACAGGAGTTGTTTGGGAAAGTTTGAAAAAAAAACGTGGTAGCATTAGTAAAACTGCTGTAACGTAAGTTCCATACTGAATAAACTGTTTCCACATTTGACAAGCAAAAGGAGAGGAAGGATTTAATCCAAAATATTTTTGTCTAACTATTTGCTTTAGTGGTCAAAATGATAGTTGTTTGGAATTGAAGGAATCCGCTAACTTCTGACATGTTTTACAGAGGCTTGAAAGACAGACGATGGGTTACAAAAATAGCTCTAGTTACAGATTGGTAGCCCCGATTTGAAATCCGACTTTCTTCGAAAAGCAGACAAGTAGGGGAAGATTTTTTATGGCAGACATTTTTTTCTTTAAAATGTTGCGAAGGGGGTCAAAACAGGAGTTGTTTGGGAAAGTTTGAAAAAAAACGTGGTAGCATTAGTAAAACTGCTGTAACGTAAGTTCCATACTGAATAAACTGTTTCCACATTTGACAAGCAAAAGGAGAGGAAGGATTTAATCCAAAATAATTTTGTCTAACTCTTTAGTTTAGTGGTCAAAATGATAGTTGTTTGGAATTAAATGAATCTGCTAACTTCTGACATGTTTTACAGAGGCTTGAAAGACAGACAATGGGTTACGAAAATAGCTCTACTTACAGATTGGTAGCCCCGATATGAAATCCGACATCGTACTTGAAAAGCAGACAAGTAGGGGAAGATTTTATATAGCAGACATTATTTTCTTTAAAATGTTGCGAAAGGGGTCAAAACAGCAGTTTTTTGGGAAAGTTTTAAAAAAACGTGGTAGCATTAGTAAGACTGCTGTAACGTAAGTTCCATACTGAATAAACTGTTTCCACATTTGACAAGCAAAAGGAGAGGAAGGATTTAATCCAAAATATTTTTGTCTAACTCTTTGCTTTAGTGGTCAAAATTATAGTTGTTTGGAATTGAAGGAATCTGCTAACTTCTGACATGTTTTACAGAGGCTTGAAAGACAGACGATGGGTTACGAAAATAGCTCTAGTTACAGATTGGTAGCCCCGATTTGAAATCCGACTTCGTACTTGAAAAGCAGACAAGTAGGGGAAGATTTTTATGGTAAACATTTTTTTCTTTAAAATGTTGCGAAAGGGGTCAAAACAGGAGTTGTTTGGGAAAGTTTGAAAAAAAAACGTGGTAGCATTTAGTAAAACTGCTGTAACGTAAGTTCCATACTGAATAAACTGTTTCCACATTTGACAAGCAAAAGGAGAGGAAGGATTTAATCCAAAATAATTTTGTCTAACTCTTTGGTTTAGTGGTCATAATGATAGTTGTTTGGAAATGAATGAATCTGCTAACTTCTGACATGTTTTACAGAGGCTTGAAAGACAGACGATGGGTTACGAAAATAGCTCTAGTTACAGATTGGTAGCCCCGATTTGAAATCCGACTTCGTACTTGAAAAGCAGACAAGTAGGGGAATATTTTTTATGGCAGACATTATTTTCTTTAAAATGTTGCGAAAGGGGTCAAAACAGCAGTTGTTTGGGAAAGTTTGAAAAAAAACGTGGTAGCATTAGTAAAACTGCTGTAACGTAAGTTCCATACTGAATAAACTGTTTCCACATTTGACAAGCAAAAGGAGAGGAAGGATTTAATCCAAAATAATTTTGTATAACTCTTTGGTTTAGTGGTCATAATGATAGTTGTTTGGAAATGAATGAATCTGCTAACTTCTGACATGTTTTACAGAGGCTTGAAAGACAGACGATGGGTTACGAAAATAGCTCTAGTTACAGATTGGTAGCCCCGATTTGAAATCCGACTTCGTACTTGAAAAGCAGACAAGTAGGGGAAGATTTTTTATGGCAGACATTTTTTTCTTTAAAATGTTGCAAAAGGGGTCAAAACAGGATTTGTTTGGGAAAGTTTGAAAAAAAAACGTGGTAGCATTAGTAAAACTGCTGTAACGTAAGTTCCATACTGAATAAACTGTTTCCACATTTGACAAGCAAAAGGAGAGGAAGGATTTAATCCAAAATAATTTTGTCTAACTCTTTAGTTTAGTGGTCAAAATGATAGTTGTTTGGAATTAAATGAATCTGCTAACTTCTGACATGTTTTACAGAGGCTTGAAAGACAGACGATGGGTTACGAAAATAGCTCTAGTTACAGATTGGTCGCCCCGATTTGAAATCCGACTTCGTACTCGAAAAGCAGACAAGTAGGGGAAGATTTTATATGGCAGACATTTTTTTCTTTAAAATGTTGCGAAAGTGGTCAAAACAGGAGTTGTTTGGGAAAGTTTGAAAAAAAACGTGGTAGCATTTAGTAAAACTGCTGTAACGTAAGTTCCATACTGAATAAACTGTTTCCACATTTGACAAGCAAAAGGAGAGGAAGGATTTAATCCAAAATATTTTTGTCTAACTATTTGCTTTAGTGGTCAAAATGATAGTTGTTTGGAATTGAAGGAATCCGCTAACTTCTGACATGTTTTACAGAGGCTTGAAAGACAGACGATGGGTTACAAAAATAGCTCTAGTTACAGATTGGTAGCCCCGATTTGAAATCCGACTTCGTACTTGAAAAGCAGACTAGTGGGGGAAGATTTTTTATGGCAGACATTTTTTTCTTTAAAATGTTGCGAAAGGGGTCAAAACAGGAGTTGTTTGGGAAAGTTTGAAAAAAAAACGTGGTAGCATTAGTAAAACTGCTGTAACGTAAGTTCCATACTGAATAAACTGTTTCCACATTTGACAAGCAAAAGGAGAGGAAGGATTTAATCCAAAATATTTTTGTCTAACTATTTGCTTTAGTGGTCAAAATGATAGTTGTTTGGAATTGAAGGAATCCGCTAACTTCTGACATGTTTTACAGAGGCTTGAAAGACAGACGATGGGTTACAAAAATAGCTCTAGTTACAGATTGGTAGCCCCGATTTGAAATCCGACTTCGTACTTGAAAAGCAGACTAGTGGGGGAAGATTTTTTATGGCAGACATTTTTTTCTTTAAAATGTTGCGAAAGGGGTCAAAACAGGATTTGTTTGGGAAAGTTTGAAAAAAAAACGTGGTAGCATTAGTAAAACTGCTGTAACGTATGTTCCATACTGAATAAACTGTTTCCACATTTGACAAGCAAAAGGAGAGGAAGGATTTAATCCAAAATATTTTTGTCTAACTATTTGCTTTAGTGGTCAAAATGATAGTTGTTTGGAATTGAAGGAATCCGCTAACTTCTGACATGTTTTACAGAGGCTTGAAAGACAGACGATGGGTTACAAAAATAGCTCTAGTTACAGATTGGTAGCCCCGATTTGAAATCCGACTTCGTACTTGAAAAGCAGACTAGTGGGGGAAGATTTTTCATGGCAGACATTTTTTTCTTTAAAATGTTGCGAAAGGGGTCAAAACAGGAGTTGTTTGGGAAAGTTTGAAAAAAAAACGTGGTAGCATTAGTAAAACTGCTGTAACGTAAGTTCCATACTGAATAAACTGTTTCCACATTTGACAAGCAAAAGGAGAGGAAGGATTTAATCCAAAATAATTTTGTCTAACTCTTTGGTTTAGTGGTCATAATGATAGTTGTTTGGAAATGAATGAATCTGCTAACTTCTGACATGTTTTACAGAGGCTTGAAAGACAGACGATGGGTTACGAAAATAGCTCTAGTTACAGATTGGTAGCCCCGATTTGAAATCCTACTTCGTACTTGAAAAGCAGACAAGTAGGGGAAGATTTTTTATGGCAGACATTATTTTCTTTAAAATGTTGCGAAAGGGGTCAAAACAGCAGTTGTTTGGGAAAGTTTGAAAAAAAACGTGGTAGCATTAGTAAAACTGCTGTAACGTAAGTTCCATACTGAATAAACTGTTTCCACATTTGACAAGCAAAAGGAGAGGAAGGATTTAATCCAAAATAATTTTGTCTAACTCTTTGGTTTAGTGGTCATAATGATAGTTGTTTGGAAATGAATGAATCTGCTAACTTCTGACATGTTTTACAGAGGCTTGAAAGACAGACGATGGGTTACGAAAATAGCTCTAGTTACAGATTGGTAGCCCCGATTTGAAATCTGACTTCGTACTTGAAAAGCAGACAAGTAGGGGAAGATTTTTTATGGCAGACATTTTTTTCTTTAAAATGTTGCAAAAGGGGTCAAAACAGGATTTGTTTGGGAAAGTTTGAAAAAAAAACGTGGTAGCATTAGTAAAACTGCTGTAACGTAAGTTCCATACTGAATAAACTGTTTCCACATTTGACAAGCAAAAGGAGAGGAAGGATTTAATCCAAAATAATTTTGTCTAACTCTTTAGTTTAGTGGTCAAAATGATAGTTGTTTGGAAATGAAGGAATCTGCTAACTTCTGACATGTTTTACAGAGGCTTGAAAGACAGACGATGGGTTACGAAAATAGCTCTAGTTACAGATTGGTCGCCCCGATTTGAAATCCGACTTCGTACTCGAAAAGCAGACAAGTAGGGGAAGATTTTATATGGCAGACATTTTTTTCTTTAAAATGTTGCGAAAGTGGTCAAAACAGGAGTTGTTTGGGAAAGTTTGAAAAAAAACGTGGTAGATTTAGTAAAACTACTGTAACGTAAGTTCCATACTGAATAAACTGTTTCCACATTTGACAAGCAAAAGGAGAGGAAGGATTTAATCCAAAATAATTTTGTCTAACTCTTTGGTTTAGTGGTCATAATGATAGTTGTTTGGAAATGAATGAATCTGCTAACTTCTGACATGTTTTACAGAGGCTTGAAAGACAGACGATGGGTTACGAAAATAGCTCTAGTTACAGATTGGTAGCCCCGATTTGAAATCCGACTTCGTACTTGAAAAGCAGACAAGTAGGGGAAGATTTTTTAATACAGACATTATTTTCTTTAAAATGTTGCGAAAGGGGTCAAAACAGCAGTTGTTTGGGAAAGTTTGAAAAAAAACGTGGTAGCATTAGTAAAACTGCTGTAACGTAAGTTCCATACTGAATAAACTGTTTCCACATTTGACAAGCAAAAGGAGAGGAAGGATTTAATCCAAAATAATTTTGTCTAACTCTTTGGTTTAGTGGTCATAATGATAGTTGTTTGGAAATGAATGAATCTGCTAACTTCTGACATGTTTTACAGAGGCTTGAAAGACAGACGATGGGTTACGAAAATAGCTCTAGTTACAGATTGGTAGCCCCGATTTGAAATCCGACTTCGTACTTGAAAAGCAGACAAGTAGGGGAAGATTTTTTATGGCAGACATTTTTTTCTTTAAAATGTTGCAAAAGGGGTCAAAACAGGATTTGTTTGGGAAAGTTTGAAAAAAAAACGTGGTAGCATTAGTAAAACTGCTGTAACGTAAGTTCCATACTGAATAAACTGTTTCCACATTTGACAAGCAAAAGGAGAGGAAGGATTTAATCCAAAATAATTTTGTCTAACTCTTTAGTTTAGTGGTCAAAATGATAGTTGTTTGGAATTAAATGAATCTGCTAACTTCTGACATGTTTTACAGAGGCTTGAAAGACAGACGATGGGTTACGAAAATAGCTCTAGTTACAGATTGGTCGCCCCGATTTGAAATCCGACTTCGTACTCGAAAAGCAGACAAGTAGGGGAAGATTTTATATGGCAGACATTTTTTTCTTTAAAATGTTGCGAAAGTGGTCAAAACAGGAGTTGTTTGGGAAAGTTTGAAAAAAAACGTGGTAGATTTAGTAAAACTGCTGTAACGTAAGTTCCATACTGAATAAACTGTTTCCACATTTGACAAGCAAAAGGAGAGGAAGGATTTAATCCAAAATATTTTTGTCTAACTATTTGCTTTAGTGGTCAAAATGATAGTTGTTTGGAATTGAAGGAATCCGCTAACTTCTGACATGTTTTACAGAGGCTTGAAAGACAGACGATGGGTTACAAAAATAGCTCTAGTTACAGATTGGTAGCCCCGATTTGAAATCCGACTTCGTACTTGAAAAGCAGACTAGTGGGGGAAGATTTTTTATGGCAGACATTTTTTTCTTTAAAATGTTGCGAAAGGGGTCAAAACAGGATTTGTTTGGGAAAGTTTGAAAAAAAAACGTGGTAGCATTAGTAAAACTGCTGTAACGTAAGTTCCATACTGAATAAACTGTTTCCACATTTGACAAGCAAAAGGAGAGGAAGGATTTAATCCAAAATATTTTTGTCTAACTATTTGCTTTAGTGGTCAAAATGATAGTTGTTTGGAATTGAAGGAATCCGCTAACTTCTGACATGTTTTACAGAGGCTTGAAAGACAGACGATGGGTTACAAAAATAGCTCTAGTTACAGATTGGTAGCCCCGATTTGAAATCCGACTTCGTACTTGAAAAGCAGACTAGTGGGGGAAGATTTTTTATGGCAGACATTTTTTTCTTTAAAATGTTGCGAAAGGGGTCAAAACAGGAGTTGTTTGGGAAAGTTTGAAAAAAAAACGTGGTAGCATTAGTAAAACTGCTGTAACGTAAGTTCCATACTGAATAAACTGTTTCCACATTTGACAAGCAAAAGGAGAGGAAGGATTTAATCCAAAATAATTTTGTCTAACTCTTTGGTTTAGTGGTCATAATGATAGTTGTTTGGAAATGAATGAATCTGCTAACTTCTGACATGTTTTACAGAGGCTTGAAAGACAGACGATGGGTTACGAAAATAGCTCTAGTTACAGATTGGTAGCCCCGATTTGAAATCCGACTTCGTACTTGAAAAGCAGACAAGTAGGGGAAGATTTTTTATGGCAGACATTATTTTCTTTAAAATGTTGCGAAAGGGGTCAAAACAGCAGTTGTTTGGGAAAGTTTGAAAAAAAACGTGGTAGCATTAGTAAAACTGCTGTAACGTAAGTTCCATACTGAATAAACTGTTTCCACATTTGACAAGCAAAAGGAGAGGAAGGATTTAATCCAAAATAATTTTGTCTAACTCTTTGGTTTAGTGGTCATAATGATAGTTGTTTGGAAATGAATGAATCTGCTAACTTCTGACATGTTTTACAGAGGCTTGAAAGACAGACGATGGGTTACGAAAATAGCTCTAGTTACAGATTGGTAGCCCCGATTTGAAATCCGACTTCGTACTTGAAAAGCAGACAAGTAGGGGAAGATTTTTTATGGCAGACATTATTTTCTTTAAAATGTTGCGAAAGGGGTCAAAACAGCAGTTGTTTGGGAAAGTTTGAAAAAAAACGTGGTAGCATTAGTAAAACTGCTGTAACGTAAGTTCCATACTGAATAAACTGTTTCCACATTTGACAAGCAAAAGGAGAGGAAGGATTTAATCCAAAATAATTTTGTCTAACTCTTTGGTTTAGTGGTCATAATGATAGTTGTTTTGAAATGAATGAATCTGCTAACTTCTGACATGTTTTACAGAGGCTTGAAAGACAGACGATGGGTTACGAAAATAGCTCTAGTTACAGATTGGTAGCCCCGATTTGAAATCTGACTTCGTACTTGAAAAGCAGACAAGTAGGGGAAGATTTTTTATGGCAGACATTTTTTTCTTTAAAATGTTGCAAAAGGGGTCAAAACAGGATTTGTTTGGGAAAGTTTGAAAAAAAAACGTGGTAGCATTAGTAAAACTGCTGTAACGTAAGTTCCATACTGAATAAACTGTTTCCACATTTGACAAGCAAAAGGAGAGGAAGGATTTAATCCAAAATAATTTTGTCTAACTCTTTAGTTTAGTTGTTCAAAATGATAGTTGTTTGGAAATGAAGGAATCTGCTAACTTCTGACATGTTTTACAGAGGCTTGAAAGACAGACGATGGGTTACGAAAATAGCTCTAGTTACAGATTGGTCGCCCCGATTTGAAATCCGACTTCGTACTCGAAAAGCAGACAAGTAGGGGAAGATTTTATATGGCAGACATTTTTTTCTTTAAAATATTGCGAAAGTGGTCAAAACAGGAGTTGTTTGGGAAAGTTTGAAAAAAAACGTGGTAGATTTAGTAAAACTACTGTAACGTAAGTTCCATACTGAATAAACTGTTTCCACATTTGACAAGCAAAAGGAGAGGAAGGATTTAATCCAAAATAATTTTGTCTAACTCTTTGGTTTAGTGGTCATAATGATAGTTGTTTGGAAATGAATGAATCTGCTAACTTCTGACATGTTTTACAGAGGCTTGAAAGACAGACGATGGGTTACGAAAATAGCTCTAGTTACAGATTGGTAGCCCCGATTTGAAATCCGACTTCGTACTTGAAAAGCAGACAAGTAGGGGAAGATTTTTTATGGCAGACATTATTTTCTTTAAAATGTTGCGAAAGGGGTCAAAACAGCAGTTGTTTGGGAAAGTTTGAAAAAAAACGTGGTAGCATTAGTAAAACTGCTGTAACGTAAGTTCCATACTGAATAAACTGTTTCCACATTTGACAAGCAAAAGGAGAGGAAGGATTTAATCCAAAATAATTTTGTCTAACTCTTTGGTTTAGTGGTCATAATGATAGTTGTTTGGAAATGAATGAATCTGCTAACTTCTGACATGTTTTACAGAGGCTTGAAAGACAGACGATGGGTTACGAAAATAGCTCTAGTTACAGATTGGTAGCCCCGATTTGAAATCCGACTTCGTACTTGAAAAGCAGACAAGTAGGGGAAGATTTTTTATGGCAGACATTTTTTACTTTAAAATGTTGCAAAAGGGGTCAAAACAGGATTTGTTTGGGAAAGTTTGAAAAAAAAACGTGGTAGCATTAGTAAAACTGCTGTAACGTAAGTTCCATACTGAATAAACTGTTTCCACATTTGACAAGCAAAAGGAGAGGAAGGATTTAATCCAAAATAATTTTGTCTAACTCTTTAGTTTAGTGGTCAAAATGATAGTTGTTTGGAATTAAATGAATCTGCTAACTTCTGACATGTTTTACAGAGGCTTGAAAGACAGACGATGGGTTACGAAAATAGCTCTAGTTACAGATTGGTCGCCCCGATTTGAAATCCGACTTCGTACTCGAAAAGCAGACAAGTAGGGGAAGATTTTATATGGCAGACATTTTTTTCTTTAAAATGTTGCGAAAGTGGTCAAAACAGGAGTTGTTTGGGAAAGTTTGAAAAAAAACGTGGTAGATTTAGTAAAACTGCTGTAACGTAAGTTCCATACTGAATAAACTGTTTCCACATTTGACAAGCAAAAGGAGAGGAAGGATTTAATCCAAAATATTTTTGTCTAACTATTTGCTTTAGTGGTCAAAATGATAGTTGTTTGGAATTGAAGGAATCCGCTAACTTCTGACATGTTTTACAGAGGCTTGAAAGACAGACGATGGGTTACGAAAATAGCTCTAGTTACAGATTGGTCGCCCCGATTTGAAATCCGACTTCGTACTCGAAAAGCAGACAAGTAGGGGAAGATTTTATATGGCAGACATTTTTTTCTTTAAAATGTTGCGAAAGTGGTCAAAACAGGAGTTGTTTGGGAAAGTTTGAAAAAAAACGTGGTAGATTTAGTAAAACTGCTGTAACGTAAGTTCCATACTGAATAAACTGTTTCCACATTTGACAAGCAAAAGGAGAGGAAGGATTTAATCCAAAATATTTTTGTCTAACTATTTGCTTTAGTGGTCAAAATGATAGTTGTTTGGAATTGAAGGAATCCGCTAACTTCTGACATGTTTTACAGAGGCTTGAAAGACAGACGATGGGTTACAAAAATAGCTCTAGTTACAGATTGGTAGCCCCGATTTGAAATCCGACTTCGTACTTGAAAAGCAGACTAGTGGGGGAAGATTTTTTATGGCAGACATTTTTTTCTTTAAAATGTTGCGAAAGGGGTCAAAACAGGATTTGTTTGGGAAAGTTTGAAAAAAAAACGTGGTAGCATTAGTAAAACTGCTGTAACGTAAGTTCCATACTGAATAAACTGTTTCCACATTTGACAAGCAAAAGGAGAGGAAGGATTTAATCCAAAATATTTTTGTCTAACTATTTGCTTTAGTGGTCAAAATGATAGTTGTTTGGAATTGAAGGAATCCGCTAACTTCTGACATGTTTTACAGAGGCTTGAAAGACAGACGATGGGTTACAAAAATAGCTCTAGTTACAGATTGGTAGCCCCGATTTGAAATCCGACTTCGTACTTGAAAAGCAGACTAGTGGGGGAAGATTTTTTATGGCAGACATTTTTTTCTTTAAAATGTTGCGAAAGGGGTCAAAACAGGAGTTGTTTGGGAAAGTTTGAAAAAAAAACGTGGTAGCATTAGTAAAACTGCTGTAACGTAAGTTCCATACTGAATAAACTGTTTCCACATTTGACAAGCAAAAGGAGAGGAAGGATTTAATCCAAAATAATTTTGTCTAACTCTTTGGTTTAGTGGTCATAATGATAGTTGTTTGGAAATGAATGAATCTGCTAACTTCTGACATGTTTTACAGAGGCTTGAAAGACAGACGATGGGTTACGAAAATAGCTCTAGTTACAGATTGGTAGCCCCGATTTGAAATCCGACTTCGTACTTGAAAAGCAGACAAGTAGGGGAAGATTTTTTATGGCAGACATTATTTTCTTTAAAATGTTGCGAAAGGGGTCAAAACAGCAGTTGTTTGGGAAAGTTTGAAAAAAAACGTGGTAGCATTAGTAAAACTGCTGTAACGTAAGTTCCATACTGAATAAACTGTTTCCACATTTGACAAGCAAAAGGAGAGGAAGGATTTAATCCAAAATAATTTTGTCTAACTCTTTGGTTTAGTGGTCATAATGATAGTTGTTTGGAAATGAATGAATCTGCTAACTTCTGACATGTTTTACAGAGGCTTGAAAGACAGACGATGGGTTACGAAAATAGCTCTAGTTACAGATTGGTAGCCCCGATTTGAAATCCGACTTCGTACTTGAAAAGCAGACAAGTAGGGGAAGATTTTTTATGGCAGACATTTTTTTCTTTAAAATGTTGCAAAAGGGGTCAAAACAGGATTTGTTTGGGAAAGTTTGAAAAAAAAACGTGGTAGCATTAGTAAAACTGCTGTAACGTAAGTTCCATACTGAATAAACTGTTTCCACATTTGACAAGCAAAAGGAGAGGAAGGATTTAATCCAAAATAATTTTGTCTAACTCTTTAGTTTAGTGGTCAAAATGATAGTTGTTTGGAATTAAATGAATCTGCTAACTTCTGACATGTTTTACAGAGGCTTGAAAGACAGACGATGGGTTACGAAAATAGCTCTAGTTACAGATTGGTCGCCCCGATTTGAAATCCGACTTCGTACTCGAAAAGCAGACAAGTAGGGGAAGATTTTATATGGCAGACATTTTTTTCTTTAAAATGTTGCGAAAGTGGTCAAAACAGGAGTTGTTTGGGAAAGTTTGAAAAAAAATGTGGTAGATTTAGTAAAACTGCTGTAACGTAAGTTCCATACTGAATAAACTGTTTCCACATTTGACAAGCAAAAGGAGAGGAAGGATTTAATCCAAAATATTTTTGTCTAACTATTTGCTTTAGTGGTCAAAATGATAGTTGTTTGGAATTGAAGGAATCCGCTAACTTCTGACATGTTTTACAGAGGCTTGAAAGACAGACGATGGGTTACAAAAATAGCTCTAGTTACAGATTGGTAGCCCCGATTTGAAATCCGACTTCGTACTTGAAAAGCAGACTAGTGGGGGAAGATTTTTTATGGCAGACATTTTTTTCTTTAAAATGTTGCGAAAGAGGTCAAAACAGGAGTTGTTTGGGAAAGTTTGAAAAGAAAACGTGGTAGCATTAGTAAAACTGCTGTAACGTAAGTTCCATACTGAATAAACTGTTTCCACATTTGACAAGCAAAAGGAGAGGAAGGATTTAATCCAAAATATTTTTGTCTAACTATTTGCTTTAGTGGTCAAAATGATAGTTGTTTGGAATTGAAGGAATCCGCTAACTTCTGACATGTTTTACAGAGGCTTGAAAGACAGACGATGGGTTACAAAAATAGCTCTAGTTACAGATTGGTAGCCCCGATTTGAAATCCGACTTCGTACTTGAAAAGCAGACTAGTGGGGGAAGATTTTTTATGGCAGACATTTTTTTCTTTAAAATGTTGCGAAAGGGGTCAAAACAGGATTTGTTTGGGAAAGTTTGAAAAAAAAACGTGGTAGCATTAGTAAAACTGCTGTAACGTAAGTTCCATACTGAATAAACTGTTTCCACATTTGACAAGCAAAAGGAGAGGAAGGATTTAATCCAAAATATTTTTGTCTAACTATTTGCTTTAGTGGTCAAAATGATAGTTGTTTGGAATTGAAGGAATCCGCTAACTTCTGACATGTTTTACAGAGGCTTGAAAGACAGACGATGGGTTACAAAAATAGCTCTAGTTACAGATTGGTAGCCCCGATTTGAAATCCGACTTCGTACTTGAAAAGCAGACTAGTGGGGGAAGATTTTTTATGGCAGACATTTTTTTCTTTAAAATGTTGCGAAAGGGGTCAAAACAGGAGTTGTTTGGGAAAGTTTGAAAAAAAAACGTGGTAGCATTAGTAAAACTGCTGTAACGTAAGTTCCATACTGAATAAACTGTTTCCACATTTGACAAGCAAAAGGAGAGGAAGGATTTAATCCAAAATAATTTTGTCTAACTCTTTGGTTTAGTGGTCATAATGATAGTTGTTTGGAAATGAATGAATCTGCTAACTTCTGACATGTTTTACAGAGGCTTGAAAGACAGACGATGGGTTACGAAAATAGCTCTAGTTACAGATTGGTAGCCCCGATTTGAAATCCGACTTCGTACTTGAAAAGCAGACAAGTAGGGGAAGATTTTTTATGGCAGACATTTTTTTCTTTAAAATGTTGCAAAAGGGGTCAAAACAGGATTTGTTTGGGAAAGTTTGAAAAAAAAACGTGGTAGCATTAGTAAAACTGCTGTAACGTAAGTTCCATACTGAATAAACTGTTTCCACATTTGACAAGCAAAAGGAGAGGAAGGATTTAATCCAAAATAATTTTGTCTAACTCTTTAGTTTAGTGGTCAAAATGATAGTTGTTTGGAATTAAATGAATCTGCTAACTTCTGACATGTTTTACAGAGGCTTGAAAGACAGACGATGGGTTACAAAAATAGCTCTAGTTACAGATTGGTAGCCCCGATTTGAAATCCGACTTCGTACTTGAAAAGCAGACTAGTGGGGGAAGATTTTTTATGGCAGACATTTTTTTCTTTAAAATGTTGCGAAAGGGGTCAAAACAGGAGTTGTTTGGGAAAGTTTGAAAAGAAAACGTGGTAGCATTAGTAAAACTGCTGTAACGTAAGTTCCATACTGAATAAACTGTTTCCACATTTGACAAGCAAAAGGAGAGGAAGGATTTAATCCAAAATAATTTTGTCTAACTCTTTGGTTTAGTGGTCATAATGATAGTTGTTTGGAAATGAATGAATCTGCTAACTTCTGACATGTTTTACAGAGGCTTGAAAGACAGACGATGGGTTACGAAAATAGCTCTAGTTACAGATTGGTAGCCCCGATTTGAAATCCGACTTCGTACTTGAAAAGCAGACAAGTAGGGGAAGATTTTTTATGGCAGACATTTTTTTCTTTAAAATGTTGCAAAAGGGGTCAAAACAGGATTTGTTTGGGAAAGTTTGAAAAAAAAACGTGGTAGCATTAGTAAAACTGCTGTAACGTAAGTTCCATACTGAATAAACTGTTTCCACATTTGACAAGCAAAAGGAGAGGAAGGATTTAATCCAAAATAATTTTGTCTAACTCTTTAGTTTAGTGGTCAAAATGATAGTTGTTTGGAATTAAATGAATCTGCTAACTTCTGACATGTTTTACAGAGGCTTGAAAGACAGACGATGGGTTACGAAAATAGCTCTAGTTACAGATTGGTCGCCCCGATTTGAAATCCGACTTCATACTCGAAAAGCAGACAAGTAGGGGAAGATTTTATATGGCAGACATTCTTTTCTTTAAAATGTTGCAAAGTGGTCAAAACAGGAGTTGTTTGGGAAAGTTTGAAAAAAAACGTGGTAGATTTAGTAAAACTGCTGTAACGTAAGTTCCATACTGAATAAACTGTTTCCACATTTGACAAGCAAAAGGAGAGGAAGGATTTAATCCAAAATATTTTTGTCTAACTCTTTGGTTTAGTGGTCATAATGATAGTTGTTTGGAAATGAATGAATCTGCTAACTTCTGACATGTTTAACAGAGGCTTGAAAGACAGACGATGGGTAACGAAAATAGCTCTAGTTACAGATTGGTAGCCCCGATTTGAAATCCGACTTCGTACTTGAAAAGCAGACAAGTAGGGGAAGATTTTTTATGGCAGACATTTTTTTCTTTAAAATGTTGCGAAAGGGGTCAAAACAGGATTTGTTTGGGAAAGTTTGAAAAAAAAACGTGGTAGCATTAGTAAAACTGCTGTAAGGTAAGTTCATACTGAATAAACTGTTTCCACATTTGACAAGCAAAAGGAGAGGAAGGATTTAATCCAAAATAATTTTGTCTAACTCTTTAGTTTAGTGGTCAAAATGATAGTTGTTTGGAATTAAATGAATCTGCTAACTTCTGACATGTTTTACAGAGGCTTGAAAGACAGACGATGGGTTACGAAAATAGCTCTAGTTACAGATTGGTCGCCCCGATTTGAAATCCGACTTCGTACTCGAAAAGCAGACAAGTAGGGGAAGATTTTATATGGCAGACATTTTTTTCATTAAAATGTTGCGAAAGTGGTCAAAACAGGAGTTGTTTGGGAAAGTTTGAAAAAAAACGTGGTAGATTTAGTAAAACTGCTGTAACGTAAGTTCCATACTGAATAAACTGTTTCCACATTTGACAAGCAAAAGGAGAGGAAGGATTTAATCCAAAATAATTTTGTCTAACTCTTTGGTTTAGTGGTCATAATGATAGTTGTTTGGAAATGAATGAATCTGCTAACTTCTGACATGTTTTACAGAGGCTTGAAAGACAGACGATGGGTTACGAAAATAGCTCTAGTTACAGATTGGTAGCCCCGATTTGAAATCCGACTTCGTACTTGAAAAGCAGACAAGTAGGGGAAGATTTTTTATGGAAGACATTATTTTCTTTAAAATGTTGCGAAAGGGGTCAAAACAGCAGTTGTTTGGGAAAGTTTGAAAAAAAACGTGGTAGCATTAGTAAAACTGCTGTAACGTAAGTTCCATACTGAATAAACTGTTTCCACATTTGACAAGCAAAAGGAGAGGAAGGATTTAATCCAAAATAATTTTGTCTAACTCTTTGGTTTAGTGGTCATAATGATAGTTGTTTGGAAATGAATGAATCTGCTAACTTCTGACATGTTTTACAGAGGCTTGAAAGACAGACGATGGGTTACGAAAATAGCTCTAGTTACAGATTGGTAGCCCCGATTTGAAATCCGACTTCGTACTTGAAAAGCAGACAAGTAGGGGAAGATTTTTTATGGCAGACATTTTTTTTTTTTTAATGTTGCAAAAGGGGTCAAAACAGGATTTGTTTGGGAAAGTTTGAAAAAAAAACGTGGTAGCATTAGTAAAACTGCTGTAACGTAAGTTCCATACTGAATAAACTGTTTCCACATTTGACAAGCAAAAGGAGAGGAAGGATTTAATCCAAAATATTTTTGTCTAACTATTTGCTTTAGTGGTCAAAATGATAGTTGTTTGGAATTGAAGGAATCCGCTAACTTCTGACATGTTTTACAGAGGCTTGAAAGACAGACGATGGGTTACAAAAATAGCTCTAGTTACAGATTGGTAGCCCCGATTTGAAATCCGACTTCGTACTTGAAAAGCAGACTAGTGGGGGAAGATTTTTTATGGCAGACATTTTTTTCTTTAAAATGTTGCAAAGTGGTCAAAACAGGAGTTGTTTGGGAAAGTTTGAAAAAAAATGTGGTAGATTTAGTAAAACTGCTGTAACGTAAGTTCCATACTGAATAAACTGTTTCCACATTTGACAAGCAAAAGGAGAGGAAGGATTTAATCCAAAATATTTTTGTCTAACTATTTGCTTTAGTGGTCAAAATGATAGTTGTTTGGAATTGAAGGAATCCGCTAACTTCTGACATGTTTTACAGAGGCTTGAAAGACTGACGATGGGTTACGAAAATAGCTCTAGTTACAGATTGGTAGCCCCAATTTGAAATCCGACTTCGTACTTGAAAAGCAGACAAGTAGGGGATTTTTTTTTATGGCAGACATTTTTTTCTTTAAAACGTTGCGAAAGGGGTCAAAACAGGAGTTGTTTGGGAAAGTTTGAAAAAAAACGTGGTAGCATTAGTAAAACTGCTGTAACGTAAGTTCAATACTGAATAAACTGTTTCCACATTTGACAAGCAAAAGGAGAGGAAGGATTTAATCCAAAATAATTTTTTCTAACTCTTTAGTTTAGTGGTCAAAATGATAGTTGTTTGGAATTAAATGAATCTGCTAACTTCTGACATGTTTTACAGAGGCTTGAAAGACAGACGATGGGTTACGAAAATAGCTCTAGTTACAGATTGGTCGCCCCGATTTGAAATCCGACTTCGTACTCGAAAAGCAGACAAGTAGGGGAAGATTTTATATGGCAGACATTATTTTCTTTAAAATGTTGCGAAAGGGGTCAAAACAGCAGTTGTTTGGGAAAGTTTGAAAAAAACGTGGTAGCATTAGTAAAACTGCTGTAACGTAAGTTCCATACTGAATAAACTGTTTCCACATTTGACAAGCAAAAGGAGAGGAAGGATTTAATCCAAAATATTTTTGTCTAACTCTTTGGTTTAGTGGTCATAATGATAGTTGTTTGGAAATGAATGAATCTGCTAACTTCTGACATGTTTAACAGAGGCTTGAAAGACAGACGATGGGTTACGAAAATAGCTCTAGTTACAGATTGGTAGCTCCGATTTGAAATCCGACTTCGTACTTGAAAAGCAGACAAGTAGGGGAAGATTTTATATGGCAGACATTATTTTCTTTAAAATGTTGCGAAAGGGGTCAAAACAGCAGTTGTTTGGGAAAGTTTGAAAAAAACGTGGTAGCATTAGTAAAACTGCTGTAACGTAAGTTCCATACTGAATAAACTGTTTCCACATTTGACAAGCAAAAGGAGAGGAAGGATTTAATCCAAAATATTTTTGTCTAACTCTTTGGTTTAGTGGTCATAATGATAGTTGTTTGGAAATGAATGAATCTGCTAACTTCTGACATGTTTTACAGAGGCTTGAAAGACAGACGATGGGTTACGAAAATAGCTCTAGTTACAGATTGGTCGCCCCGATTTGAAATCCGACTTCGTACTCGAAAAGCAGACAAGTAGGGGAAGATTTTATATGGCAGACATTCTTTTCTTTAAAATGTTGCAAAGTGGTCAAAACAGCAGTTGTTTGGGAAAGTTTGAAAAAAAACGTGGTAGATTTAGTAAAACTGCTGTAACGTAAGTTCCATACTGAATAAACTGTTTCCACATTTGACAAGCAAAAGGAGAGGAAGGATTTAATCCAAAATATTTTTGTCTAACTCTTTGGTTTAGTGGTCATAATGATAGTTGTTTGGAAATGAATGAATCTGCTAACTTCTGACATGTTTAACAGAGGCTTGAAAGACAGACGATGGGTAACGAAAATAGCTCTAGTTACAGATTGGTAGCCCCGATTTGAAATCCGACTTCGTACTTGAAAAGCAGACAAGTAGGGGAAGATTTTTTATGGCAGACATTTTTTTCTTTAAAATGTTGCGAAAGGGGTCAAAACAGGATTTGTTTGGGAAAGTTTGAAAAAAAAACGTGGTAGCATTAGTAAAACTGCTGTAAGGTAAGTTCATACTGAATAAACTGTTTCCACATTTGACAAGCAAAAGGAGAGGAAGGATTTAATCCAAAATAATTTTGTCTAACTCTTTAGTTTAGTGGTCAAAATGATAGTTGTTTGGAATTAAATGAATCTGCTAACTTCTGACATGTTTTACAGAGGCTTGAAAGACAGACGATGGGTTACGAAAATAGCTCTAGTTACAGATTGGTCGCCCCGATTTGAAATCCGACTTCGTACTCGAAAAGCAGACAAGTAGGGGAAGATTTTTTATGGCAGACATTTTTTTTTTTTAAATGTTGCAAAAGGGGTCAAAACAGGATTTGTTTGGGAAAGTTTGAAAAAAAAACGTGGTAGCATTAGTAAAACTGCTGTAACGTAAGTTCCATACTGAATAAACTGTTTCCACATTTGACAAGCAAAAGGAGAGGAAGGATTTAATCCAAAATATTTTTGTCTAACTATTTGCTTTAGTGGTCAAAATGATAGTTGTTTGGAATTGAAGGAATCCGCTAACTTCTGACATGTTTTACAGAGGCTTGAAAGACAGACGATGGGTTACAAAAATAGCTCTAGTTACAGATTGGTAGCCCCGATTTGAAATCCGACTTCGTACTTGAAAAGCAGACTAGTGGGGGAAGATTTTTTATGGCAGACATTTTTTTCTTTAAAATGTTGCAAAGTGGTCAAAACAGGAGTTGTTTGGGAAAGTTTGAAAAAAAATGTGGTAGATTTAGTAAAACTGCTGTAACGTAAGTTCCATACTGAATAAACTGTTTCCACATTTGACAAGCAAAAGGAGAGGAAGGATTTAATCCAAAATATTTTTGTCTAACTATTTGCTTTAGTGGTCAAAATGATAGTTGTTTGGAATTGAAGGAATCCGCTAACTTCTGACATGTTTTACAGAGGCTTGAAAGACTGACGATGGGTTACGAAAATAGCTCTAGTTACAGATTGGTAGCCCCAATTTGAAATCCGACTTCGTACTCGAAAAGCAGACAAGTAGGGGAAGATTTTATATGGCAGACATTTTTTTCTTTAAAATGTTGCGAAAGGGGTCAAAACAGGAGTTGTTTGGGAAAGTTTGAAAAAAAACGTGGTAGATTTAGTAAAACTGCTGTAACGTAAGTTCCATACTGAATAAACTGTTTCCACATTTGACAAGCAAAAGGAGAGGAAGGATTTAATCCAAAATATTTTTGTCTAACTCTTTGGTTTAGTGGTCATAATGATAGTTGTTTGGAAATGAATGAATCTGCTAACTTCTGACATGTTTAACAGAGGCTTGAAAGACAGACGATGGGTTACGAAAATAGCTCTAGTTACAGATTGGTAGCCCCGATTTGAAATCCGACTTCGTACTTGAAAAGCAGACAAGTAGGGGAAGATTTTTTATGGCAGACATTTTTTTCTTTAAAATGTTGCGAAAGGGGTCAAAACAGGATTTGTTTGGGAAAGTTTGAAAAAAAAACGTGGTAGCATTAGTAAAACTGCTGTAACGTAAGTTCATACTGAATAAACTGTTTCCACATTTGACAAGCAAAAGGAGAGGAAGGATTTAATCCAAAATATTTTTGTCTAACTCTTTGGTTTAGTGGTCATAATGATAGTTGTTTGGAAATGAATGAATCTGCTAACTTCTGACATGTTTAACAGAGGCTTGAAAGACAGACGATGGGTTACGAAAATAGCTCTAGTTACAGATTGGTAGCCCCGATTTGAAATCCGACTTCGTACTTGAAAAGCAGACAAGTAGGGGAAGATTTTTTATGGCAGACATTTTTTTCTTTAAAATGTTGCGAAAGGGGTCAAAACAGGATTTGTTTGGGAAAGTTTGAAAAAAAAACGTGGTAGATTTAGTAAAACTGCTGTAACTTAAGTTCCATACTGAATAAACTGTTTCCACATTTGACAAGCAAAAGGAGAGGAAGGATTTAATCCAAAATATTTTTGTCTAACTCTTTGGTTTAGTGGTCATAATGATAGTTGTTTGGAAATGAATGAATCTGCTAACTTCTGACATGTTTAACAGAGGCTTGAAAGACAGACGATGGGTTACGAAAATAGCTCTAGTTACAGATTGGTAGCCCCGATTTGAAATCCGACTTCGTACTTGAAAAGCAGACAAGTAGGGGAAGATTTTTTATGGCAGACATTTTTTTCTTTAAAATGTTGCGAAAGGGGTCAAAACAGGATTTGTTTGGGAAAGTTTGAAAAAAAAACGTGGTAGCATTAGTAAAACTGCTGTAACGTAAGTTCATACTGAATAAACTGTTTCCACATTTGACAAGCAAAAGGAGAGGAAGGATTTAATCCAAAAGATTTTTGTCTAACTCTTTGGTTTAGTGGTCATAATGATAGTTGTTTGGAAATGAATGAATCTGCTAACTTCTGACATGTTTAACTTCTTGCAACTATAGGGGGTGCTGTTCCGCATTAGCATATTTGGGTCTCCAAATTAAACTGCCTCGTGCTAAATTCTTGATCGTACAATATGCATATTATTGTTATTATTGGATAGAAAACACCTTCTAGTTTCTATAGAAGTTGGAATTTTGTCTCTGAGTGGTACAGAACAATATCTACAGCACTTTTCATGACAGGGGTCAGATTTCAGAAATTTTTACCCCTGATCTGGAGTCTGTTTTTAAGGCGACAGTGAATGCTATGAAGAAACCGACACTGCCTACGTCTTCCTCTGGGTGTCTGTACGTCATCACGTTTTGAATGGAGTCTATTGCACAATCCCAGCCCATATAAAACCACAAAACGTGGGACTACCTTTCTCTCTCTCCGCGCGCCACAAGCAAGATGGACATCGGACCTGCCTCATTCCAAATCGTTGTTTAACTAGTTAGATTTCTCCGGTCATGTTTTCAGTCGTTATAGTTGTTAAAAACATCATAATGTAGTTAATTTGAACCGTTTTATAGCAATTTATATCCGTTTAGTGCGATTTTGAGGAATTTCTTTGTCGTGCCCTTTTTAGCTTTGGAAACGTTTCGGGGTGTCGGTCGTTGGTGGTGGACATTTCGAAGGACAGAGGACATCTATCGACCAAAAGACGTTTATAACATAGAAAGGATACATTGCCCAAGAATCTGATGGAAGAACAGCTCAAAGTAAGCAATATTTAATATGATAAATCGTTGTTCTGTCGAAATATTTTAAACGCATATTTCGCCATTTTGTTTGTTATCGCGTCACTTGGCGAACCCTGTATTGAAAAGTAAGGATAATTTAAAAAATGTAAGTCAGCGGTTGCATTAAGAACTAATTTGTCTTTCGATTCCTGTCAACCCTGTATTTTTTAGTCAAGTATATGATTAGCTTTCAATTAAACTAGATCACTCTGATAGATGACGTCAGACATATTGAGGCTTGATTTCCTAGTATTTTTATTGTGTAACCACGGTTTTGTATGGCTAAATATGCACCTTTTCGAACAAACTGTATATGTATGTTGTAAAATGATGTTACAGGAGTGTCATCGGAAGAATTCTGAGAAGGTTAGTGAAAAAATTAATATATTTTGGCGGTGATTACGTTATAGCGCTCTTTGGCTGGAATCGATGCTCTGGTAACGTTTGCACATGTGGTATGCTAACTTATCGATTTATTGTGTTTTCGCTGAAAAACGCTTAGAAAATCTGAAATATGGTCTGAAATCACAAGAACTGGGTCTTTCCATTGCTATGCTTTGTCTATTTTTATGAAATGTTTTATGATGAGTAAATTGGTCATACACGTTGCTCTATCTAGTAATTCTAGTCGATTTGTGATGGTCGGTGCAATTGTAAACTGTGATTTCTACCTGAAATATGCACTTTTTTCTAACAACACCTATCCTATACCATAAATATGTTATCAGACTGTCATCTGAAGAAGTTTTTTATAGGTTATTGGCTATCAATATCTTAGTTTAGCCGAATTGGTGATAGCACCTGAAGGAGTAAGAAACTGATGGAGTTAGAAAAGTGGTGTATTTTGCTAACGTGTTTAGCTAATAGATTTACATATTGTGTCTTCCCTGTAAAACATTTTAAAAATCTGAAATGGTGGCTTTATTCACAAGATCTGTATCTTTCATCTGGTGTCTTGGACTTGTGATTTAATGATATTTAGATGCTACTATCTACTTGTGAAGCTATGCTAGCTATGCTAATCAGTGTGTGGGGGGGGTGGGGGGTGATCCCGGACCCGGGGTAGAGGCTCGTGAAAGGTTAACAGAGGCTTGAAAGACAGACGATGGGTTACGAAAATAGCTCTAGTTACAGATTGGTAGCCCCGATTTGAAATCCGACTTCGTACTTGAAAAGCAGACAAGTAGGGGAAGATTTTTTATGGCAGACATTTTTTTCTTTAAAATGTTGCGAAAGGGGTCAAAACAGGATTTGTTTGGGAAAGTTTGAAAAAAAAACGTGGTAGCATTAGTAAAACTGCTGTAACGTAAGTTCATACTGAATAAACTGTTTCCACATTTGACAAGCAAAAGGAGAGGAAGGATTTAATCCAAAATAATTTTGTCTAACTCTTTAGTTTAGTGGTCAAAATGATAGTTGTTTCGAATTAAATGAATCTGCTAACTTCTGACATGTTTTACAGAGGCTTGAAAGACAGACGATGGGTTACGAAAATAGCTCTAGTTACAGATTGGTCGCCCCGATTTGAAATCCGACTTCGTACTCGAAAAGCAGACAAGTAGGGGAAGATTTTTTATGGCAGACATTATTTTCTTTAAAATGTTGCGAAAGGGGTCAAAACAGCAGTTGTTTGGGAAAGTTTGAAAAAAACGTGGTAGCATTAGTAAAACTGCTGTAACGTAAGTTCCATACTGAATAAACTGTTTCCACATTTGACAAGCAAAAGGAGAGGAAGGATTTAATCCAAAATATTTTTGTCTAACTCTTTGGTTTAGTGGTCATAATGATAGTTGTTTGGAAATGAATGAATCTGCTAACTTCTGACATGTTTAACAGAGGCTTGAAAGACAGACGATGGGTTACGAAAATAGCTCTAGTTACAGATTGGTAGCCCCGATTTGAAATCCGACTTCGTACTTGAAAAGCAGACAAGTAGGGGAAGATTTTTTATGGCAGACATTTTTTTCTTTAAAATGTTGCGAAAGGGGTCAAAACAGGATTTGTTTGGGAAAGTTTGAAAAAAAAACGTGGTAGCATTAGTAAAACTGCTGTAACGTAAGTTCATACTGAATAAACTGTTTCCACATTTGACAAGCAAAAGGAGAGGAAGGATTTAATCCAAAATAATTTTGTCTAACTCTTTAGTTTAGTGGTCAAAATGATAGTTGTTTGGAATTAAATGAATCTGCTAACTTCTGACATGTTTTACAGAGGCTTGAAAGACAGACGATGGGTTACGAAAATAGCTCTAGTTACAGATTGGTCGCCCCGATTTGAAATCCGACTTCGTACTCGAAAAGCAGACAAGTAGGGGAAGATTTTATATGGCAGACATTTTTTTCTTTAAAATGTTGCAAAGTGGTCAAAACAGGAGTTGTTTGGGAAAGTTTGAAAAAAAACGTGGTAGATTTAGTAAAACTGCTGTAACGTAAGTTCCATACTGAATAAACTGTTTCCACATTTGACAAGCAAAAGGAGAGGAAGGATTTAATCCAAAATATTTTTGTCTAACTATTTGCTTTAGTGGTCAAAATGATAGTTGTTTGGAATTGAAGGAATCCGCTAACTTCTGACATGTTTTACAGAGGCTTGAAAGACAGACGATGGGTTACGAAAATAGCTCTAGTTACAGATTGGTAGCCCCAATTTGAAATCCGACTTCGTACTTGAAAAGCAGACAAGTAGGGGATTTTTTTTTTATGGCAGACATTTTTTTCTTTAAAACGTTGCGAAAGGGGTCAAAACAGGAGTTGTTTGGGAAAGTTTGAAAAAAAAACGTGGTAGCATTAGTAAAACTGCTGTAACGTAAGTTCAATATTGAATAAACTGTTTCCACATTTGACAAGCAAAAGGAGAGGAAGGATTTAATCCAAAATAATTTTGTCTAACTCTTTAGTTTAGTGGTCAAAATGATAGTTGTTTGGAATTAAATGAATCTGCTAACTTCTGACATGTTTTACAGAGGCTTGAAAGACAGACGATGGGTTACGAAAATAGCTCTAGTTACAGATTGGTCGCCCCGATTTGAAATCCGACTTCGTACTCGAAAAGCAGACAAGTAGGGGAAGATTTTATATGGCAGACATTTTTTTCTTTAAAATGTTGCGAAAGGGGTCAAAACAGGAGTTGTTTGGGAAAGTTTGAAAAAAAACGTGGTAGCATTAGTAAAACTGCTGTAACGTAAGTTCCATACTGAATAAACTGTTTCCACATTTGACAAGCAAAAGGAGAGGAAGGATTTAATCCAAAATAATTTTGTCTAACTCTTTAGTTTAGTGGTCAAAATGATAGTTGTTTGGAATTAAATGAATCTGCTAACTTCTGACATGTTTAACAGAGGCTTGAAAGACAGACGATGGGTTACGAAAATAGCTCTAGTTACAGATTGGTAGCCCCGATTTGAAATCCGACTTCGTACTTGAAAAGCAGACAAGTAGGGGAAGATTTTTTATGGCAGACATTTTTTTCTTTAAAATGTTGCGAAAGGGGTCAAAACAGGATTTGTTTGGGAAAGTTTGAAAAAAAAACGTGGTAGCATTAGTAAAACTGCTGTAACGTAAGTTCATACTGAATAAACTGTTTCCACATTTGACAAGCAAAAGGAGAGGAAGGATTTAATCCAAAATAATTTTGTCTAACTCTTTAGTTTAGTGGTCAAAATGATAGTTGTTTGGAATTAAATGAATCTGCTAACTTCTGACATGTTTTACAGAGGCTTGAAAGACAGACGATGGGTTACGAAAATAGCTCTAGTTACAGATTGGTCGCCCCGATTTGAAATCCGACTTCGTACTCGAAAAGCAGACAAGTAGGGGAAGATTTTATATGGCAGACATTTTTTTCTTTAAAATGTTGCGAAAGGGGTCAAAACAGGAGTTGTTTGGGAAAGTTTGAAAAAAAACGTGGTAGATTTAGTAAAACTGCTGTAACTTAAGTTCCATACTGAATAAACTGTTTCCACATTTGACAAGCAAAAGGAGAGGAAGGATTTAATCCAAAATATTTTTGTCTAACTCTTTGGTTTAGTGGTCATAATGATAGTTGTTTGGAAATGAATGAATCTGCTAACTTCTGACATGTTTAACAGAGGCTTGAAAGACAGACGATGGGTTACGAAAATAGCTCTAGTTACAGATTGGTAGCCCCGATTTGAAATCCGACTTCGTACTTGAAAAGCAGACAAGTAGGGGAAGATTTTTTATGGCAGACATTTTTTTCTTTAAAATGTTGCGAAAGGGGTCAAAACAGGATTTGTTTGGGAAAGTTTGAAAAAAAAACGTGGTAGCATTAGTAAAACTGCTGTAACGTAAGTTCATACTGAATAAACTGTTTCCACATTTGACAAGCAAAAGGAGAGGAAGGATTTAATCCAAAATAATTTTGTCTAACTCTTTAGTTTAGTGGTCAAAATGATAGTTGTTTCGAATTAAATGAATCTGCTAACTTCTGACATGTTTTACAGAGGCTTGAAAGACAGACGATGGGTTACGAAAATAGCTCTAGTTACAGATTGGTCGCCCCGATTTGAAATCCGACTTCGTACTCGAAAAGCAGACAAGTAGGGGAAGATTTTTTATGGCAGACATTATTTTCTTTAAAATGTTGCGAAAGGGGTCAAAACAGCAGTTGTTTGGGAAAGTTTGAAAAAAACGTGGTAGCATTAGTAAAACTGCTGTAACGTAAGTTCCATACTGAATAAACTGTTTCCACATTTGACAAGCAAAAGGAGAGGAAGGATTTAATCCAAAATATTTTTGTCTAACTCTTTGGTTTAGTGGTCATAATGATAGTTGTTTGGAAATGAATGAATCTGCTAACTTCTGACATGTTTAACAGAGGCTTGAAAGACAGACGATGGATTACGAAAATAGCTCTAGTTACAGATTGGTAGCCCCGATTTGAAATCCGACTTCGTACTTGAAAAGCAGACAAGTAGGGGAAGATTTTTTATGGCAGACATTTTTTTCTTTAAAATGTTGCGAAAGGGGTCAAAACAGGATTTGTTTGGGAAAGTTTGAAAAAAAAACGTGGTAGCATTAGTAAAACTGCTGTAACGTAAGTTCATACTGAATAAACTGTTTCCACATTTGACAAGCAAAAGGAGAGGAAGGATTTAATCCAAAATAATTTTGTCTAACTCTTTAGTTTAGTGGTCAAAATGATAGTTGTTTGGAATTAAATGAATCTGCTAACTTCTGACATGTTTTACAGAGGCTTGAAAGACAGACGATGGGTTACGAAAATAGCTCTAGTTACAGATTGGTCGCCCCGATTTGAAATCCGACTTCGTACTCGAAAAGCAGACAAGTAGGGGAAGATTTTATATGGCAGACATTTTTTTCTTTAAAATGTTGCAAAGTGGTCAAAACAGGAGTTGTTTGGGAAAGTTTGAAAAAAAACGTGGTAGATTTAGTAAAACTGCTGTAACGTAAGTTCCATACTGAATAAACTGTTTCCACATTTGACAAGCAAAAGGAGAGGAAGGATTTAATCCAAAATATTTTTGTCTAACTATTTGCTTTAGTGGTCAAAATGATAGTTGTTTGGAATTGAAGGAATCCGCTAACTTCTGACATGTTTTACAGAGGCTTGAAAGACAGACGATGGGTTACGAAAATAGCTCTAGTTACAGATTGGTAGCCCCAATTTGAAATCCGACTTCGTACTTGAAAAGCAGACAAGTAGGGGATTTTTATTTTATGGCAGACATTTTTTTCTTTAAAACGTTGCGAAAGGGGTCAAAACAGGAGTTGTTTGGGAAAGTTTGAAAAAAAAACGTGGTAGCATTAGTAAAACTGCTGTAACGTAAGTTCAATATTGAATAAACTGTTTCCACATTTGACAAGCAAAAGGAGAGGAAGGATTTAATCCAAAATAATTTTGTCTAACTCTTTAGTTTAGTGGTCAAAATGATAGTTGTTTGGAATTAAATGAATCTGCTAACTTCTGACATGTTTTACAGAGGCTTGAAAGACAGACGATGGGTTACGAAAATAGCTCTAGTTACAGATTGGTCGCCCCGATTTGAAATCCGACTTCGTACTCGAAAAGCAGACAAGTAGGGGAAGATTTTATATGGCAGACATTTTTTTCTTTAAAATGTTGCGAAAGGGGTCAAAACAGGAGTTGTTTGGGAAAGATTGAAAAAAAACGTGGTAGCATTAGTAAAACTGCTGTAACGTAAGTTCCATACTGAATAAACTGTTTCCACATTTGACAAGCAAAAGGAGAGGAAGGATTTAATCCAAAATAATTTTGTCTAACTCTTTAGTTTAGTGGTCAAAATGATAGTTGTTTGGAATTAAATGAATCTGCTAACTTCTGACATGTTTTACAGAGGCTTGAAAGACAGACGATGGGTTACGAAAATAGCTCTAGTTACAGATTGGTCGCCCCGATTTGAAATCCGACTTCGTACTCGAAAAGCAGACAAGTAGGGGAAGATTTTATATGGCAGACATTTTTTTCTTTAAAATGTTGCGAAAGGGGTCAAAACAGGAGTTGTTTGGGAAAGTTTGAAAAAAAACGTGGTAGATTTAGTAAAACTGCTGTAACGTAAGTTCCATACTGAATAAACTGTTTCCACATTTGACAAGCAAAAGGAGAGGAAGGATTTAATCCAAAATAATTTTGTCTAACTCTTTAGTTTAGTGGTCAAAATGATAGTTGTTTGGAATTAAATGAATCTGCTAACTTCTGACATGTTTTACAGAGGCTTGAAAGACAGACGATGGGTTACGAAAATAGCTCTAGTTACAGATTGGTCGCCCCGATTTGAAATCCGACTTCGTACTCGAAAAGCAGACAAGTAGGGGAAGATTTTATATGGCAGACATTTTTTTCTTTAAAATGTTGCGAAAGGGGTCAAAACAGGAGTTGTTTGGGAAAGTTTGAAAAAAAATGTGGTAGATTTAGTAAAACTGCTGTAACGTAAGTTCCATACTGAATAAACTGTTTCCACATTTGACAAGCAAAAGGAGAGGAAGGATTTAATCCAAAATATTTTTGTCTAACTCTTTGGTTTAGTGGTCATAATGATAGTTGTTTGGAAATGAATGAATCTGCTAACTTCTGACATGTTTAACAGAGGCTTGAAAGACAGACGATGGGTTACGAAAATAGCTCTAGTTACAGATTGGTAGCCCCAATTTGAAATCCGACTTCGTACTTGAAAAGCAGACAAGTAGGGGATTTTTTTTTTATGGCAGACATTTTTTTCTTTAAAACGTTGCGAAAGGGGTCAAAACAGGAGTTGTTTGGGAAAGTTTGAAAAAAAAACGTGGTAGCATTAGTAAAACTGCTGTAACGTAAGTTCAATATTGAATAAACTGTTTCCACATTTGACAAGCAAAAGGAGAGGAAGGATTTAATCCAAAATAATTTTGTCTAACTCTTTAGTTTAGTGGTCAAAATGATAGTTGTTTGGAATTAAATGAATCTGCTAACTTCTGACATGTTTTACAGAGGCTTGAAAGACAGACGATGGGTTACGAAAATAGCTCTAGTTACAGATTGGTCGCCCCGATTTGAAATCCGACTTCGTACTCGAAAAGCAGACAAGTAGGGGAAGATTTTATATGGCAGACATTTTTTTCTTTAAAATGTTGCGAAAGGGGTCAAAACAGGAGTTGTTTGGGAAAGTTTGAAAAAAAACGTGGTAGCATTAGTAAAACTGCTGTAACGTAAGTTCCATACTGAATAAACTGTTTCCACATTTGACAAGCAAAAGGAGAGGAAGGATTTAATCCAAAATAATTTTGTCTAACTCTTTAGTTTAGTGGTCAAAATGATAGTTGTTTGGAATTAAATGAATCTGCTAACTTCTGACATGTTTTACAGAGGCTTGAAAGACAGACGATGGGTTACGAAAATAGCTCTAGTTACAGATTGGTCGCCCCGATTTGAAATCCGACTTCGTACTCGAAAAGCAGACAAGTAGGGGAAGATTTTATATGGCAGACATTTTTTTCTTTAAAATGTTGCGAAAGGGGTCAAAACAGGAGTTGTTTGGGAAAGTTTGAAAAAAAACGTGGTAGATTTAGTAAAACTGCTGTAACGTAAGTTCCATACTGAATAAACTGTTTCCACATTTGACAAGCAAAAGGAGAGGAAGGATTTAATCCAAAATAATTTTGTCTAACTCTTTAGTTTAGTGGTCAAAATGATAGTTGTTTGGAATTAAATGAATCTGCTAACTTCTGACATGTTTTACAGAGGCTTGAAAGACAGACGATGGGTTACGAAAATAGCTCTAGTTACAGATTGGTCGCCCCGATTTGAAATCCGACTTCGTACTCGAAAAGCAGACAAGTAGGGGAAGATTTTATATGGCAGACATTTTTTTCTTTAACTTCTTGAGAATACAGGGGGTGCTGTTTTCGCATTAGCATAAATGGCTCAACAGATTAAACTGCCTCTTCTTTAATTATTGCTCTTACTATATGCATATAAATAATACCGTTGGAAAGAAAACAATCTCCAGTTTCTAAAACCGTTTCAATTTTGTCTCTGAGTGATTCAGAAGTCATTTCACAGCACTTTCCATGACCAAGAACATAAAATCAAGATGTTTTGTGCTGGCTTCAAAGCTCTGCCTATATATGGTCATGCCTCCTATGACCCGAAACACAACTCACTGGCCTTCCTCTGGGTGTCTAGAGGACGTCAGAGGAAAAATTTCTTGTCTATCTGGGACTGACGTGAAATGAGAGCAAAATCTTTGGCATGACCGACAACTTCCGGTTCTCGATTGGATGGAATTAGAGCTACGTTTTTCTTGTGTTGTGCGGCCATTATTATCTCCGTGTCGAAGTTTGTTTGATACATGTGACCAGATCATCGTAATGTATGTTTTTTCAATATAGTTTAATCAGATTATTTGAATTTTTTAGGGAGTTTTGCGGTGTTCAGTTGTTAGATTTTAGTATCGTTTGAGAAATACGTGCCACTCCACCGGTACCTGTGCTAAATGGAGAGGGAAAAGAACGACTCTGAACGCAACCAACAACTCATCTTGACAATGGACACTTTGATCAACATTCTGATGAAAGAGCAGCCATAGTAAGACCCAATTTACGATGTTATATCATATCTGTTGTGCATGTGATCTTGCCGTGGGCGCCCAGCCGAATCTGCCTGGTATAGCTATGCTAATTTAGCGCTACATTTTGTTTTCGTTATAAAACATTTTATAAATCTGAAATATTGTTTGGATTCACCAGATGTTGGGCTTTCAATATCTGTACGCTGTGTATTTTTCTGAAATGTTTTAAAATGAGTAATTAGTTATATGACGTTGGTCTCTGTAATTATTCTGGCTGGGTCGGCACCTTTTCAGAATGCAGCTGCAATGTAGAACTGTGATTTATACCTGAAAAATGCACATTTTCAAAAAAAAACTATGCAATACCATAAATATGTTATCAGACTGTCATCTTATGAATTTGTTTCTTGGTTAGTGGCTATATATATTTTTATTTAGTCGAATTAGTGATAGCTACTGACGCAGGGAAAAACTGTTGGGAGTGAAAAAATCCTCTCCTTTGCTAACGTGGTTAGCTAATAGATTTACATATTGTGTCTTCCCTGTAAAACATTTTAAAAATCTGAAATGGTGGCTTTATTCACAAGACCTGTATCTTTCATCTGGTGTCTTGGACTTGTGATTTAATGATATTTAGATGCTACAAGTTACTTGTGACGCTATGCTAGCTATGCTAATCAGTGTGTGGGGGGTGGGGGGTGCTCCCGGATCCGGGATTGATACTCGTGAAAGGTTAAAATGTTGCGAAAGGGGTCAAAACAGGAGTTGTTTGGGAAAGTTTGAAAAAAAATGTGGTAGATTTAGTAAAACTGCTGTAACGTAAGTTCCATACTGAATAAACTGTTTCCACATTTGACAAGCAAAAGGAGAGGAAGGATTTAATCCAAAATATTTTTGTCTAACTCTTTGGTTTAGTGGTCATAATGATAGTTGTTTGGAAATGAATGAATCTGCTAACTTCTGACATGTTTAACAGAGGCTTGAAAGACAGACGATGGGTTACGAAAATAGCTCTAGTTACAGATTGGTAGCCCCGATTTGAAATCCGACTTCGTACTTGAAAAGCAGACAAGTAGGGGAAGATTTTTTATGGCAGACATTTTTTTCTTTAAAATGTTGCGAAAGGGGTCAAAACAGGATTTGTTTGGGAAAGTTTGAAAAAAAAACGTGGTAGCATTAGTAAAACTGCTGTAACGTAAGTTCATACTGAATAAACTGTTTCCACATTTGACAAGCAAAAGGAGAGGAAGGATTTAATCCAAAATAATTTTGTCTAACTCTTTAGTTTAGTGGTCAAAATGATAGTTGTTTGGAATTAAATGAATCTGCTAACTTCTGACATGTTTTACAGAGGCTTGAAAGACAGACGATGGGTTACGAAAATAGCTCTAGTTACAGATTGGTCGCCCCGATTTGAAATCCGACTTCGTACTCGAAAAGCAGACAAGTAGGGGAAGATTTTATATGGCAGACATTTTTTTCTTTAAAATGTTGCGAAAGGGGTCAAAACAGGAGTTGTTTGGGAAAGTTTGAAAAAAAACGTGGTAGCATTAGTAAAACTGCTGTAACGTAAGTTCCATACTGAATAAACTGTTTCCACATTTGACAAGCAAAAGGAGAGGAAGGATTTAATCCAAAATAATTTTGTCTAACTCTTTAGTTTAGTGGTCAAAATGATAGTTGTTTGGAATTAAATGAATCTGCTAACTTCTGACATGTTTTACAGAGGCTTGAAAGACAGACGATGGGTTACGAAAATAGCTCTAGTTACAGATTGGTCGCCCCGATTTGAAATCCGACTTCGTACTCGAAAAGCAGACAAGTAGGGGAAGATTTTATATGGCAGACATTTTTTTCTTTAAAATGTTGCGAAAGGGGTCAAAACAGGAGTTGTTTGGGAAAGTTTGAAAAAAAACGTGGTAGATTTAGTAAAACTGCTGTAACGTAAGTTCCATACTGAATAAACTGTTTCCACATTTGACAAGCAAAAGGAGAGGAAGGATTTAATCCAAAATAATTTTGTCTAACTCTTTAGTTTAGTGGTCAAAATGATAGTTGTTTGGAATTAAATGAATCTGCTAACTTCTGACATGTTTTACAGAGGCTTGAAAGACAGACGATGGGTTACGAAAATAGCTCTAGTTACAGATTGGTCGCCCCGATTTGAAATCCGACTTCGTACTCGAAAAGCAGACAAGTAGGGGAAGATTTTATATGGCAGACATTTTTTTCTTTAAAATGTTGCGAAAGGGGTCAAAACAGGAGTTGTTTGGGAAAGTTTGAAAAAAAAACGTGGTAGCATTAGTAAAACTGCTGTAACGTAAGTTCATACTGAATAAACTGTTTCCACATTTGACAAGCAAAAGGAGAGGAAGGATTTAATCCAAAATAATTTTGTCTAACTCTTTAGTTTAGTGGTCAAAATGATAGTTGTTTGGAATTAAATGAATCTGCTAACTTCTGACATGTTTTACAGAGGCTTGAAAGACAGACGATGGGTTACGAAAATAGCTCTAGTTACAGATTGGTCGCCCCGATTTGAAATCCGACTTCGTACACGAAAAGCAGACAAGTAGGGGAAGATTTTATATGGCAGACATTTTTTTCTTTAAAATGTTGCGAAAGTGGTCAAAACAGCAGTTGTTTGGGAAAGTTTGAAAAAAAACGTGGTAGCATTAGTAAAACTTCTGTAACGTAAGTTCCATACTGAATAAACTGTTTCCACATTTGACAAGCAAAAGGAGAGGAAGGATTTAATCCAAAATAATTTTGTCTAACTCTTTAGTTTAGTGGTCAAAATGATAGTTGTTTGGAATTAAATGAATCTGCTAACTTCTGACATGTTTTACAGAGGCTTGAAAGACAGACGATGGGTTACGAAAATAGCTCTAGTTACAGATTGGTAGCCCCGATTTGAAATCCGACTTCGTACTCGAAAAGCAGACAAGTAGGGGAAGATTTTATATGGCAGACATTTTTTTCTTTAAAATGTTGCGAAAGGGGTCAAAACAGGAGTTGTTTGGGAAAGTTTGAAAAAAAACGTGGTAGATTTAGTAAAACTGCTGTAACGTAAGTTCCATACTGAATAAACTGTTTCCACATTTGACAAGCAAAAGGAGAGGAAGGATTTAATCCAAAATAATTTTGTCTAACTCTTTAGTTTAGTGGTCAAAATGATAGTTGTTTGGAATTAAATGAATCTGCTAACTTCTGACATGTTTTACAGAGGCTTGAAAGACAGACGATGGGTTACGAAAATAGCTCTAGTTACAGATTGGTCGCCCCGATTTGAAATCCGACTTCGTACTCGAAAAGCAGACAAGTAGGGGAAGATTTTATATGGCAGACATTTTTTTCTTTAAAATGTTGCGAAAGGGGTCAAAACAGGAGTTGTTTGGGAAAGTTTGAAAAAAAATGTGGTAGATTTAGTAAAACTGCTGTAACGTAAGTTCCATACTGAATAAACTGTTTCCACATTTGACAAGCAAAAGGAGAGGAAGGATTTAATCCAAAATATTTTTGTCTAACTCTTTGGTTTAGTGGTCATAATGATAGTTGTTTGGAAATGAATGAATCTGCTAACTTCTGACATGTTTAACAGAGGCTTGAAAGACAGACGATGGGTTACGAAAATAGCTCTAGTTACAGATTGGTAGCCCCGATTTGAAATCCGACTTCGTACTTGAAAAGCAGACAAGTAGGGGAAGATTTTTTATGGCAGACATTTTTTTCTTTAAAATGTTGCGAAAGGGGTCAAAACAGGATTTGTTTGGGAAAGTTTGAAAAAAAAACGTGGTAGCATTAGTAAAACTGCTGTAACGTAAGTTCATACTGAATAAACTGTTTCCACATTTCACAAGCAAAAGGAGAGGAAGGATTTAATCCAAAATAATTTTGTCTAACTCTTTAGTTTAGTGGTCAAAATGATAGTTGTTTGGAATTAAATGAATCTGCTAACTTCTGACATGTTTTACAGAGGCTTGAAAGACAGACGATGGGTTACGAAAATAGCTCTAGTTACAGATTGGTCGCCCCGATTTGAAATCCGACTTCGTACTCGAAAAGCAGACAAGTAGGGGAAGATTTTATATGGCAGACATTTTTTTCTTTAAAATGTTGCGAAAGGGGTCAAAACAGGAGTTGTTTGGGAAAGTTTGAAAAAAAACGTGGTAGCATTAGTAAAACTGCTGTAACGTAAGTTCCATACTGAATAAACTGTTTCCACATTTGACAAGCAAAAGGAGAGGAAGGATTTAATCCAAAATAATTTTGTCTAACTCTTTAGTTTAGTGGTCAAAATGATAGTTGTTTGGAATTAAATGAATCTGCTAACTTCTGACATGTTTTACAGAGGCTTGAAAGACAGACGATGGGTTACGAAAATAGCTCTAGTTACAGATTGGTCGCCCCGATTTGAAATCCGACTTCGTACTCGAAAAGCAGACAAGTAGGGGAAGATTTTATATGGCAGACATTTTTTTCTTTAAAATGTTGCGAAAGGGGTCAAAACAGGAGTTGTTTGGGAAAGTTTGAAAAAAAACGTGGTAGATTTAGTAAAACTGCTGTAACGTAAGTTCCATACTGAATAAACTGTTTCCACATTTGACAAGCAAAAGGAGAGGAAGGATTTAATCCAAAATAATTTTGTCTAACTCTTTAGTTTAGTGGTCAAAATGATAGTTGTTTGGAATTAAATGAATCTGCTAACTTCTGACATGTTTTACAGAGGCTTGAAAGACAGACGATGGGTTACGAAAATAGCTCTAGTTACAGATTGGTCGCCCCGATTTGAAATCCGACTTCGTACTCGAAAAGCAGACAAGTAGGGGAAGATTTTATATGGCAGACATTTTTTTCTTTAAAATGTTGCGAAAGGGGTCAAAACAGGAGTTGTTTGGGAAAGTTTGAAAAAAAATGTGGTAGATTTAGTAAAACTGCTGTAACGTAAGTTCCATACTGAATAAACTGTTTCCACATTTGACAAGCAAAAGGAGAGGAAGGATTTAACTTCTTGCAACTATAGGGGGTGCTGTTCCGCATTAGCATATTTGTGTCTCCAAATTAAACTGCCTCGTGCTAAATTCTTGATCGTACAATATGCATATTATTGTTATTATTGGATAGAAAACAGTCTATAGTTTCTATAGGAGTTGAAATTTTGTCTCTGAGTGGTACAGAACAATTTCTACAGCACTTTTCATGACAGGGTTCAGATTTCAGAAATTTTTACCTCTGATCTGGGGTCTGTTTTTAAGGCGACAGTGAATGCTATGAAGAAACCGACACTGCCTACGTCTTCCTCTGGGTGTCTGTACGTCATCACGTTTTCAATGGAATCGATGGGACGTTCACAGCCATTATAAAAGACGAAAATGTACAGAGACCACCCTTTCTCAACGTGCGCCTGAAGCGTAAAGGACATCGGACCTGCCTCGTTCCAAATCGTTTTTTAGAGAGTGATATTTCTCCGGTCATGTTTTCAGTCGTTATAGTTGTTAAAAACATCATAATGTAGTTAATTTGAACCGTTTTATAGCAATGTATATCCGTTTAGTGCGATTTTGAGGAATTTCTTTGTTGTGCACTCTGAAAGTTTGGACACGTTTTAGGGTGTCGGTCGTTGGTGCTGGACATTTCGAAGGACAGAGGACATCTATCGACCAAAAGACGTTTATAACATAGAAAGGATACATTGCCCAAGAATATGATGGAAGATCAGCTCAAAGTAAGCAATATTTAATATGATAAACCGTGTTTCTGTCGAAATATTTTAAACGTATATTTCGCCATTTTGTTTGGTATAGCTTCACCTGGCGAACCCTGTATTGAAAAGTAAGGATAATTTTAAAAATGTAAATCAGCGGTTGCATTAAGAACTAATTTGTCTTTCGATTCCTGTCTACCCTGTATTTTTTAGTCAAGTATATGATTAGCTTTCAATTAAACTAGATCACTCTGATAGATGACGTCAGACATATTGAGGCTTGATTTCCTAGTATTTTTATTGTGTAACCACGGTTTTGTATGGCTAAATATGCACCTTTTCGAACAAACTGTATATGTATGTTGTAAAATGATGTTACAGGAGTGTCATCGGAAGAATTCTGAGAAGGTTAGTGAAAAAATTAATATCTTTTGGCGGTGATTACGTTATAGCGCTCTTTGGCTGGAATCGATGCTCTGGTAACGTTTTCACATGTGGTATGCTAACTTATCGATTTATTGTGTTTTCGCTGAAAAACGCTTAGAAAATCTGAAATATGGTCTGAAATCACAAGAACTGGGTCTTTCCATTGCTATGCTTTGTCTATTTTTATGAAATGTTTTATGATGAGTAAATTGGTCATACACGTTGCTCTATCTAGTAATTCTAGTGGATTTGTGATGGTCGGTGCAATTGTAAACTGTGATTTCTACCTGAAATATGCACTTTTTTCTAACAAAAACTATCCTATACCATGAATATGTTATCAGACTGTCATCTGATGGTTTTTTTTATAGGTTATTGGCTATCAATATCTTAGTTGAGCCGAATTGGTGATAGCACCTGAAGGAGTAAGAAACTGATGGAGTTAGAATAGTGGTGTATTTTGCTAACGTGTTTAGCTAATAGATTTACATATTTTGTCTTCCCTGTAAAACATTTTAAAAATCTGAAATGGTGGCTTTATTCACAAGATCTGTATCTTTCATCTGGTGTCTTGGACTTGTGATTTAATGATATTTAGATGCTACTATCTACTTGTGAAGCTATGCTATCTATGCTAATCAGTGTGTGGGGGGTGGGGGGTGATCCCGGATCCGGGGTTAGTAGCCGTGAAAGGTTAATCCAAAATATTTTTGTCTAACTCTTTGGTTTAGTGGTCATAATGATAGTTGTTTGGAAATGAATGAATCTGCTAACTTCTGACATGTTTAACAGAGGCTTGAAAGACAGACGATGGGTTACGAAAATAGCTCTAGTTACAGATTGGTAGCCCCGATTTGAAATCCGACTTCGTACTTGAAAAGCAGACAAGTAGGGGAAGATTTTTTATGGCAGACATTTTTTTCTTTAAAATGTTGCGAAAGGGGTCAAAACAGGATTTGTTTGGGAAAGTTTGACAAAAAAACGTGGTAGCATTAGTAAAACTGCTGTAACGTAAGTTCATACTGAATAAACTGTTTCCACATTTGACAAGCAAAAGGAGAGGAAGGATTTAATCCAAAATAATTTTGTCTAACTCTTTAGTTTAGTGGTCAAAATGATAGTTGTTTGGAATTAAATGAATCTGCTAACTTCTGACATGTTTTACAGAGGCTTGAAAGACAGACGATGGGTTACGAAAATAGCTCTAGTTACAGATTGGTCGCCCCGATTTGAAATCCGACTTCGTACACGAAAAGCAGACAAGTAGGGGAAGATTTTATATGGCAGACATTTTTTTCTTTAAAATGTTGCGAAAGTGGTCAAAACAGCAGTTGTTTGGGAAAGTTTGAAAAAAAACGTGGTAGCATTAGTAAAACTTCTGTAACGTAAGTTCCATACTGAATAAACTGTTTCCACATTTGACAAGCAAAAGGAGAGGAAGGATTTAATCCAAAATAATTTTGTCTAACTCTTTAGTTTAGTGGTCAAAATGATAGTTGTTTGGAATTAAATGAATCTGCTAACTTCTGACATGTTTTACAGAGGCTTGAAAGACAGACGATGGGTTACGAAAATAGCTCTAGTTACAGATTGGTAGCCCCGATTTGAAATCCGACTTCGTACTTGAAAAGCAGACAAGTAGGGGAAGATTTTTTATGGCAGACATTTTTTTCTTTAAAATGTTGCGAAAGGGGTCAAAACAGGATTTGTTTGGGAAAGTTTGAAAAAAAAACGTGGTAGCATTAGTAAAACTGCTGTAACGTAAGTTCATACTGAATAAACTGTTTCCACATTTGACAAGCAAAAGGAGAGGAAGGATTTAATCCAAAATAATTTTGTCTAACTCTTTAGTTTAGTGGTCAAAATGATAGTTGTTTGGAATTAAATGAATCTGCTAACTTCTGACATGTTTTACAGAGGCTTGAAAGACAGACGATGGGTTACGAAAATAGCTCTAGTTACAGATTGGTCGCCCCGATTTGAAATCCGACTTCGTACACGAAAAGCAGACAAGTAGGGGAAGATTTTATATGGCAGACATTTTTTTCTTTAAAATGTTGCGAAAGTGGTCAAAACAGCAGTTGTTTGGGAAAGTTTGAAAAAAAACGTGGTAGCATTAGTAAAACTTCTGTAACGTAAGTTCCATACTGAATAAACTGTTTCCACATTTGACAAGCAAAAGGAGAGGAAGGATTTAATCCAAAATAATTTTGTCTAACTCTTTAGTTTAGTGGTCAAAATGATAGTTGTTTGGAATTAAATGAATCTGCTAACTTCTGACATGTTTTACAGAGGCTTGAAAGACAGACGATGGGTTACGAAAATAGCTCTAGTTACAGATTGGTAGCCCCGATTTGAAATCCGACTTCGTACTCGAAAAGCAGACAAGTATGGGAAGATTTTATATGGCAGACATTTTTTTCTTTAAAATGTTGCGAAAGTGGTCAAAACAGGAGTTGTTTGGGAAAGTTTGAAAAAAAACGTGGTAGCATTAGTAAAACTGCTGTAACGTAAGTTCCATACTGAATAAACTGTTTCCACATTTGACAAGCAAAAGGAGAGGAAGGATTTAATCCAAAATAATTTTGTCTAACTCTTTGCTTTAGTGGTCATAATGATAGTTGTTTGGAAATGAATGAATCTGCTAACTTCTGACATGTTTTACATAGGCTTGAAAGACAGACGATGGGTTACGAAAATAGCTCTAGTTACAGATTGGTAGCCCCGATTTGAAATCCGACTTCGTACTTGAAAAGCAGACAAGTAGGGGAAGATTTTTTATGGCAGACATTTTTTTCTTTAAAATGTTGCGAAAGGGGTCAAAACAGGATTTGTTTGGGAAAGTTTGAAAAAAAAACGTGGTAGCATTAGTAAAACTGCTGTAACGTAAGTTCCATACTGAATAAACTGTTTCCACATTTGACAAGCAAAAGGAGAGGAAGGATTTAATCCAAAATAATTTTGTCTAACTCTTTAGTTTAGTGGTCAAAATGATAGTTGTTTGGAATTAAATGAATCTGCTAACTTCTTACATGTTTTACAGAGGCTTGAAAGACAGACGATGGGTTACGAAAATAGCTCTAGTTACAGATTGGTCGCCCCGATTTGAAATCCGACTTCGTACTTGAAAAGCAGACAAGTAGGGGAAGATTTTATATGGCAGACATTTTTTTCTTTAAAATGTTGCGAAAGGGGTCAAAACAGGAGTTGTTTGGGAAAGTTTGAAAAAAAACGTGGTAGATTTAGTAAAACTACTGTAACGTAAGTTCCATACTGAATAAACTGTTTCCACATTTGACAAGCAAAAGGAGAGGAAGGATTTAATCCAAAATATTTTTGTCTAACTCTTTAGTTTAGTGGTCAAAATGATAGTTGTTTGGAATTAAATGAATCTGCTAACTTCTGACATGTTTTACAGAGGCTTGAAAGACAGACGATGGGTTACGAAAATAGCTCTAGTTACAGATTGGTAGCCCCGATTTGAAATCCGACTTCGTACTCGAAAAGCAGACAAGTATGGGAAGATTTTATATGGCAGACATTTTTTTCTTTAAAATGTTGCGAAAGTGGTCAAAACAGGAGTTGTTTGGGAAAGTTTGAAAAAAAACGTGGTAGCATTAGTAAAACTGCTGTAACGTAAGTTCCATACTGAATAAACTGTTTCCACATTTGACAAGCAAAAGGAGAGGAAGGATTTAATCCAAAATAATTTTGTCTAACTCTTTGCTTTAGTGGTCATAATGATAGTTGTTTGGAAATGAATGAATCTGCTAACTTCTGACATGTTTTACATAGGCTTGAAAGACAGACGATGGGTTACGAAAATAGCTCTAGTTACAGATTGGTAGCCCCGATTTGAAATCCGACTTCGTACTTGAAAAGCAGACAAGTAGGGGAAGATTTTTTATGGCAGACATTTTTTTCTTTAAAATGTTGCGAAAGGGGTCAAAACAGGATTTGTTTGGGAAAGTTTGAAAAAAAAACGTGGTAGCATTAGTAAAACTGCTGTAACGTAAGTTCCATACTGAATAAACTGTTTCCACATTTGACAAGCAAAAGGAGAGGAAGGATTTAATCCAAAATAATTTTGTCTAACTCTTTAGTTTAGTGGTCAAAATGATAGTTGTTTGGAATTAAATGAATCTGCTAACTTCTTACATGTTTTACAGAGGCTTGAAAGACAGACGATGGGTTACGAAAATAGCTCTAGTTACAGATTGGTCGCCCCGATTTGAAATCCGACTTCGTACTTGAAAAGCAGACAAGTAGGGGAAGATTTTATATGGCAGACATTTTTTTCTTTAAAATGTTGCGAAAGGGGTCAAAACAGGAGTTGTTTGGGAAAGTTTGAAAAAAAACGTGGTAGATTTAGTAAAACTACTGTAACGTAAGTTCCATACTGAATAAACTGTTTCCACATTTGACAAGCAAAAGGAGAGGAAGGATTTAATCCAAAATATTTTTGTCTAACTCTTTAGTTTAGTGGTCAAAATGATAGTTGTTTGGAATTAAATGAATCTGCTAACTTCTGACATGTTTTACAGAGGCTTGAAAGACAGACGATGGGTTACGAAAATAGCTCTAGTTACAGATTGGTAGCCCCGATTTGAAATCCGACTTCGTACTCGAAAAGCAGACAAGTATGGGAAGATTTTATATGGCAGACATTTTTTTCTTTAAAATGTTGCGAAAGTGGTCAAAACAGGAGTTGTTTGGGAAAGTTTGAAAAAAAACGTGGTAGCATTAGTAAAACTGCTGTAACGTAAGTTCCATACTGAATAAACTGTTTCCACATTTGACAAGCAAAAGGAGAGGAAGGATTTAATCCAAAATAATTTTGTCTAACTCTTTGCTTTAGTGGTCATAATGATAGTTGTTTGGAAATGAATGAATCTGCTAACTTCTGACATGTTTTACATAGGCTTGAAAGACAGACGATGGGTTACGAAAATAGCTCTAGTTACAGATTGGTAGCCCCGATTTGAAATCCGACTTCGTACTTGAAAAGCAGACAAGTAGGGGAAGATTTTTTATGGCAGACATTTTTTTCTTTAAAATGTTGCGAAAGGGGTCAAAACAGGATTTGTTTGGGAAAGTTTGAAAAAAAAACGTGGTAGCATTAGTAAAACTGCTGTAACGTAAGTTCCATACTGAATAAACTGTTTCCACATTTGACAAGCAAAAGGAGAGGAAGGATTTAATCCAAAATAATTTTGTCTAACTCTTTAGTTTAGTGGTCAAAATGATAGTTGTTTGGAATTAAATGAATCTGCTAACTTCTTACATGTTTTACAGAGGCTTGAAAGACAGACGATGGGTTACGAAAATAGCTCTAGTTACAGATTGGTCGCCCCGATTTGAAATCCGACTTCGTACTTGAAAAGCAGACAAGTAGGGGAAGATTTTATATGGCAGACATTTTTTTCTTTAAAATGTTGCGAAAGGGGTCAAAACAGGAGTTGTTTGGGAAAGTTTGAAAAAAAACGTGGTAGATTTAGTAAAACTACTGTAACGTAAGTTCCATACTGAATAAACTGTTTCCACATTTGACAAGCAAAAGGAGAGGAAGGATTTAATCCAAAATATTTTTGTCTAACTCTTTAGTTTAGTGGTCAAAATGATAGTTGTTTGGAATTAAATGAATCTGCTAACTTCTGACATGTTTTACAGAGGCTTGAAAGACAGACGATGGGTTACGAAAATAGCTCTAGTTACAGATTGGTAGCCCCGATTTGAAATCCGACTTCGTACTCGAAAAGCAGACAAGTATGGGAAGATTTTATATGGCAGACATTTTTTTCTTTAAAATGTTGCGAAAGTGGTCAAAACAGGAGTTGTTTGGGAAAGTTTGAAAAAAAACGTGGTAGCATTAGTAAAACTGCTGTAACGTAAGTTCCATACTGAATAAACTGTTTCCACATTTGACAAGCAAAAGGAGAGGAAGGATTTAATCCAAAATAATTTTGTCTAACTCTTTAGTTTAGTGGTCAAAATGATAGTTGTTTGGAATTAAATGAATCTGCTAACTTCTTACATGTTTTACAGAGGCTTGAAAGACAGACGATGGGTTACAAAAATAGCTCTAGTTACAGATTGGTAGCCCCGATTTGAAATCCGACTTCGTACTTGTAAGGGAACTCCCCCCCCAATTGTACAAAATAACATGGCAACTTATTGGCAGAGAGCGAACCATACACACGATGGGATTGTGTGGGATTTCACATTGCATCCGGCGCTGTTTCGTGCAAAGTTGATGGCAAGTGCCATATTGTAAATGAGCTGTGTAACACCCCAAAATTCCTATAGTGGGCGTGTGAGTTCCATCTTATTTTTTCATAGGCTTACTGTAACGCAAGTCAAGACCCAAGAGTCAAATTTTGAGATTTTGACAATTTTGGCAAAAACTTATCACCCCCTTAAAAAAGTGCTTTCTGGACCGTTTTTCGAAATTCTTTCGATTGTTACGTCAATTACACATGTATAAGAACTGTATGAAAATACTTTTGTCAAATTTTATTAACATAATTTTTTTGACATTTTTATTTTGCCTTAAGCAATATGTTTTGTGCATTTGGAATGTGATTTCATAGGAAGTCAAAAGTCAAAAGTCAAAAATGTCAAAAATTTGGAAAAAACGTATCACCCCCTTTAAAAAAGTGCTTTCTGGACCGTTTTTCGAAATTCTTTCGATTTTTATGTCAATTACACATGTGTAAGAACTGTATGAAAATACTTTTGTCAAATTCTATTAACATAATATTTTTGACATATTTATTTGGACTTAAGGAATATGTTTTGTGCATTTGGAATGTGATTTCATAGGAAGTCAAAAGTCAAAAGTCAAAAATGTCAAAAATTTGGAAAAAATGTATCACCCCCTTTAAAAAAGTACTTTCTGGATCGTTTTTCGAAATTCTTTCGATTGTTACGTCAATTACACATGTATAAGAACTGTATGAAAATACTTTAGTCACATTTTACTGTCATAATTTTTTATAAATGTTTACTTGTACTTAAGGAATATGTTTTGTGCATTTGGAATGTGATTTCATAGGAAGTCAAAAGTCAAAAGTTAAAAGTCAAAAATGTGGAAAAAACATATATTCCATTTAAAAAAGTGCTTTCTGGACCGTTTTTTGAAATTCTTTCGATTTGTACGTCAATTACACATGAATAAGAAGTGTATGAAAATACTTTAGTCACATTTTACTATCATCATTTTTTATAAATGTTTACTTGTACTTATCACCCCCCAAACCTCCATAAATCACTCAGGCCAGCACCCATTGATTTGGGGCCGTAGTATAGTGCTCCCATGGACGTCTGGATGACACCTAAAAGCATTTAAAACCGTTTTGAAAAATGACATGAAAACATGAAAAATATATTTTTTTTACTTTTTTGGGAAACCTCCTTAAATCACTCAGCCAAGACCCCATTGACTCGAGAAGAAAAAACATAAAATATTTTTCAGAAAAAAAAACATAGAATATTTTCTGACTTTTTTGGAAAACCTCCATAAATCCCTCAGGCCAACACCCATTGATTTTCGTCCGTCGAATAGTGCTCCCAGAGCGGGTATGGAAGTCCGGATGCCCCCTAAACGCAATTTCATCCAGGCATCTGGTAACCTAAAAAAAATACCAGGTGCACGAAAAGTTTGGACTTAGAATATTTTTCGAGTTTTTTGGAAAAACTCCATAAATCACTCAGGCCATTGACTCGAGAATAAAAAACAAAAAATATTTTTCAGAAAAAAAACATAGAATATTTTCTGACTTTTTTGGAAAACCTCCATAAATCACTCAGGCCAACACCCATTGATTTTCGTCCGTCGAATAGTGCTCCCAGAGCGGGTATGGAAGTCCGGATGCCCCCTAAACGCAATTTCATCCAGGCATCTGGTAACCTAAAAAAAATACCAGGTGCACGAAAAGTTTGGACTTAGAATATTTTTCGAGTTTTTTGGAAAAACTCCATAAATCACTCAGGCCATTGACTCGAGAATAAAAAAAATAATATATTTTTCAAAAAAAAAACAGAATATTTTCAGACTTTTTTGGAAAACCTCCATAAATCACTCAGGCCAACACCCACTGATTTTTGTCTGTCGAACAGTGCTCCCAGAGCGGGTTGGAAGTCTGGATGCCCCCTAAACGCAGTTTCAACCAGGGCATCTGGTAAGCTAAAAATAATGCCAGGTGCACAAACAGTTTGGACTTGTTTGTGTGTGTGTGAGCTTTTCTTTGACATCTGTTTCGAGAAATGACTGATTTACAGTTCATGAAGGTTGCCTAATCACACACTTAAAGTTTTGGAAAGATCTGACTTTTTTAACCCTTCGAAACAGCACCTATGACCCCATTTTAAGGCACTTCCGGTTGGCACAGGAAGCTATAGGTAAAGACATATGCTGATCAGGGTATGCTCTTAGAGAATCCTGAGTTTTAAGTCTATACGTTAAGAACTGACTGATTTACACAGGGTTGAATGCACTATAAATCACAAACTGCTGGTTGGCTATGGCAAAACACTTTTAGGGTTATTTAACCACTTCCGGTTGCTCCAGGAAGCTTAGAATCAACACAGGTAGACCTCATAGTGGCCTGATGGATTGTTATCAAAGACAGGTTCATAAGACATTCATAACCCACATAGGCTTCAGGTTGAATTTAGAGGTGCACTCAATGTATTCCTATGGGGCTACATTTCATTGTATACTGTTTGATGTAAACACCTTCTTTTAACTGTGAAGGGTTAATGCCACAGAGTCAAGGTTAGGCTTGCACAGATCGGGAGGACCTTAGGAGTGTTCCTGAGGTAAAATTGTGCTTCTAACCTGAACAGTTCTCTCTCTGTCTCCCAAAAGCAAATCAAATTGACATGGAGGTCAATAGGTCATTTGTGTCCGTTTTCTTGTAACGGTCGCTGCGCTCAGACCGAGCGAGCTACGGTCAAGCGGGGCATCTCGTTGAACTCGGCACGGCCTGGAGATAATAGTAATACCGTCGCAGGCTTTGTGTGTCTTTAAGCACCGTACTTTTTCACTCCATCCTTGCTTTTTGTGTGTGTGTGTTTGTGTGAGAGAGCTTTTCTTTGACATCTGTTGGGAGAAATGACTGATTACAGTTCATGAGGGTTGTCTAATCACATATATGAAGTTTTGAAAAGTTCTGACCTTTTAACCCTTCAAAACAGCATCTATGACACCATCTTAAGGCCCTTCTGGGTGTCACAGGAAGCTATAAGTAAAGACATATCCTGATCGGGGTATGCTCTTAGAGAATCCTGAGTTTTAAGTCTATACGTTAAGAACTGACTGATTTACACAGGGTTGCATGCACTATATATCACAAACTGCTGGTTGGGTATGACAAAACACTTTTAGGGTGATTTAACCACTTCCGGTTGCTCCAGGAAGCTTAGAATCAACACAGGTAGACCTCATAGTGGCCTGATGGACTGACATCAAAGACAGGTTCCTAAGACCTTCATAACCCACATAGGCTTCAGGTTGAATTTGGAGGTGCAGTCAATGTATTCCTATGGAGAGAGATGTCAATGTAAACTGTGAGATGTAAAAACCTGTTTTCACTGTTAAGGGTTAATGCCACAAGGTCAAGGTTAAGCTTGCACAGATTGGGAGGACCTTAAGAACATTCCTGAGGTGAAATTGTGTTTCTAACCCTAACGGTTCTCTCTCTGTCTCCCAAAAGCAAATGAAATTGACATTGAGGTCAAAAGGTCATTTTGCTCTGTCTTCTTGTCACTGTCGCTGTGGCCAGACCGAATGAGCTACGGTCAAGCGGGGCATCTCGTTGAACTCGGCACGGCCTAGAGATAATGGTCATGCCATTGTCGGCTTTGTTTGTCTTTAAGCACCGTACTTTTTCACTCCATCCCTGCTGTGTGTGTGTGTGAGAGCTTTTCTTTGACATCTGTTTAGAGAAATGACTGATTTACAGTTCATGAAGGTTGCCTAATCACACACTTAACGTTTTGGAAAGATCTGACTTTTTTAACCCTTCCAAACAGCACCCATGACCCCATTTTAAGGCACTTCCGGTTGGCACAGGAAGCTATAGGTAAACACATATCTTGATAGGGGTATGCTGTTACAGAATCCTGAATTTTAAGTCTATACGTTTAGAATTGACTGATCTACATAGGGTTGAATGCAGTGATTTTCAAAATTGCAAGTCATGTATATCAGGACAACTTTTAGGGTGGTTTTAACCACTTCCGGTTGGTCCAGGTAGCTTAAAATCAACACAGGTAGACCTCATAGTGGCCTGATGGATTGGTATCAAAGACAGGTTCATAAGACATTCATAACCCACATAGGCTTCAGGTTGAATTTGGAGGTGCAGTCAATGTATTCCTATGGGGCGAAATGTCATTGTAAACTGTTTGATCTAAACACCTTCATTTAACTATTAAGGGTTAATGCCACAGGGTCAATGTTAGGCTTGCACAGATCGGGGGGACCTTAAGAACATTCCTGAGGTCAAATTGTGTTTCTAACCCTAACGGTTCTCTCGCTGTCTCCCAAAAGCAAATAAAATTGACATGGAGGTCAAAAGGTCATTTTGCTCTGTCTTCTTGTAACGGTCGCTGCGCTCAGACCGAGCGAGCTACGGCCAAGCGGGGCATCTCGTTGAACTCGGCACGGCCTGGAGATTATGGTGATGTCATTTTAGTGGTGATTTCAGAATGCTGTTTTGCTGCATTCATGGAAGGCGCTGTGAATTTTGGGCCTGCTCTGAAATATTTGACAGTTGGCTTCTAAAGGAGTTGGAAAAAGTGAGTTTGGAGTCAGATGGTATCAGTTTGGTGTCTGAAAAGATGTCATTGACTTATGGACACTTGCTAGTTGACTTTGGTTGACAATTGCTAGTTGACTTGCTAGTTGACTTTTGTCCATTTGCAATATGTTTCAACGGGGAGGTACCATGAGGATAAAGCGACATGATGAAATTTCACGAAACGAGCGATGGAGAGGAACCACTATCACTGCCCGGCCATCCTGAGGTCATCAGGACGTTGACTTTTGTATTTCTAAAGTATTTAAAGAATGCACGTTATATTTGCAATATGATTCAACATCACATCATATTGCAAATATAACGGGCATTTGCAATATGATGTGATGTTGAATCATATTGCAAATCTAACGGGCATTCTTTAAATACTTTACAAATGCAAAAGTCAACGGTCTGATGACCTCAGGATGGTCGGGCAGTGATAGTGGTTCCTCTCCATCGCTCGTTTCGTGAAATTTCATCGTGTCGCTTTTTCCTCATGGTACCTCCCCGTTGAAACATATTGCAAATGTACAAAAGTCAACGAGCAAGTCAGTGTCCATCAGTCAAATAGATATTTTCAGACACCAAACTGATACCATCTGACTCCAAAGTCACTTATTCCAACTCCTTTAGATGCCAACTATAACATATTTCAGAGCAGGCCCAAAATTCACAGCGCCTTCTATTTAAACCATAATAAAACAAATAATACGTAGTTATGTTCTAGCTGCGGGTCCAGTTCACCCATTATGTTTAGCCCTATGTGAGGCGACCTCGAATCCCAAGTTTCGGCTCGATAGGTCATTCGGTGCCCGAGCAAAACCCTAATTGGTGCTGAAATTCCACTTTTTTCATTGCCTTGCTACGGGGTCCTTGAATGAGCAATCAAACAGGCTTGTTGGGGTCTGTCTATATGGGCCGAGCCGGTTTCAACGCACCTAGTCTTGAGACTCTGGGACGTTTCTAAATGTCGTCCGTTTCGTTGAGGTCAAAATGAATTGAAAACATGGCAAATACACGAGGCTTTTTATCGACCCGAGAACCTTCTAGAGCCACATAATTCACTGTGCACAATCGACCTGAGGTCTAGAACAGGTTTGTAAATTTTCAGAACTCTAGGTCTGACGGTTCTTTAAAAGTTGGAACAAAACTAACTACCACATGCACTGTCTGCCTCTTAGCCCCTCAGTGTGTCCCTCCATCATTTCTGTGTCGGTGTGTTTTTTTTTTTTTTGAAATCTGATGGGATGAAGGACTGATTTACAGTTCATGAGGGTTGTCTATTCACATATATGAAGTTTTGGAAAGATTTTACATTTTTAACCCTTCGAAACAGCCAATTAGACACCAGTTATGGCACTTCCGGTTGTCACAGGAAGCTATAAATAAACACATATCATCACTGGAGTAGGCTGTTACAGAATCCTGAGTTTTAAGTCTGTATGTTAAAAATTGACTGATTTACATAGGGCTGAATGCACTATTTCTCTCAAACTGCAGGTTGGCTATGGCAAACACTTTTAGGGTGATTTAACCACTTCCGGTTGCTCCAGGAAGCTTAGAATCGACACAGGTAGACCTCATGGTGGCTTGATGGACTGACATCAAAGACAGGTTCATAAGACATTCATAACCCACATAGGCTTCAGGTTGAATTGAGAGGTGCAGTCAATGTATTCCTATGGGGCGACATGTCATTGTAAATTGTTTGATGTAAACACCAGCTTTTAACTGTTAAGGGTTAATGCCACAAGGTCAAGGTTAGGCTTGCACAGATCGGGAGGACCTAAAGAACATTCCTGAGGTGAAATTGTGCTTCTAACCTTAACGGTTCTCTCTCTGTCTCCCAAAAGCAAATAAAATTGACATGAGGTCAATAGGTCATTTGGGTCCGTCTTCTTGTAACGGTCGCTGCGCTCAGACCGAACGAGCTACGGTCAAGCGGGGCATCTCGTTGAACTCGGCACGGCCTGGAGATAATAGTAATACCGTTGCAGGCTTTGTGTGTCTTTAAGCACCGTACTTTTTCACTCCATCCTTCCTTTTTGTGTGTGTGTGTTTGTGTGAGAGAGCTGTCTGTTGGGAAAAATGACTGATTACAGTTCACGAGGGTTGTCTAATCACACAAGTGAAGTTTTGAAAAGATCTGACCTTTATTACCCTTCAAACCTGACCCTATGCACCATTTTAAGGTACTTCCAGTTGACATAGGAAGCTGAACGTGAACACATACCCTCCTTGGGGTAGGCTCTTATATAATATTGAGCTTTAAGTCTTTATGTTAAGAACTGACTTATTAACAGAGGGTTAAATGAGTGTGTGTTACTTCATAAAATCACATAAAATCACAGAATTCTCGCAGAGCTTCGAGACCCACTTTAAAAATGTTCGTGTGAACAAACTGCAACTGGATCTGTGATTTTTTTGAAAAAAAAATTCCTCTTCGTGAACATCACCAAATGGACAATGTACTATTTCTCTTAAATTACGATAGATAAACGGCAGTTTTTTTTTTTCCTGACACCGTACGCTTATGTACTTTGACGTGAAGCGGTCAAATCGCACCCTACTTTTCGTTTTTGACCTTTGATCCCAGCAAAATGGCCATAACTCAAAAAGCGCCGAAGCCTCGACGCCATCTTGTTCGGGGCCAACTTCCCTTTACTCCAAACCTACGCTCGCCGAGTTTCGTCTTCGAAATATTTTCCGTTTAGGAGAAAAGGCCGCGCTCGTTTGCCCCGTGTTCGTGCGCCTGCAATATGATTTATTTTCCGCCTTGTGGGAATTTTCGAGAATGCGGGGAGCAAGTCAAAAATTTGTTATTTTTATAAAACGGCGACCGAAAGTCCGAAACGATTTCCGACATGACTTCCCGAAAGAGCTCCCCCGCGCCCTCGGCCCGACGCCGTCCGCGATTTTCCCGGACGAAGTCGGACGTCAGGTAAGGGACCGTACATTTCCAATGGGAGAATCCTCACCGATCATACGGCTCCCGTACCAGATGTCCCTTAGGTATGTCAGTGTTCGTGCCACACGGGACTGTTTTCGGTTTTGTCACGTTTGTTGTTTTTGTCTTTGTAAGTGTTCTGGATTGTTTCGTTATAATAAATCCTCATGAACGCAAATCAATGCGCATATTGGTCTGATCCTTCTCGCCTCTCCTCGTCCGAGGAGGAGGAAGACGACAGCCGTTACACCCCAAGCATACTTCCAAAAGTGTGTGCAAGCAAGGAGGCCTAAAAACCTGACTCAGTTACACCAGCTCTGTCAGGAGAAGAAAGAAAAGAATTCACCCAACTTATTGTGGGAAGCTTGTAGAAAATTTCCCAAAACGTTTGACCCAAGTTAAACAATTTAAAGGCAATGCTACCAAAAACTAATTGAGTGTATGTAAACTTCTGACCCACTGGGAATGTGATGAAATTGGAGAATACTTCCGGGTTGGAGCGAGTAGTCGCATTTCGCTTCGCTCCACAGGTAGTATTACATTTCATTTCATTTCATTACAGTACAACGGTTTGATTTGTTTGATCATAGCAATTTGTTCTTAGCTAGCTACATAGCCGTCTTTGTATCAAAGATAATTGTGTAGTTTAGAGTAATTATCGAGGTTAGCTAGCCAGCTATTTTCGTCCTTCTAACGTAGTCAACACTGCTAGCTAGCCAGCTAGCCAAATGCTACCGAATAGCAGCACTGTAGAAACTATTACATTACAACGGAACGACTTGATTAGTGTAGTGTTAGTTAGCTACATAGTTGTCTTTGCTGTCTTTGTATCTAAGATAATTGTGTAGTTTAGAGTAATTATCGAGGTTAGCTAGCCAGCTATTTTCGTCCGCCGCGCTGCCGTTCTCCTACCTAGTCAACACTGCTAGCTAGCCAGCCAACTTCTACCGAATAGCAGCACTGTAGAAACTATTACATTACAACGGAACGACCTGATTAGTGTAGTGTTAGCTAGCTACATAGTTGTCTTTGCTGTCTTTGTATCCAAGATAATTGTGTAGTTTAGAGTAATTATCGAGGTTATCGAGGTTACCTAGCCAGTTATCGAGGTTACCTAGCCAGCCACACTTTCAAACAAAGTCAACAACGCAGCCACTGCTAGCTAGCCTACTTCACCAGCCAGCAGTACTGTATCATTTTAGTCAATAAGATTTTTTGCAACGTAAGCTTAACTTTCTGAACATTCGAGACGTGTAGTCCACTTGTCATTCCAATCTCCTTTGCATTAGCGTAGCCTCTTCTGTAGCCTGTCAACTATGTGTCTGTCTATCCCTCTTCTCTCCTCTCTGCACAGACCATACAAACGCTTCACACCGCGTGGCCGCTGCCACTCTAACCTGGTGGTCCCAGTGCGCACGACCCACGTGGAGTTCCAGGTCTCTGGCAGCCTCTGGAACTGCCGATCTGCGGCCAACAAGGCAGAGTTCATCTCAGCCTATGCTTCCCTCCAGTCCCTCGACTTCTTGGCACTGACGGAAACATGGATTACCACAGATAACACTGCTACTCCTACTGCTCTCTCCTCGTCTGCCCACGTGTTCTCGCACACCCCGAGAGCTTCTGGTCAGCGGGGTGGTGGCACTGGGATCCTCATCTCTCCCAAGTGGACATTCTCTCTTTCTCCCCTGACCCATCTGTCTATCGCCTCCTTTGAATTCCATGCTGTCACAGTTACCAGCCCTTTCAAGCTTAACATCCTTATCATTTATCGCCCTCCAGGTTCCCTTGGAGAGTTCATCAATGAGCTTGACGTCTTGATAAGTTCCTTTCCTGAGGATGGCTCACCTCTCACAGTTCTGGGTGACTTTAACCTCCCCACGTCTACCTTTGACTCATTCCTCTCTGCCTCCTTCTTTCCACTCCTCTCCTCTTTTGACCTCACCCTCTCACCTCCCCCCCCTACTCACAAGGCAGGCAATACGCTTGACCTCATCTTTACTAGATGCTGTTCTTCCACTAATCTCATTGCAACTCCCCTCCAAGTCCCCGACCACTACCTTGTATCCTTTTCCCTCTCCCTCTCGCTCTCATCCAACACTTCCCACACTGCCCCTACTCGGATGGTATCGCGCCGTCCCAACCTTCGCTCTCTCTCCCCCGCTACTCTCTCCTCTTCCATCCTATCATCTCTTCCCTCTGCTCAAACCTTCTCCAACCTATCTCCTGATTCTGCCTCCTCAACCCTCCTCTCCTCCCTTTCTGCATCCTTTGACTCTCTATGTCCCCTATCCTCCAGGCCGGCTCGGTCCTCCCCTCCTGCTCCGTGGCTTGACGACTCATTGCGAGCTCACAGAACAGGGCTCCGGGCAGCCGAGCGGAAATGGAGGAAAACTCGCCTCCCTGCGGACCTGGCATCCTTTCACTCCCTCCTCTCTACATTCTCCTCTTCTGTCTCTGCTGCTAAAGCCACTTTCTACCACTCTAAATTCCAAGCATCTGCCTCTAACCCTAGGAAGCTCTTTGCCACCTTCTCCTCCCTCCTGAATCCTCCCCCCCCCCCCCCCCCTCCTCCCTCTCTGCGGATGACTTCGTCAACCATTTTGAAAAGAAGGTCGTTTGCTAAGTCAAACGACACCGCTGGTTCTGCTCACACTGCCCTACCCTGTGCTTTGACCTCTTTCTCCCCTCTCTCTCCAGATGAAATCTTGCGTCTTGTGACGGCCGGCCGCCCAACAACCTGCCCGCTTGACCCTATCCCCTCCTCTCTTCTCCAGACCATTTCCGGAGACCTTCTCCCTTACCTCACCTCGCTCATCAACTCATCCTTGACCGCTGGCTACGTCCCTTCCGTCTTCAAGAGAGCGAGAGTTGCACCCCTTCTGAAAAAACCTACACTCGATCCCTCCGATGTCAACAACTACAGACCAGTATCCCTTCTTTCTTTTCTCTCCAAAACTCTTGAACGTGCCGTCCTTGGCCAGCTCTCCTGCTATCTCTCTCAGAATGACCTTCTTGATCCAAATCAGTCAGGTTTCAAGACTAGTCATTCAACTGAGACTGCTCTTCTCTGTGTCACGGAGGCGCTCCGCACTGCTAAAGCTAACTCTCTCTCCTCTGCTCTCATCCTTCTAGACCTATCGGCTGCCTTTGATACTGTGAACCATCAGATCCTCCTCTCCACCCTCTCCGAGTTGGGCATCTCCGGCGCGGCCCACGCTTGGATTGCGTCCTACCTGACAGGTCGCTCCTACCAGGTGGCGTGGCGAGAATCTGTCTCCGCACCACGTGCTCTCACCACTGGTGTCCCCCAGGGCTCTGTTCTAGGCCCTCTCCTATTCTCGCTATACACCAAGTCACTTGGCTCTGTCATATCCTCACATGGTCTCTCCTATCATTGCTATGCAGACGACACACAATTAATCTTCTCCTTTCCCCCCTCTGATAACCAGGTGGTGAATCGCATCTCTGCATGTCTGGCAGACATATCAGTGTGGATGACGGATCACCACCTCAAGCTGAACCTCGGCAAGACGGAGCTGCTCTTCCTCCCGGGGAAGGACTGCCCGTTCCATGATCTAGCCATCACGGTTGACAACTCCATTGTGTCCTCCTCCCAGAGTGCTAAGAACCTTGGCGATATCCTGGACAACACCCTGTCGTTCTCAACTAACATCAAGGCGGTGACCCGTTCCTGTAGGTTCATGCTCTACAACATTCGCAGAGTACGACCCTGCCTCACACAGGAAGCGGCGCAGGTCCTAATCCAGGCACTTGTCATCTCCCGTCTGGATTACTGCAACTCGCTGTTGGCTGGGCTCCCTCCCTGTGCCATTAAACCCCTACAACTCATCCAGAACGCCGCAGCCCGTCTGGTGTTCAACCTTCCCAAGTTCTCTCAATTCACCCCGCTCCTCCGCTCTCTCCACTGGCTTCCAGTTGAAGCTCGCATCCGCTACAAGACCATGGTGCTTGCCTACGGAGCTGTGAGGGGAACGGCACCTCCGTACCTTCAGGCTCTGATCAGGCCCTACACCCAAACAAGGGCACTGCGTTCATCCACCTCTGGCCTGCTCGCCTCCCTACCTCTGAGGAAGTACAGTTCCCGCTCAGCCCAGTCAAAACTGATCGCTGCTCTGGCACCCCAATGGTGGAACAAACTCCCTCACGACGCCAGGTCAGCGGAGTCAATCACCACCTTCCGGAGACACCTGAAACCCCACCTCTTTAAGGAATACCTAGGATAGGATTAAGTAATCCTTCTACCCCCCCCCCCCCCCCCCCCTTAAAAGAGTTAGATGCACTATTGTAAGTGGTTGTTCCACTGGATATCATAAGGTGAATGCACCAATTTGTAAGTCGCTCTGGATAAGAGCGTCTGCTAAATGACTTAAATGTAAATGAAATAAATAATTATCTCTACTATTATTCTGACATTTCAAATTCTTAAATGTGTCATAGGTCATCCTAACTGACCTAAGACATGGAATTTTTACAAGGATAGAATGTCAGGAATTGTGAAAAACTGAGTTTAAATGTATTTGGCTAAAGTATATGTAAACTTCCGACTTCAACTGTATATATACATATACAGTGGGGAGAACAAGTATTTGATACACTGCCGATTTTGCAGGTTTTCCTACTTACAAAGCATGTAGAGGTCTGTCATTTTTATCATAGGTACACTTCAACTGTGAGAGACGGAATCTAAAACAAAAATCCAGAAAATCACATTGTATGATTTTTAAGTAATTAATTTGCATTTTATTGCATGACATAAGTATTTGATCACCTACCAACCAGTAAGAATTCCGGCTCTCACAGACCTGTTAGTTTTTCTTTAAGAAGCCCTCCTGTTCTCCACTCATTACCTTTATTAACTGCACCTGTTTGAACTCGTTACCTGTATAAAAGACACCTGTCCACACACTCAATCAAACAGACTCCAACCTCTCCACAATGGCCAAGACCAGAGAGCTGTGTAAGGACATCAGGGATAAATTGTAGACCTGTACAAGGCTGGGATGGGCTACAGGACAATAGCCAAGCAGCTTGGTGAGAAGGCAACAACTGTTGGCACAATTATTAGAAAATGGAAGAAGTTCAAGATGACGGTCAATCCCCCTCGGTCTGGGGCTCCATGCAAGATCTCACCTCGTGGGGCATCAATGATCATGAGGAATGTGAGGGATCAGCCCAGAACTACACGGCAGGACCTGGTCAATGACCTGAAGAGAGCTGGGACCACAGTCTCTAAGAAAACCATTAGTAACACACTACGCCGTCATGGATTAAAATCCTGCAGCGCACGCAAGGTCCCCCTGCTCAAGCCAGCGCATGTCCAGGCCCGTCTGAAGTTTGCCAATGACCATCTGGATGATCCAGAGGAGGAATGGGAGAAGGTCATGTGGTCTGATGAGACAAAAATAGAGCTTTTTGCTCTAAACTCCACTCGCCGTGTTTGGAGGAATAGAAGGATGAGTACAACCCCAAGAACACCATCCCAACCGTGAAGCATGGAGGTGGAAACATCATTCTTTGGGGATGCTTTTCTGCAAAGGGGACAGGACGACTGCACCGTATTGAGGGGAGGATGGATGGGGCCATGTATCGCGAGATCTTGACCAACAACCTCCTTCCCTCAGTAAGAGCATTGAAGATGGGTCGTGGCTGGGTCTTCCAGCATGACAACGACCCGAAACACACAGCCAGGGCAACTAAGGAGTGGCTCCGTAAGAAGCATCTCAAGGTCCTGGAGTGGCCTAGCCAGTCTCCAGACCTGAACCCAATAGAAAATCTTTGGAGGGAGCCGAAAGTCCGTATTGCCCAGCGACAGCCCCGAAACCTGAAGGATCTGGAGAAGGTCTGTATGGAGGAGTGGGCCAAAATCCCTGCTGCAGTGTGTGCAAACCTGGTCAAGAACTACAGGAAACGTATGATCTCTGTAATTGCAAACTAAGGTTTCTGTACCAAATATTCAGTTCTGCTTTTCTGATGTATCAAATACTTATGTCATGCAATAAAATGCAAATTAATTACTTAAAAATCATACAATGTGATTTTCTGGATTTTTGTTTTAGATTCCTTCTCTCACAGTTGAAGTGTACCTATGATAAAATTACAGACCTCTACATGCTTTGTAAGTAGGAAAACCTGCAAAATTGTCAGTGTATCAAATACTTGTTCTCCCCACTGTATATACACTATCAGTCAAACGTTTGGACACACCTACACATTCCAGGGTTTTTCTTTATTTTTACTATTTTCTACATTGTAGAAAAATAGTGAAGACATCAAAACTATGAAATAACACATGGAATCATGTATTTGTATTTATTATGATCCTGTCACCTTCGTTTGTAGAGATGGACCAAACGCAGCACGATATGAGTTCCACATACTTTATTATTAGTGAAACTTAACAAAACAAAACAATAAACAATAAACGAACAAACCGTGACTACAGAGGTCCTATGTGCACTAACTCAAAACAATATCCCATAACACACAGGTGGAAAAATACTACTTAAGTATGATCCCCAATTAGAGACAATGATAGCCAGCTGCCTCTAATTGGGAATCATACCAAAACACCAAGATAGAAAAAACAAACTAGAACCCCATGTAGAAAATATAAACTAGACTAAACCCCTAGGCACGCCCTGACCTACTCTACCATAGAAAATAATGGCTTTCTATGGTCAGGATGTGAGAGTACCCCCCCCCCCCCCCAAGGTGTGGATTCCGACCTTAAAACCTGAAACAAAAAGGGAGGGTTAGGGGGGGGTGTCTAGTGTCGGTGGCGGCTCTGGTGTGGGCCGAAGAACCCGCTCATCCCGCGGATCCAGCCATGGACCCAGGCTGAACACTGTACCTGTACTGGACCTCGGTGCAGAAGAAGACTCCTGCCTTCGAGCTGGACTGGACGCCGTGCTCGGACTGGGCATCGGCGCAGGGTAAAGCTCCGGCCAAGGAGCTGGAGGTTCCGGACCGTTGAACTTCGCAGGAGGTTCCGGTCCGTGGACCGTCGCCTGAAGCTCTAGACTGGGGAGGCGCACTGGAAGCCTGATGCGTGGGGCCTGCACAGGTGGCCCCGGACTGGTGACAAGCACCTCAGGGCGAGTGCGAAGAGCAGGCACAGGATGTACCTGACTGGGAAGGCGCACTTGAGGGAGAGTGCGAGGAGGAGGCACAGGACGTACTGGGCTGTGGAGGCGTACTGGAGACCTTGTGCGTATAGCCGGCATCAATAGTACCGGAACTTTAACACAATTCGCACGGTGAGTACGAGGAGTTGGCACAGAACGTACCGGGCTGTGAAGGCGCACTGGAGACTTGGTGCGTAGAGCTGGCACATATGTTGCCGGGCTGAGAAAGCGCTTTTCAATGCGCCTGCACTGCAGCATACTCCTTTCCACAACCTCTCTCCGGTATCTCTCATTACCTTCCTCCATCGACTCCCACACAGGCTCTGGCTCACTCCCCGGTTCCGCCGACCACCCCTTGTGCTCCCCCCCAAAAAAATCTTGGGGTTGTCCTTGGGCTTTCTGTGGCCGAGAACACAGAGAACACGCTGTCCTCCCTTCTCTCCCTGCGTCTGCTTCTATGGAAGGCTTTCGTCTCCAGCCATAATTTCCTCCCAAGTCCAGAATGTCTTCTCCTCCTGGGCACGTTGCTTGGTCCTGTTTTGATGGGATATTCTGTCACGATCTCTAATGAATAAACGGACCAAGGCGCAGCGTGCGCTGAGTTCCACATCTTTATTTTAGTGAAACTTAACAAAACAAAACAATAAACGAACAAACCGTGACTACAGAGGTCCTATGTGCACTAACTCAAAACAATATCCCATAACACACAGGTGGAAAAATACTACTTAAGTATGATCCCCAATTAGAGACAATGATAGCCAGCTGCCTCTAATTGGGAATCATACCAAAACACCAAGATAGAAAAAACAAACTAGAACCCCACGTAGAAAATATAAACTAGACTAAACCCCTAGTCACGCCCTGACCTACTCTACCATAGAAAATAAAGGCTTTCTATGGTCAGGATGTGAGAGTACCCCCCCCCCCCCCCCCCAAGGTGTGGATTCTGACCTTAAAACCTGAAACAAAAAGGGAGGGTTAGGGGGGGTGTCTAGTGTCGGTGGCGGCTCTGGTGCGGGGCGAAGTACCCGCTCATCCGCCAGCATCAGGGGCGGCTCTGGTGCGGGACGAAGATCCCACTCAGCTCTCAGATCCACCATCTTTGGTGGTGGCTCTGGTGCGGGCCGAAGAACCCGCTCATCCCACGGATCCAGCCATGGACCCAGGCTGAACACTGTACCTGTACTGGACCTCGGTGCAGAAGAAGACTCCTGCCTTCGAGCTGGACTGGACGCCGTGCTCGGACTGGGCATCGGTGCAGGGTAAAGCTCCGGCCAAGGAGCTGGAGGTTCCGGACCGTTGAACTTCGCAGGAGGTTCCGGTCCGTGGACCGTCGCCTGAAGCTCTAGACTGGGGAGGCGCACTGGAAGCCTGATGCGTGGGGCCTGCACAGGTGGCCCCGGACTGGTGACAAGCACCTCAGGGCGAGTGCGAGGAGCAGGCACAGGATTTACCTGACTGGGAAGGCGCACTTGAGGGAGAGTGCGAGGAGGAGGCACAGGACGTACTGGGCTGTGGAGGCGTACTGGAGACCTTGTGCGTATAGCCGGCATCAATAGTACCGGAACTTTAACACAATTCGCACGGTGAGTACGAGGAGTTGGCACAGAACGTACCGGGCTGTGAAGGCGCACTGGAGACTTGGTGCGTAGCGCTGGCACATATGGTGCCGGGCTGAGAAAGCGCTTTTCAATGCGCCTGCACTGCAGCATACTCCTTTCCACAACCTCTCTCCGGTATCTCTCATTACCTTCCTCCATCGACTCCCACACAGGCTCTGGCTCACTCCCCGGTTCCGCCGACCACCCCTTGTGCTCCCCCCAAAAAGAATCTTAGGGTTGTCCTTGGGCTTTCTGTGGCCGTGAACACAGAGAACACGCTGTCCTCCCTTCTCTCCCTGCGTCTGCTTCTATGGAAGGCTTTCGTATCCAGCCATAATTTCCTCCCAAGTCCAGAATGTCTTCTCCTCCTGGGCACGTTGCTTGGTCCTCTTTTGATGGGATATTCTGTCACGATCTCTAATGAATAAACGGACCAAGGCGCAGCGTGCTCTGAGTTCCACATCTTTATTTTAGTGAAACTTAACAAAACAAAACAATAAACGAACAAACCATGACTACAGAGGTGCTATGTGCACTAACTCAAAACAATATCCCATAACACACAGGTGAAAAAATACTACTTAAATATGATCCCCAATTAGAGACAACGATAGCCAGCTGCTGATAATTGGGAATCATATCAAAACACCAACATAGAAAAAACAAACTAGAACTCCACATAGAAAATATAAACTAGACTCTAGTCACGCCCTGACCGACTCTACCATAGAAAATAAAGGCTTTCTATGGTCAGGACGTGACAGACCCCCATTAGCTGCTGCCAAGGCAGCTACTCTTCATGGGGTCCAGCAAAATTAAGGCAGTTAATACAATTTTTAAAACATTAAAATACATTTACAGATTTTACAACACACTGTGCCACCTCTGGCCCCTACTCCACCACTACCACATATCTACAGTACTAAATCCATGTGTATGTGTGTATAGTGTGTACGTTATTGTGCGTGTGTATGCATGTGTCTGTGCTTGTGTTGCTTCACAGTCCCCGCTGTTCCATAAGCTGTTTTTTCTGTCTAATTTTACTGCTTGCATCAGTTACTTGATGTGGAATAGAGTTCCATGTAGCCATGGCTCTCTGTAGTACTGTTCGCCTCCCATAGTCTGTTCTGGACTTGGGGACTGTGAAGAGACCTCTTGTGGTATGTCTTGTGGGGTATGCATGGGTGTCCAATACCTCTCATAAATACAAGTAGTGATGAAGTCAATCTCTCCTCCACTTTGAGCCAGGAGAGAATGACGTTAGCTCTCTATGTACATCCAAGGACCAGTCATGCTGCCCTGTTCTGAGCCAATTGCAATTTTCCTAAATCATTTTTTGTGGCACCTAACCACACAACTGAACAGTAGTCAAGGTGTGACAAAACTAGGGCCTGTAGGACCTGCCTTGTTGATAGTGTTGTTAAGAAGGCAGAACAGCGCTTTATTATGGACATACTTCTCCCCATCTTAGATGCTGTTGAATCAATATGATTTTACCATGACAGTTTACAATCTAGGGTTACTCCAGGCAGATTAGTCATCTCAACTTGGTCAATTTCCACATTATTTACTACAATATTTAGTTGAGGTTTAGGGTTTAGTCCTAAATACAATGATTTTAGTTTCAGAAATATTTAAGGCCAACTTATTCCTTGCCACCCATTCTGAAACTAACTGCAACTCTTTGTTAAGTGTTGCAGTCATTTCAGTCGCTGTAGTAGCTGATGTGTTGAGTCATCCGCATACATAGACACACTGGCTTTACTCGAAGATGGAAAAAAGCAAGGGGCTTAAACATTTAACCTGAGGAATTCCTGATTCTACCTGGATTATGTTTGAGAGGCTTCCAAACACCCTCTGTGTCCTGTTAGACCAGTAACTCTTTATCCACATTATAACAGGGGGTGTAAAGCCATAACACGTACGATTTTGCAGCAGACTATGATCGATAATGTCAAAAGCTGCATTGAAGTCTAACAAGAGCCCACACAATCATTTTATCATCAATTTCTCTCAGCCAATCATCAGTCATTTGTGTATTTTATATTTGAGAGTCTTCAAAGTAGCCACCCTTTGCCTTGATGACAGCTTTGCACACTCTTGGCATTCTCTCAACCAGCTTCATGAGGTTGTCACCTGGAATGCATTTCAATTAACAGGTGTGCCTTTTTAAAGTTAATTTGTGGAATTCATTTCCTTCTGAATGCGTTTGAGCCAATCAGTTGTGTTGTTACAAAGTGGGTGTGGTATAAAGAAGATAGCCCTATTTGGTAAAAGACCAAGTCCATACATACTATGACAAGAACAGCTCAAATAAGCAAAGAGAAACGACAGTCCATCATTAATTTAAGACATGAAGGTCAGTCAATCCCGGAAAATGTCAAGAACTTTGAAAGTATCTTCAAGTGCAGTCGCAAAAACCATCAAGCGCTATAATGAAACTGTCTCTCATGAGGACTGCCACATAAAGGAAGACCCAGAGTTCATTAGAGTTAACTGCACCTCAGATTGTTCAAGTAACAGACACATCTCAACATCAACTGTTCAGAGGAGACTGCGCGAATCAGGCCTTCTTGGTCAAATTGCTGCAAAGAAACCACTACTTAAGGACACCAATAAGAATAAGAGACGTGCTTGGGCCAAGAAACATTAGTGGACATTAGACCAGTGGACAATGGACATTAGACCGGTGGAAATCTGTCCTTTTGTCTGATGAGTCCAATTTTTGTATTTTTTGTTCCAACTGCCGTGCCTTTGTGAGACGCAGAGTAGGTGAACGGATGATCTTCGCAACTTATTACATAAGTAGTCCGACTATGCTATGAGACTCGCTATGAGACTCGAAACTGAGCTCAGGTGCATCTTGTGTCCATTGATCATCCTTGAAATGTTCTGTCAACTTGATTGGAGTCCACCTGTTGTAAATTCAATTGATTGGACATGATTTGGAAAGAAACACACCTGTCTATATAAGGTCCCACAGTTGACAGTGCATGTCATAGCAAAAACCAAGCCATGAGGTCGAAGGAATTGTCCATAGAGCTCAGAGACAGGATTGTGACAAGGCGTAGATCTGGCGAAGAGTAGCAAAACATATCTGCAGCATTGAAGATCCCACAGTGGCCTCCATTATTCTTAAATGGAAGAAGTTTGGAACCACCAAGACTGAGCCAAACTGAGCAATCGAGGGAGAAGGGCCTTGGGTAGGGAGATGACCAAGAACCCATTGGTCACTCTGACAGAGCTCCAGAGTTCCTCTTTGGAGATGGGAGAACCTTCCAGAAAGACAAACATCTTTGCAGCACTCCACCAATCAGGCGTTTATGGTGGAGTGGCCAGACGGAAGCCACTCCTCAGTAAAATGCACATGACAGCCCGCTTGGAGTTTGCCAAAAGGTACCTAAAGGAGTTTCAGACCATGAGAAACAAGATTCTCTGGTCTGATGAAAACAAGATTGAACTCTTTGGCCTGAAAGCCAAGCGTCTCGTCTGGAGGAAATCCCTATGGTGAAGCATGGTGGTGGCAGCAACATGCTGTGGAGATGTTTTTCAGCAGCAGGGACTGGGAGACTAGTCAGAATCAAGGGAAAGATGAATTGAGCAAAGTATAGTGAGATCCTTGATGAAAACCTGCTCCAGGCCACTCAGACTGGGGCGAAGGTTCACCTTCCAACAGGACAACGACCCTAAGCACACACAGCCAAGACAACGCAGGAGTGGCTTCGGGACAAGTCTCTGAATGTCCTTGAGTTGCCCAGCCAGAACCCGGACTTGAACCTGATCGAACATTTCTATAGAGACCTGAATACTTTCCGAATGCACTGTACAGTATAGTGTATTTAAAATAATCATCTGACATGTCTATATTGGTCCAGCTTTATACATTCACATGGATCTAGCCTATGTTATGCTTACACATGTCTAATGATTAACCCCATATTGATTATGCTCTCTACTTCTGCAAAAACAATATAGATACTGGAAAATCCCCATGATGTCATAGATTTTCTCCTGCAACAGTAACTGAATGCCTCGATGCCTGTATTCCTGTTCTAATTGGCAAGCCACGGCCACATGACTCACTGTTTGTAGGAGAGATCTATTTTCGAACGGGGTGGTATACCCAATAAACTGGCCACTGAGTGTATATCGCTACGCATACGCTCAAACACAAATCATGCGAACTTTAGGCGACCTGTATTTGGTATTCTATGGTTAACAGTTCCACTGGTGTGTATAAGTAAGTAGGTAAAAACTCAAGACATGTAGCTAAGGCATCTTGATTTTTATTTTCCCTGCAGCTACCAGTGAAAAATATATACAAACAAATGACAGTCAAAGTTCTTGACATTTTCAGGATTGATTGACCTTCATGTCTTAAAGTAATGACGAACTGTCGTTTCTCTTTGCTTATTTGAGCTGTTCTTGTAATAATATGGACTTGGTCTTATACCAAATAGGGCTATCTTCTGTATACCACCCCTACTTTGTCACAACACAACTGATTGGCTCAAACACATTAAGAAGGAAATAAATTCCACAAATAAACTTTAAAAAGGCACACCTGTTAATTGAAATGCATTCCAGGTGACAACCTCATGAAGCTGGTTGAGAGCATTCCAAGAGTGTGCAAAGCTGTCATCAAGGCAAAGGGTAGCTACTTTGAAGAATCTCAACTATAAAATCTATTTTTATTTGTTTAACACTTTTTGGTTACTGCATGAATCCGTATGTGTTATTTCATAGTGTTGGTGTCTTCACTATTATTCTAGAAAATAGTAAAAATATAGAAACACCCTTGAATGAGTAGGTGTGTCCAAACGTTTTACTTTTGACTGATACTCTACATGTATTTGGAAATGTCTTGTGAAATACAGTATTCAACATTTGACTGTATTTGTAACAAATATATGTTTACATTAAAATGTATGGCAAATATTTAAAAATGGGTCAAATCATATTGTAATGAAATGGTGACTGTCTTAACAATGGAGCTCTTTAGTATATCACATGCACTTACAATGCCTTCAGAAAGTATTCACACCCCTTGACTTTTTCCACATTTTGTTGTGTTACAGGCTGAATTTTAAATGGATTAAATTGAGATGTTTTGTCACTGTCCTACACACAATACCCCATAATGTCAATGTGGAATTATGTTTCTCAATAATTTTTTCATACAAACTAATACAAATGTAAAGCTGAAATGTATTGAGTCAATAAGTATTCAACCCCTTTGTTATGGCAAGCCTAAATAAGTTCAGGAGTAAACATTTGCTTAACAAGTCACATAAGTCACATGGACTCACTCTGTGTGCAATAATAGTGTGATTTCTGGATTGATTACCTCATCTCTGTACCCCACACATACAATTATCTGTAAGATCCCTCAGTCGAGTAGAGCATTTCTAACACAGATTCAGCCATAAAGACCAGGGAAATTTTCCAATGCCTCGCAAAGAAGGGCACCTATTGGTAGATGATTCAAAATAAAAAAAGCAGACATAGAATATCCCTTTGTGCATGGTGAAGTTATTCATTACACTTTGGATGATGTATCAATCCATCCAGTGACTCACTACAAAGATAGTGATAGCCTTCTTAACTCAGTTGCCAGAAAAGAAGGAAATTGCTCAGGGATTTCACCATGAGGCTAATGGTGACTTAAAACAGGTACAGCATTTAATGGCTCTGATCGGAGAAAACTGAGAATGGATCAACAACATTGTAGTTACTCCACAGTACTAACCAAATTGACAGAGTGAAAAGAAGGAAGCCTGTAAATAATAAAAATATTACAAGACATGCATCCTGTTTGCAACAAGGCACTAAAGTAATATTGCAATAAATGTGACAAGGCCATTCCCTTCTTGTTTTGAATACAAAGTGTTATGTTTGGGGCAATCCAATACCACACACCATTCTCCATATTTTCAAGTATATTGGCAGTAGCATCATGTTATGGGTATGCTTGTAATCGTTAAGAACTGGAGAGTTTGTCAGGATAAAAAAAACGGAATGGAGCTAAGCACAGGCAAAATCATAGAGGAAAACCTGGTTCAGTCTGCTCTCCACCAGACACTGTGAGATGAATTCTCCTTTCAGCAGAACAATAACCTAATCTAATAAGGCCAAATCTGAAATGGAGTTAATTACCAAGAACAGTTACAGTTTTGACTTACATCTACTTGAAAATCTATGGCAAGACTTGAAAATGGCTGCCGAGCAATGGTCAACAACCAAATTGACAGAGCTTGAAGAATTTTGAAAAGAATAATGGGCAAATTTTGCACAATCCAGGTGTGGAAAGCTCCTATAGACTTAACCAGAAAGACACAGCTGTAATCGCTGCCAATGGTATTTCTGCAAAGTATTGACTCAGGGGTAGGAATACTTACGTAAATGAGATATTTCAATAAATTTGCAAGCATTTCTAAAACATGTTATCACTTTGTTATTATGGATGGGGTAGTGTGTAGATGGGTGAGGAATATTTTTTTTAAAATCCAGTTTGAATTCAGGCTGTAACACAAATGTGGAGTAATTCAAGGGGCATGAATACTTTCTGAAGGCACTGTATGTCAGTTTCATTAAGACTGCAGAACTGGCAGTGTACAAGCTCAACCTTTATTGGCAGAGTACAAGATCACACATGAACTGGTATGACACTTTCTCTCATTGGTAGCCCAAAGAGCTCTAACCCAAGGCCACGCCTCCAGTGGCATACCACTCTGCATACCAGTACTGGCTTGCTTCTGAAGCTAAGCAGGGTTGGTCTAAATAAATATATCAATGCCCCAGGGCAGTGATTGGGGACATTGCCCTGTGTAGCGTGTCGTCTTTTGGATAGGACTTTAAACGGGTGTCCTGACTCGCTGTGGTCACTAAAGTAAGAGTAGGGGTGTTAACCCCAGTGTCCTGGCTAAATTCCCCAATCTGGCTCTCATACCATCACGGTAACCTAATCATCCCCAGTTTACAATTGGCTAATTCATCCCCCATCCTCTCCCCTGTAACTATTCCCCAGGTCGTTGCTGTAAATGAGAAGTTGTTCTCAGTCAACTTACTTGGTTAAATAAAAAAACACATTCCTCCAGATCCTCAAATAGGCTACAATATATTTTGTCAGAATGTATTTTTATTGTACTTGACACATTAAAAGCACAAAAATGCATTTAAATTACTACAAAAATTACGACAAAAATGATACATTATCGGTCAGGTAGTGATTCGATTTTTTTTCAAGCTGAAGAGAGGCACGACTATAGTCATAATATTTTTTTTATGAAGTTGAACATGTGCTCTTTATGACAGAATGTAACATTTTTGTGAAATCAAAAGTTTGTTTTTTTAACCATAATTTAAATTATATCACTAACCACATACGCATCCACAGTTTTTATACGAATATAGTCATACCGTATAAAAAAAATCAAGACAGCGGTAATGGAAACAGGAAGTTTCGGTTCAATTTTATAAATGCAGACAGAAAATGTGTTCGTTGGTGGGATATTTTTGTGTCTGTAATATTAATTATGCGTGACATGGCAGTGGAACCGCCTTTATGCGCAAATATTGATATATAATAATAACCATATTGAAGTAAACTTGGAGTCACGCAATAATATGGTGTGTGGTCCTCCCACTACGACTCGGGAAAGCATGCAGTTTATTAGGCTACAGATGAAATAATTTATGATGATCTTCACAGGGTGGTGACAGTAATCTTGATGTTCCTTTCCAATAAATATTGAGGGTCTGATTCTGGTGACATGATGATCGATGCTTGACTGCCGTTTGACAAATACAAATATTCTCGCTCTTATCCATAATAATCTCATCATCTAGACTAGCCTACCCGCACAGCATACCCGCACTGTATCTACGAACTGTTGGCTAGAGTGCATGTACCAAGACCAGAGTAGGCACACAATTTTTGTGAGGAAACTATTGGTAGAGTTGAAAATGCAATGGAAACACGTTGAACTGTAGATTTTTATTCGGCACATGAAAACATATCTTCTTGCCACTAGGGGGGTGCCATTTCGACATAGTCCAAATTCGTTTCCAAATTAAACTGCCTCGTACTCAATTCTTGCTCGTACAATATGCATATTATTATTACTATTGGATAGAAAACACTCTCTAGTTTCTAAAACCGTTTGAATTATATCTGTGGGTGAAACAGAACTCGACTTAGAGCAATTTTCCTATGTGTATGTCAGAATGCAGAATTTTACTGGCTGTTCTGAGACCTGTGTATTAATTTGCCTGTCCTCTATTGGTTGAGATGCACTGCATACGCCTTCCCCTGGGTGTCAGCGAATAGGGAGACTTGAAATGGACTTTCTGCGTAGTTCCCAAAGGTTATAAATTGATTGGAATCACGGTGGCCGTTCTTTTGGATCTTCGCTCGGGCGCAAAGAGGAGCTTGGCATGTCGTTGTAGAAGCTCTGGTTTTAGCTCTTTAGATAATTCCGGTCATGTTTTTATTCGATATAGGCTTTAAAGACATCATAATCTTGTTATTTTGAACCAAATTATTTCAGTTTATGTCAGTATATTGCGATTTTCGGGTATTTATTTCCTTGGCGCTGTAGGAACTTGGGTATCTCTCTCTTTCGTGCTAATGTTTACTGCTAATTGCAACTCTGAAGACAACGTTCTCCAACCTAGCAACGATTCTTTTGGACAAAGGACACCTAATCCTAAGATTCTGATGAGAGTTCATCGAAAAGTAAGAACTATTTATGCTGATAATTCATTGTTCTGTTGAAAAAAGTAAAATGCATGAGACGCCATTTCTTGCAGTGTAGTCTTGCGTTATCGGACCCTGTATTGCGCAGTAAGGTTAATTTTAAAAATGTAATTCAGCGATTGCATTAAGAACTAATGTCTTTCAATTGCTGTCCACGCTGTATTTTTTAGTCAAGGTTATGATTATTTATTGATTAGACTAAGTCACTCTCCAAGATGGCGCACGACATTTTCTGGCCAGTTTGGCTACTTTTCTCATTGTATAACCACGATTTTTGTGGCTAAATATGCACATTTTCGAACAAACTCTATATGTATGTTGTAATATGATGTTACAGGAGTGTCATCGGAAGAATTCTGAGAAGGTTAGTGAAAAAAATAATATATTTTGGTGGTGATAACGCTATCGCTCTTTTTGCCTTGAATCAATGCTGGGGTAATGTTTACACATGTGGTATGCTAATATAACGATTTATTGTGTTTTCGCTGTAAAACACTTAGAAAATCTGAAATATTGTCTGGATTCACAGGATCTGTGTCTTTCAATTACTGTACGCTGTGTATTTTTAAGAAATGTTTTATGATTAGTAATTAGGTAATACACGTTGCTCTCTGTAGTTATTCTAGTCGCTTTGGTGAGTTTTGTGATAGTGGCTGCAATGGTAAACTATGATTTATACCTGAAATATGCACATTTTTCTAACAAAACATATGCTATACAATAAATATGTTATCAGACTGTCATCTGATGAAGTTTTTTCTTGGTTAGTGGCTATTTATATCTTTATTTGGTCGAATTAGTGATGGCTACCTATGCAGGGAAAAATGGTGGACAAAAAAAAGTTGTGTCTTTTGCTATGGTGGTTAGCTAATAGAAATACATATTTTGTCTTCCCTGTAAAACATTAAAAACATCGGAAATGATGGCTGGATTCACAAGATGTGTATCTTTCATTTGGTGTCTTGGACTTGTGATTTCATGAACATTTTATTATATGATATCCCTGTAGCTTTAGGCTAGGCTATGCTAGTCAGCTTTTGTGATGGGGGGATCCCGGATCCGGGTTTGGTAACAGTGAAAGGTTAAGCAAAAAAGTACATTTTGTGTGCACTACGTCATCCTTCACTGATTTTTATACGCCACAAGTCTGTTTGGTGGAAACACACCGCTGGTGGGAAAATGCACATATTTTCTTTATGTAGATTTTATAATATTCACATGGAAATCTGTTGCCAATTGGATTGAAACCTAGCTAGTGCCAAAGTTTTGGCTTGGTGGCAAAAATTCTACAAATTCTGATCAATACGTAAAGAGTAATTTAAGAATCCTCTGAAGGGACAAACTATGTCATATGCCGAATTAGGAACCACTTTGGCCACCCTGTAGACTAGATGTCATAGTCATGCATTTCTGGAATTGTCAGGCATTACATGCATTTTAACAAAGATGCAAATGTATGTACATCTAAGTTAAATATATTGACACAAAAAATTTATGGGATGAATGCACTAATGTAAGTCGCTCTGGATGAGAGCGTCTGCTAAATGACTAAAATGTAAAATATATATGTTTTAATCCAAGTAAAGATGTACTGATGAGTTCGGAATTCCATGATCGGAACTCAAGAGCTGCATTAATTGTATGTAACCTCTAAAGCAACCTCTATCGCTTCATGCAGACAGCTATTTTCAGACTCATACATGACTGGACTAGAACACTCATGTGACCATGTAAAGCCAATGAAGCTGAAGACAAAATTCAATTTGAGAGGACAATAAAGGATTCCCAGCTAGCTCATAATGTCCCCATAGCGTTCCCTTGAGGTTCTCCTTTGGTTATTTGAAAAATTACTTTCCCACATCATTCTGGGAAACAACATTTGTTAGCTGGGTTTTCATTTTTCAATTAGGAGCAAACTGCAACAGGACCACATGCTCATCAAACTGCATAAGGAGTGGTTATTGTAAAGCTGTGAACAGGCCCCGCTGAACGTGCTACAAGTGATGTTGTCAGATAAAGCATGGGAATGTTGGGGCCACTAGAGGGACATATCAAGTCACTTCTCTTTAACCACCCTCACTCCATGGCAGTACAATAGTTTTATATGGCTGAATCTCAATTGTATATCCTTGATCCCAAAGAGATCCTATTCAATTATATGTAGTTCTACGTAATTCTATCCTTGCAATTTCTCATTGCCTCTTTCTGAGAGGAGGATATTTTGCTCCAAAGTGCTTTGAGAAGGAGATGAGGATTTGAGGAATGAAGGAATAACAATTGATATTTACCCAATGATTCCATACCATCTGAATGAGCAGATGCATAATTATTAGGGATCTACAACCTTCACCAAAGAATGCCACAGATGGAAATTTGCTAACTTGACAGCAAAATATTTTAAGAGGGGGAAATAATACTTGTTCATCTGAATTGATTGGTATTGTTGTTAGAACATATAGAGGACTGAGAATCTACCTATTGAAAAAAACAATAATAAAAGGCACATTTGAAGCGTCTAATTCTCATCATTCAAATGGACAAACTACAGAATTGGTAGAGCTTACAAGATATTAGACATCAAAACTTTTGACTGAATGTGGAGTACCGGATTGTACTGTATTCTTTCTGATACCGGTCACCAGTTTGTAGATTAATATTTCATTATTTATGAAGAGCAATTTCAACAACACGATACACATAAATGGTCAACTATTACAAATGAAGCTTTTTTATTTATTTATTTTATTGTCACACACACCTGTTCGGTGCAGTGAAATGCGTTGTTTTACAAGGTCAGCCACAGTAGTATGGCGGCCCTGGAGCAAATTAGGGTTAAGTGCCTTGCTCAAGGGAACATCAACAGATTGTTGGCTAAGGTATTCTAACAAGCGACCTTTCAGTTACTGGCCCAAAGCACTAACCGCTAGGCTACCTGCCACCCAGTTGGCTACAGTACCTGCCGCCCAGTTTCTAAATCTAAATTCATTTTGAAGCACTTAGTTTCTCATTACCACAGTCAGACTGAATCTTAAAAGGATTTTCTATTTACCACTATCATTACATTTAATATGTTTAGTAGTAGTAATGTATGAGTTAATTCCGGCAGGTGTGTTTGAAACTCTACCCCCATAGATTCCATCCGACCCTCCTGATAAAGTGATTTATGATTGGTAGATGGGGATGCATAGTGGTTGTGTAGTCTTCAGAGACCAAAAAGAGTGAAGCATGTTAACATGCAGGGGTCAGGACCAAGGCCAAATAAACACTAAAAGCCCAGTTAGGATCATGCAAAGTCAAGTGATCACCATTTGGTGTGAAAGCATGTGTGCTTCAGCTCAAGGACATGGCACAGTAAAGCAGCACAGCGTAACATACACAAGTCCAGACTCTTAGAGCTATACATGCTACATTTCATCTTCTTACGATACACCTTTTAAAAATTTTCAAAGACAAAAAAGTGTCTCAATGGCAACCTATTCCCTAAATAGTGCAGTCCTACATGGGGAACAGGGTGCCATTTGAGATTTTCCCAAAGTTTGTTCAATCTCCACCAACTCTGATTTGATCTGCTGGCAGAAGAACCATGTTTCACGTCAATGATGTCACGCTCTGGGAGAGGGATGATGAGGTCACACAATGACACCTCACTTCCTGTTTACCCTTCATCGCAGAAAACAAATTCAAAAGATCACCCCATCATCATCTAAAAACAAGGATTTTCTCCCTACGTTCCTTCTCAATTCTCTCTCTCTGTCTCTTCAATAATCCACTCTCTCTTTGTCGTTCATTATCCCAGGTATGCAGGCGTGTTGCCCACAGAGGGACAGGGTCCTGTTGCTCGCGGTGACTGTCCCTCAGGCCGGTAGGCGGGGCTCTATCTTAAGAGAGAGGTCATAGAGAGTGTCCTCATCCATGATCAGAGTCTTGTCCAACAAGTACTGAGTCACCTGGAGAGAGGGAAGGGGTACACACTGAAGACAAGCACAATAGACTAGGAAAATAGCCATTGGCAATATGAAAAGTGTCTAGTAAGTAAGTAGGCGTACCTTAGGCTGGTGTTCTATCCTGTAGGGTGTCTGCTGGAACTGGCGGATCTCTCGGATTATGTGGGAGATCTAGGATACACAATATTTTCAACACAGCTCTTCATCACATATCTCAGAACTCAATTAAATCTATGGCAGATCAATGGAAACAGCAGTGCTGCAGCTTCACTGAACATGTTCATGCTGTATTCTATGGGATGAAAGTGGTTTCACATTGGTATACAACGTGTGTCCAATAAAATAAAATGTTATTTGTCGCATACATCGTAAACAACCGGTGTAGACTAACAGTGAAATTCTTACTTACTGGCCCTTCCCAACAATGCAGTGAGAAAATACAGAGTGCCTGCATGTGTGTGTGTTTACCATCCTCATCTTGGAGAAGTTGACCAAGCCCTCCTCAGTGAAGTTAGGCGTTCCTTCCTCGATAAAGGCTAGGTCAGTCAGGTACATACCCAGGTAGGGTACACTGGGAGGGTTACAACTGGGAAAGAGAAAAGTAGGAGGGAGACAAGAAGAGAGTTAGGGACAAAATATTCTGGGCCACACCTCCCTCACTGAAAAGAAAGGACTTGATGTAAGTTTTCATCAATAAGATTTGTGTCTCACTTTTTCAGGGTTTCCCTCAGGTTTTTGAATCTCCCTTCAGACGACACAGTCTTCTGCAGCTTGTCCATCAGGGCTTTAGTCTGTCAAAACCAAACACAACAACGTTTTAATGTGTCTGGTCTGAAATCAACAAATACAAAAAAATAAAACTCTTGCACGCTTGTATTCTTGATGCTTTCAACAATTGAATGGATCTTATTTAGCAACGTTTCAGTCTCAAACTACTTTCATAAGGGTCTGAAATAAACCCCTCACCGCTACCCCTTTCGCTAACCCCTAAGTGCTTAGCTCCACCCAGTCTTCCCAGTGGATACTGGGGAGCTTTCCCCGTGTACCCCTATTTGGGCCCTTTAGATCTGAGAACAGATCTTCAACAAAGCTTTATTAGCAAAAAATTTATTAAAATGCTCTACCTTTCTCCCGAAGTGTGCACTCATACACTTCCCTTCATGGATTTAAAAGGAATGCAGTGTTGTGAGGAATATGGTGGGAACTCCCTCCAGCCATGCTTGCACCAATCCAATGCATAAAGTTGATTGACGTGCCCGTGCGTCACACAGTGATGCCATTTTGAATATTGGTTAGCATCCCATGTGCTTATGCTAGAGACTTACCTTATTGTAGTGGCTGCAGCCCAATCCCTTCTTTCCGCCGATAGAAAGCTTGCACCTATTCCATAACATGGGGCTTGTGAAAGCTGTGTTTTCTACACGAGAGGATCCGGACAAGAAAATCGTCACAAACTTGTCTGTAAAATCCGAACCGTTTGAGCTACAATTTAATAAGTCACCAACATCAAAAGGCGAGACTTTCACAACCACAGAGATGTTTGACAACGCACACAGGCTTCAGTGGAGTCGTCTGATGTTAACCCAGTACAAGGATGTAAAAATGGCACAACGTGTATAGGGGGTAAAAAGTGCCATGAATAAAATAAAATAAAACAAAACATTTAAAACCTTTCTAGCGCAGGTGTTCCACTAGCGGAACCCCTCGACAACATTCGGAATGAAAAGGCAGCGCATGAACTTCAAAAATATTTTTTAGAAGTATGTAACTTTCACACATTAACAAGTCCAATACAGCAAATGAAAGATAAACATCTTGTTAATCTACCCATCATGTCCGATTTCAGAAAGGCTTTACAGCGAAAGCACAACATATGATTATGTTAATTCAGAGCCAAGTCAAAAAAACACAGCCATTTTTCCGGACAAAGATAGGAGTCACAAAAAGCAGAAATATAGATCAAATTAATCACTAACCTTTGATGATCTTCATCAGATGACACTCATAGGACATCATGTTACACAATACATGTATGTTTTGTTCGATAATGTGCATATTTATATCCCAAAATCTCAGTTTACATTACTGCAGTTACGTGCAGTAATGTTTTGATTCCAAAACATCCGGTGATTTGCAATAAAAAATGCAATATGTTAGTGTCATGACTGGCCTGTGAAGATCAGGTTACAAAGGATCACGGTTCTACAGGGATATCCCTCCCTCCCGCAGAGAGGTAGAGGTACAGTTGAAGTCGGAAGTTTACATACACCTTAGCCAAACGCATTTAAACTCAGTTTTTCACAATTCCTGACATTTAATCTTAGTAAAAAATTCAGTCTTAGGTCAGTTAGGATTGACACTTTATTTTAAGAATGTGAAATGTCAGAATAATAGTAGAGAGAATTATTTATTTCAGCTTTTATTTCTTTCATCACATTCCCAGTGGGTCAGACGTTTACATACACTCAATTAGTATTTGGTAGAATTAAATGGTTTAACATGGGTCAAACGTTTCTGGTAGCCTTCACAACCTTCCCACAATACGTTGGGTGAATTTTGGCCCATTCCTCCTGACAGCTGGTGTAACTGAGTCAGGTTTGTAGGCTTCCTTGCTCGCACACGCTTTTTCAGTTCTGCCCACAAATGTTCTATAGGTTTGAGGTCATGGCTTTGTGATGGCCCCTCCAATACCTTGACTTTGTTGTCCTTAAGCCATTTTGCCACAACTTTGGAAGTATGCTTGGGGTCATTGTCCATTTGGAAGACCCATTTGCACCCAAGCTTTAACTTCCTGACTGATGTCTTGAGATGTTGCTTTCATATATGCACATCATTCCCCCCCCCCCCCCCCCCACCCCACCCCATGATGACATCAATTTTGTGAAGTGCACCAGTCCCTCCTGCAGCAAAGCACCCCCACAACATGATGCTGCCACCCCTGTGCTTCACGGTTGGGATGGTGTTCTTCGGCTTGCAAGCCCCCCCCTTTTTCCTCCAAACATAATGATGGTCATTATGGCCAAACAATTATATTTTTGTTTCATCAGACCAGAGGACATTTCCCCAAAAAGTACGATCTTTGTCCCCATGTGCAGTTGCAAACTGTAGTCTGGCTTTTATATGGAGGTTTTGGAGCAGTGGCTTCTTCCTTGTTGAGCGGCCTTTCAGGTTATGTTGAAATTGGACTCGTTTTACTGTGGATATAGATACGTTTGTAGCCGTTTCCTCCAGCATCTTCACAAGGTCCTTTGCTGTTGTTCTGGGTTGATTTGCACTTTTCGCACCAAAGTACTTTCATCTCTAGGAGACAGAACACATCTTCGTCCTGAGCGATATGACGGCTGCGTGGTCCCATGGTGTTTATACTTGCATACTATTGTTTGTACAGATGAATGTGTTACCTTCAGGTGTTTGGAAATTGCTCCCAAATGATGAACCAGACTTGTGGAGGTCTACAATTTAGTTATTGACTGATTTCTTTTAATTTTCCCATGATGTCAAGCAAATAGGCACTGAGTTTGAAGGTAGACCTCGAAATACATCCACAGGTACACCTCCAATTGACTCAAATTATGTCAATTAGCCTATCAGAAGCTTCTAAAGCCATGACATCATTTTCTGGAATTTTCCAAGCTGTTTAAAGGCACAGTCATCTTAATGTATGTCAACTTCTGACCCACTGAAATTGTGATACAGTGAGTTATAAGTGAAATAATTTCTCTGAACAATTTTTGGAAAAATTACTTGTGTCATACACAAAGTAGATGTCCTAAACGACTTGCCAAAACTATCATTTGTTAACAAGATATTTGTGGAGTGGTTGAAAAACTAGTTTTAATGACTCTAACCTAAGTGTATGTAAACTTCCGACTTCAACTGTATAGAGGGAAAAATGGGGGGGTTATAACCACACGCCCATCGTAAATTATAAGGCAGCAGCCCAACTCCTTCCTTGTCTCTAATGTGACAGACTGGAATGTGTGTGCCTTATGGAGAATCTACCTCAGAACTGTAACATGCAAAAAATGGACTTCGGGACATTATATTTCATAAGCCAAAATGGTGGTAACAATGATAGATGGAATATGAAAATGAATGTCGTTTTTGTTATGTTACTAAAAGTTAAATGACAACGTTATAACGAAATCATTGTAACTTGAATAGTTTTCATAATATGTGCATGATGTTTACATACTGTGCGTTGTGTAGAAAATATCCAGATCAAAGATAATGCCTTTGTAACGATGAACTGTGATTTTAGTTGTCTAAACGAGATCTTAGTTTCCGTCTTCATGGCATGTTCTCTGGGTTTCCTGCGGTGTAGCTCGTTACAAGGCAAGGTTTGTTCTAATACCTGGAAACCCAGAGAGCATGTCATAAAGACGGAAATGCCCATTTATGACCCGAGGTCATAAAACATGTGAGTTAAGAATTTTACATGCAGACTAAGTTTACCACACGCTGCAGCCGAGGTTTACGACTAGTCGTGACCACGAAACGCAACACGAGATTGAAGAAAAAAAAAATCTCTGAACAATCAAGTTCATGGTGTAGCAGCTATTCTGTACTGTATCTAAGTACTGTATCTGAGAAGGTGAATTCAAGAAAGATCAACCGGTTATTCTCTTCAAATCATCGGTTGTCTACACGGCCCTCCTACCCAAGCCGGGAGCGTTGACACAGCTGATTAGCCTCCTAAGAAGACTACTCTCACAGAACAAGTGAAAGGAAACAGACAACCAAGAGAAAGGACATTGTGACATTGTGTGGACAATCAGAGACTTACACCCGGTAATGAAGGAGACGCGGCCATCGAAAGAAAAGGGTGTTGGCCAAACCTATCCCGCTAAGCAGAACTCGGTCCACGAAGAGATACCCAACAGAAACCTGTAAATACATTTTGACCCATAAGAGCGACAGTTCAGGGCAAGGTGTTAGAGCTAAACTAAGCATAGTTTACAAATGTATCTAAGTGTGCTTTTCTCTCATGTCTCTCTCTCTCCCTCTCCATCTTGTGTAACACGTGTCATATTGTGTTTGACCGCTAGGGACCTGTTGCCATTGTATTAGGATCTAATCAATAGCCTAGACTGTTTGTGTATGTGTATCTTATGTTATCATTTAACCTCTCTAGGGTACGTGAGACGTTAGCATCCCACCTCTTCAACAGCCAGTGAAACTGCAGGGCGCCAAATTCAAATACAGAAATACTGATTATAAAAATTCAGAAAACAAAACATATTTTACATAGGTTTAAAGATTAACTTCTTGTGAATCCAACCACGGTGTCAGATTTTAAAAATGCTTTACGGCGAAAGCATACCTTACAATTATTTGAGAACATAGCACAGCAGACAAATCATTACAAACAGTAACCAGCCAAGAAGAAGAGTTACACAAGTCAGAAATAGAGATAACATTAATCCCTTACCTTTGATGATCTTCATATGGTTGCACTCAGAAGACATTCATTTACTCAATAAATGTTCCTTTTGTTCGATAAAGTCTCTTTATATCCAAAAACCTCAGTTTTGTTCACGTGTTTTCTTCAGTAATCCACTTGCTCGAACGCAGTCACAACAGGCAGACAAAAAATCCAAATTGTATTCGTAAAGTTCATAGAAACATGTCAAACGATGTTTATATTCAATCCTCAGGTTGTTATTAGCCTAAATAATCGATAATATTTCAACCGGACAATAATGTCGTCAATATAAAAGGTAAACATGAAAGGCACTCTCTCGGTCGCACGCATGAAAAAGCTCTGTGACACGGCAGGGTCCACTCATTCAGACTGCTCTTACTCCCTCATTTTTCAGAATACAAGCCTGAAACAATTTCTAAAGACTGTTGACATCTAGTGGAAGGCATAGGAACTGCAATTTGAGTCCTAAGTCAATGGATACTGTAATGGCATTGAATAGAAAACTACAAAACCAAAGAAAATCCTACTATTTTTCTCAGGTTTTCACCTGCCAAATCAGTTCTGTTATACTCACAGACACTATTTTAACAGTTCTGGAAAATTTAGAGTGTTTTCTATCCAAATCTACCAGTTATATGCATATCATATCTTCTGGGCCCGAGAAGCAGGCAGTTTAATTTGGGCATGCTTTCATCCAAAATTCCAAATGCTGCCCCCTACCCTAGAGAAGTTAACCTTTTGTCAATAGGGGGAGCTGTTAGCACTATTTATTTTTTTACATTTCCAAATTAAACTGCCTCGTACTCAATTCTTGCTCGTACAATATGCATATTATTATTACTATTAGATAGAAAACAATCTCTAGTTTCTAAAACCGTTTGAATTATGTCTGTGGGTGAACCAGAACTCTTTCTACAGCGAAAATCATGACAGGACATGCGAAGCTCTGAAAAATAGTCTCTGATCTCGGATCAGTTTTAAGCTCTGTGTGTGCCCTATGGATCGAAATGAACTGCACCCGCCTTCCCCTGGATGTCAGTAACCAATGAGAAGTGGAATGGCGTCTCTAATTGTTTCTCAGAGTTTATAAAAGGCAATGGAGTGAGATGTCCCTTTTTTTCGACGCTCGCCAGGACGCAAGGGAAGACATCAAAATGGCATGCTCAAAAGCTCTCGTTATTGACCAAAGATCTATCCGTCTGTGATTTAATTCGATATAGGTGTTAGAAACATCATAACGAAGTTATTTGAAACCGATTTATATCAGTTTATGCGAGTATATTGCTATTTTTCAGAATTTCCTTAGTATTGCGTTTGAGGATTTGGACATGTGTGTGCCGTGTAGCTATCGTTAGCTGCTAGTTCCGAAGTTGAAGAGGTCGTTTTACAACAAAGCAACGATTCTTTTGGACAAAGGACACATTGCCCAAGATACTGATGGAAGCTCGTCCAAAAGTAAGAGTTATTTATGATTTTATTCCGTATTTATGTGGAAAAATGTAAACGCAGTTGTCGGCCATTTTTTTGCGGCACTAGTCTGGCTGTAACTCACAATGTATGTCTTGTAACGTTAATTTTAAAAATCTAAATCAGCGGTTGCATTAATAACCAATGCATCTTTCATTAGCTGTCCAACCTGTATTTTTTTTGTCAATCTAATCGATAAATAATCGTAAACATAGGTGCCTTTCCAAGATGGCGCCGGACAGAATGCATGCCATGTTTTGACAGATTACATTGCATAACCACGATTTGTGATGCTAAATATGCACATTTTCGAACAAACTCTATATGCATTGTGTAATATGATGTTACAGGACTGTCATCTGAAGAATTCTGAGAAGGTTAGTGAAAAAATTAATATATTTTGGTGGCGATAACGTTATCGCCCCTTTTGCATTGATTCAATGCTGGGGTGATGTTAGCTCATGTGGTATGCTAATATAACGATATATTGTGTTTTCGCTGTAAAACACTTAGAAAATCTGAAATATTGTCTGGATTCACAAGATCTGTGTCTTTCGATTGCTGTATGCTGTGTATTTTTCAGAAATGTTTTAGGATGAGTATTTTGGTAATTGACGTCGGTCTCTGTAATTATTCCGGCTGCTTCCAACGCTATTTCAGATTGCAGCTGCAATGTAGAACTGTGATTTATACCTGAAATACGCAAATTTTTCTAAAAAAACATATGCTATACCATAAATATGTTATCAGACTGTCATCTTATGATGTTGTTTCTTGGTTAGTGGCTATATATATCTTTATTTAGTCGAATTAGTGATAGCTACTGATGCAGGAAAAAAATGGTGGGAAAAAAAAGTTGTGTCTTTTGCTATCGTGGTTAGCTAATAGATGTACATATTGTGTCTTCCCTGTAAAACACTTAGAAAATCTGAAATATTGTCTGGATTCACAAGATCTGTATCTTTCATCTGGTGTCTTGGACTTGTGATATAATGATATTTAGATGCTAGTATTTACTTGTGACGCTATGCTAGGCTATGCTAGTCAGCTTTTTTCTGTGGGGGGTGCTCCCGGATCCGGGATGAGTACCAAGTAAAAGTTAACTTGTTAGTAAATAAATAAATCAACTCAATTTGTGTGGTACGGAATGATCAGTAAGACCCGGGTTTGTGCCGATTTAAGAATTATCCGACGTTCAGAATGAGACTGATGAAATGAAATAATTAGTGACTGCTATGAAATCGATATTCTGATATTCTTTGAGTTAAATCGGGAAACGGTAACTCTTTAAACAAACTTTTCCCGTGGTGCCCCAGGTTACCGAGTTAATGGTTACCTGATTAATTTAATCACGTAATTATAAACATAGTTAATAATTTGATAAATAGCATGTCATCACATTAACAATAATACGTCATGACAGTTAGCTTAGTAGATATTGCGATTTAAGGGCAAGGGAGAGTGCTTGAGTGCAGACCTCTGGAGAAGGGTAAAGAATTAGAACAATTTCCCACCTGTTTGCAGACTTTGGCCCATGTCTTCTTCAACCTGTAGATGGCGCTGCGGTTCAGAGCTGAGGTGATCTCTAAGACTCCATTGTAGTTGTTGAGGCAGCGGCAGATGTCGGCCACAGCCACCCATTTTTCGATAGAGTTGGCCCTGGAGCCCACGTCAGTATGGGTCATGATCTGAGACGCCACCAGGTTACTCATCTAGAGGAGGGGGAGAGGGGAAAAGACAGAGAGAGAGAGGAAGAGAAAGAAACAGGGGGTGGGAAGCAGAGAGGAGATCGGTAAAGGAGACACACTCACTTTAAGAATAGCCCACTGGGCACAGACTAGAGGTCGACAGATTAAATCGAAATGGTCGATTAATTAGGGCTGATTTCAAGTTTTCATAACAATCGGAAATCGTTTTTTTTTTTTTTTTTACACCTTATTTAACTAGGCAAGTCAGTTAAGAACACATTCTTATTTTCAATGACGGCCTAGGAACAGTGGGTTAACTGCCTTGTTCAGGGGCAGAACGACAGATTTTTACCTTGTCAGCTCCGGGATTCAATCTTGCAACCTTACAGTTAACTAGTCCAACGCTCTAACCACCTGCCTCTCATTGCACTCCACGAGGAGCCTGCCTGTTACACGAATGCAGTAAGAAGCCAAGGTAAGTTGCTAGCTAGCATTAAACTTATCTTATAAAAAACAATCAATCAATCATAATCAGCATTCTCACATAGGTATTCCTCTTGTCCAGATGGGTTAGGGCAGTGTGCAGTGTGGTTGCGATTGCGTCGTCTGTGGACCTATTGGGTCGGTAAGCAAATTGGAGTGGGTCTAGGGTGTCAGGTAGGGTGGAGGTGATATGGTCCTTGACTAGTCTCTCAAAGCACTTCATGATGACGGAAGTGAGTGCTACGGTGCGGTAGTCGTTTAGCTCAGTTACCTTAGCTTTCTTGGGAACAGGAACAATGGTGGCCCTCTTGAAGCATGTGGGAACAGCAGACTGGGATAAGGATTGATTGAATATGTCCGTAAACACACCAGCCAGCTGGTCTGCGCATGCTCTGAGGACGCGGCTGGGAATGCCGTCTGGGCCTGCAGGCTTGCGAGGGTTAACACGTTTAAATGTTTTACTCACCTCTGCTGCAGTGAAGGAGAGCCCGCAGGTTTTGTTAGCGGGCCGTGTCAGTGGTACTGTATTGTCCTCAAAGCGAGCAAAAAAGCTATTTAGTCTGTCTGGGAGCAAGACATCCTGGTCCGCGACGGGGCTGGTTTTCTTTTTGTAATCCGTGATTGACTGTAGACCCTGCCACATACCTCTTGTGTCTGAGCTGTTGAATTGCGACTCTACTTTGTCTCTATACTGGGACTGAGCTTGTTTGATTGCCTTGCGGAGGGAATAGCTACACTGTTTGTATTCGGTCATGTTTCCGGTCACCTTGCCCTGGTTAAAAGCAGTGGTTCGCGCTTTCAGTTTCACACGAATGTTGCCATCAATCCACGGTTTCTGGTTTGGGAATGTTTTAATCATTGCTGTGGGTACGACATCGTCAATGCACTTTCTAATGAACTCGCTCACCGAATCAACGTATTCGTAAATGTTGTTGTTGGACGCAATGCGGAACATATCCCAATCCACGTGATCGAAGCAGTCTTGAAGCGTGGAATCAGATTGGTCGGACCAGCGTTGAACAGACCTGAGCGCGGGAGCTTGCTGTTTTAGTTTCTGTTTGTAGGCTGGAAGCAACAAAATGGAGTCGTGGTCAGCTTTTCCGAAAGGAGGGCGGGGGAGGGCCTTATATGCGTCGCGGAAGTTAGTATAACAATGATCCAAGGTTTTACCAGCCCTGGTAGCACAATCGATATGCTAATAGAATTTAGGGAGTTTTGTTTTCAGATTAGCCTTGTTAAAATCCCCAGCTACGATGAATGCAGCCTCAGGGTGTGTGGTTTACAAAGAGTCAGATAAAGTTCGTTCAGGGCCATCGATGTGTCTGCTTGGGGGGGCATATATACGGCTGTGATTATAATCGAAGAGAATTCCCTTGGTAGATAATGCGGTGGACATTTGATTGTGAGGAATTCTAAATCTGGTGAACAGAATGACTTGAGTTCCTGTATGTTGTTATGATCACACCACGTCTCGTTGATCATAAGGCATACACCCCCGCCCCTCTTCTTACCAGAAAGATGTTTGTTTCTGTCGGCGCGATGCGTGAAGAAACCAGCTGGCTGCACCGACTCCGTTAGCGTCTCTCGAGTGAGCCATGTTTCCGTGAAGCAAAGAACGTTACAATCCCTGATGTCTCTCTGGAATGTTACCCTTGCTCGGATTTCATCAACCTTATTGTCAAGAGACTGGACATTGGCGAGTAGTATGCTAGGGAGTGGAGCGCGATGTGCCCGTCTCCGAAGCCTGACCAGGAGACCGTTTCGTTTGCCCCTTTTACGGCGTCGTTGTTTAGGGTCACCGGCTGGGATCAGATCCATTGTATTGGGTGGAAGGCAAAACACAGGATCCGCTTCGGGAGAGTCATATTCCTGGTTGTAACGATGGTGAGTTGACATGGCTCTTATATTCAGTAGTTCCTCCCGACTGTATGTAATGAAACCTAAGATTACCTGGGGTAATCTTGTAAGGCCAATGTAAGGAATAACAGGTCCAACATAAGGTCCAACAGTTGACAGTGCATGTCAGAGCAAAAACTAAGCCATGAGGTCTATGGAATTGTCTGTAGAGCTCCAAGACAGGATTGTGTCGAGGGACAGATCTGGGTAAAGGTACCAAAAAACCTTCCAGAAGGACAACCATCTCTGCAGCACTCCACAGATCAGGCCTTTATGGTAGAGTGGCCAGACGAAAGCCACTCCTCAGTAAAATGCACATGACAGCCCGCTGGAAGTTTGCCAAAAGGCACCAAAAGGACTCTCAAACCATGAGAAACAAGATTCTCTGGTCTAATGAAACCAAGATTGAACTCCTTGGCCTGGGCTCCCTGCCTGTGCCATTAAACCCCTACAACTCATCCAGAACGCCGCAGCCCGTCTGGTGTTCAACCTTCCCAAGTTCTCTCACGTCACCCCGCTCCTCCGCTCTCTCCACTGGCTTCCAGTTGAAGCTCGCATCCGCTACAAGACCATGGTGCTTGCCTACGGAGCTGTGAGGGGAACGGCACCTCCGTACCTTCAGGCTCTGATCAGGCCCTACACCCAAACAAGGGCACTGCGTTCATCCACCTCTGGCCTGCTCGCCTCCCTACCTCTGAGGAAGTACAGCTCCCGCTCAGCCCAGTCAAAACTGTTCGCTGCTCTGGCACCCCAATGGTGGAACAAACTCCCCCACGACGCCAGGTCAGCGGAGTCAATCACCACCTTCCGGAAACACCTGAAACCCCACCTCTTTAAGGAATACCTAGGATAGGATAAAGTAATCCTTCTAACCCCCCCCCCCCCCCCCCTTAAAAGAGTTAGATGCACTATTGTAAAGTGGTTGTTCCACTGGATATCATAAGGTGAATGCACCAACTTGTAAGTCGCTCTGGATAAGAGCGTCTGCTAAATGACTTAAATGTAAATGTAAATGTAATCACTAGTTAACTACACATGGTTGATGATATTACTAGTTTATCTAGCGTGTCCTGCGTTGCATATAATCGCTGATTTAACAAAAGCACATTTGCGAAAAAAGCACAATCGTTGCACGACTGTACCTGACCATAAACACCCATGCCTTTCTTAAAATCAATACACAGAAGTATATATTTTTAAACCTGCATATTTAGCTAAAAGAAATTCAGGTTAGCAGGCAATATTAACCAGATGAAATTGTGTCACTTCTCTTGCGTTCATTGCACGCAGAGTCAGGGTATATGCAACAGTTTGGGCAACCTGGCTCGTTGCGAACTAATTTGCCAGAATTTTACGTAATTGTGACATCACATTAAAGGTTGTACAATGTAACAGGAATATTTAGACTTATGGATGCCACCCGTTAGATAAAATACAGAACGCTTCCCTATTTCACTGAAGTAATAAACGTTTTGTTTTCGAAATGATAGTTTCCGTATTCGACCATATTAATGACCAAAGGCTCGTATTTCTGTGTGTTATTATGTTATAATTAAGTCTATGATTTGATATTTGATAGAGCAGTCTGACTGAGCGATGGTAGGCAGCAGCTCGCTCGTAAGCATTCATCCAAACAGCACTTTCGTGCGTTTTGCCAGCAGCTCTTCCCTGTTTTTCAAGCATTGCACTGTTTATGACTTCAAGCCTATCAACTCCCAAGATTCGGCTGGTGTAACCGATGTGAAATGGCTAGCTAGTTAGCGGGGTGCACGCTAATAGCGTTTCAATCGGTGACGTCACTCGCTCTGAGACTTGGAGTAGTTGTTCCCCTTGATCTGCAAGAGCCACGGCTTTTGTGGAGCGATGGGTAACGATGCTTCGAGGGTGGCTGTTGTCGATGTGTTCCTGGTTCGAGCCCAGGTAGGGGCGAGGAGAGGGACGGAAGCTATACTGTTACACTGGCAATACTAAAGTGCCTATAAGAACATCCAATAGTCAAAGCTATATGAAATACAAATGGTATAGAGAGAAATAGTCATATAAATACAATATTAACTACAACCTAAAACCTCTTACCTTAGAATATTGAAGCCTCATGTTATACAAATACTATTATACAAATTATACAAATACACCACCTTAAAATGCATAGACTGATAATGGGTGGTTGACCATCAAACTGAAATAAATCGCCAACTCCTCACAGATGGCCCTGGAGTTCAGTAGTGCAACATTCTGTGCTAGAGGTCGACCGATTGTGATTTTTCAACACCGATACCGATTATTGGAGGACCAAAAAAAGCCGATACCGATTAATCGGACGATTATTATTATTTTTTAAATTTGTAATAATGACAATTACAACAACACTGAATGAACACTTATTTTAACTTAATATAATACATCAATAAAAATCTATTTAGGCTCAAATAAATAATGAAACATGTTCAATTTGGTTTAAATAATTCAAAAACAAAGTGTTGGAGAAGAAAGTAAAAGTGCAATATGTGCCATGTAAAGAAGCTAACGTTTAAGTTCCTTGCTCAGAACATGAGAACATATGAAAGTTGGTGGTTCCTTTTAACATGAGGCTTCAATATTCTAAGGTAAGAGGTTTTAGGTTGTAGTTAATATTGTATTTATATGACTATTTCTCTCTATACCATTTGTATTTCATATAGCTTTGACTATTGGATGTTCTTATAGGCACTTTAGTATTGCCAGTGTAACAGTATAGCTTCCGTCCCTCTCCTCGCCCCTACCTGGGCTCGAACCAGGAACACATCGACAACAGCCACCCTCGAAGCATCGTTACCCATCGCTCCACAAAAGCCGTGGCTCTTGCAGATCAAGGGGAACAACTACTCCAAGTCTCAGAGCGAGTGACGTCACCGATTGAAACGCTATTAGCGTGCACCCCGCTAACTAGCTAGCCATTTCACATCGGTTACACCAGCCGAATCTTGGGAGTTGATAGGCTTGAAGTCATAAACAGTGCAATGCTTGAAAAACAGGGAAGAGCTGCTGGCAAAACGCACGAAAGTGCTGTTTGGATGAATGCTTACGAGCGAGCTGCTGCCTACCATCGCTCAGTCAGACTGCTCTATCAAATATCAAATCATAGACTTAATTATAACATAATAACACACAGAAATACGAGTGTATTTGTATAACAAATACACCATGACAGCGCAACACACAAGGGGTGGAACAGTGGCAAAGGTACCCACAGGACAAACAGAATAATATTAGTCTGAGAGATTAGATAGCATTAATACAACAAAAATAATTCAAAACACACTCCTTTAGTTTACACCAAAGTTAAACAGATGTATTTTTTCTTCATAATAAGTAGCAAAAAAACGAATCTACAAAAATGTAACTAGGTAAATATTACACAACAGGTAAACATGTTTATCAACCTCTACACAAAACCAAAGTTCTTGGTCTTAATGGCTAGTAAGAGTTTCTTTTTTAGAATCTGTTTGGAGGAGTAGAGTGGCACATAGAGGCGTGAGGTCAACGTCTAGTTTTGATTTACATTTGGTTCAGGTGTCAACTAACCTGAATTCAACGTGAAATCAACAAAAAATGTCACCATGTCATTGGATTTAGGTTCAAAGTTTGGGGGGGGGAATACTGCCCTTACGTTGATGACTTTTTGCAAGTCCAATCAGTTTTCCAAGTTGATTCAACGTCATCACATTGATTTTTTGGGGTTGAAATGATGTGGAAACCAAGTTGATTCAACCAGTTTTTGCCCAGTGGGAGGCCTCCAAATAAAGTAAAGACACACACAACACACACACACAAACTCACATCATTGAAGTGCTGGCTGGTCTTCATGATGTAGGGAGTCCTCTCAGACTTATCCACCTTCATCCAGCCCTGCCCCAGGAACTCCCTGACAGAGAAACAACACATACTGATATGAGATCATCACAAGAAATGACATCATCACTTTAGGATATGAGGTGACAGACTCACTCATAGGGGATACTCCTGAAGACGATGTGGTCCAGTAGTGTGATCTGTTCAGCCAGCTCCATGGCAGATAGAGACTCAAAACACTCTGACCTAGGACACTCCACCTGGAAGAGAACATACACACCAGCATGAGACATGCATACATACACACATGCATCCACGTGCTGTACACATACACAAATACAAACACAAGAGCAACAACCATTCAGCTGCAGAACAAAGTGATTGAACAACAACAAAATAGCCAGCCTACCAGCTCTGACTGACAAGGGTTCAGTGAAAAGCTGTACATATATGTTCACAGAAAGGAGAAATTAAGGTTCAGTAATTTATTTGAGACAATTAGTTGCCGTGGCCTCTGGTGGCTGGTGTGAGCTGATTATTCACAATTAACACACAAGGTAATTAACCCCCCCCCCTCAAAAAACATGGTGTGAGAGTCACGAGAAAGAAGAATAAGAAGGGAGGTATAGAAGGGAAATTAGAGAGAGAAAAACATAAACAGCTTTTGGTGATGTAAGATACTCACAGTGGACAAATATATTAGGATAAATATATACTGTACCTCTATCTGGAACTCAATCTCTATCACACACCACACACACCCTTTTTCTATCTCTGTTCCCCCCTTTCCTTAATCTTTCTCTCTCCCTTCATTTACCTCTAACCCTCTTACACTCAACCTCTTTCTGTCCGTCTCTTACTATCCTATGGGTGGCCCGTTAAAATTTTGTGTCGGAAAATTCTGGATGTAGCCAATGCTTTTTCAATGGGAGTCATCTGTTGCCGGATGAAAGACAAATGGCCGTGATTTTACGACAAACCATGTACAATATGTCCACCTTTGAACATATGCAACTCCAAAAGAAGTCGAGATTATTTTAACTTTTGAACAACAAAAACGCGCAATGACTAGGTCATATATGATTTTATCATTGTTCATGCGTCTCAGTGTGACCATACCCTACTTTAGGAACTGTAATGTTGATTGTGTTATAAAAAAAAAAGTCTCACAGACTGGCAGGCCTATTTATATCAGAGCTCAACTATTATGTATCCTTAGTATAGATCACAGGAGGCTGGTGAGGGGAGGACAGCTCATAAAAATGAAAAATGATGGAATGGAGTGAATGGAATGGTTCAAACACATGGAAATCATGTGTTTGATTCCATTTAATCCATTCCAGCCATTACTATGAGCCCGCCTCCCTAATTAAAGGTGCCACCAGCCGCCCGTGGTACATATCCAACATCAGTTACCTTTCCTAAATCTTAACCATTAGCACAACCTTAGATCTGCTATGTAACCTACACTGTTAGGGTGGGTTGCACCAACATGGTTTAAACTACTCTTAGATTAGACCTAATCTAGACGTTGTAAATTTAGGTTCATAATTATATTATATTTAAGACTGGATTAAGGTTAAATCACTAAACTACACACCGAGTCGATATTCACATCATAAGATGGAATTCCCCTTGACCACACCCACAAATTGGGGAAAACAAAAAATTCTCTCCCATTGACCCCCATTGTAAAAGAGCCAACTTTGACGTCGATTTTCCTTTTTACAGAAATAACAAAACATGCCTTAAAAACTTCTTATGGATCAAATCCCTTTAGCGGGATCGATTTGACAACATCCGGTGAAATGGCAGAGCGCCAAAAAATACTATAAAAATTCAACTTTCATGAAATCCCACCAAATTAAACCTACACTTGTTGTGAATCCAGCCACAGTGTCAGCTTTCAAAAATGCTTTACAGCGAAAGCAAACCGTGCTATTTTCTGAGGACAGCACCCCATCAAACAAAGACAGACAATCATAATTCAACCCGCCAGCCATGACACAAAACTCAGAAATAAAGATAGAATTCATGCCTTACCTTTGACGAGCTTCTTCTGTTGGCACTACAATATGTCCCATAAACATCACAAATGGTCCTTTTGTTCGAATAATTCCGTCATTATATTTCCAAAATGTCCATTTATTTGGGGCATTTGATCCAGAAAAACACCGGTTCCAACTCACGCTACATGACTACAAAATCTCTCATAAGTTACCTGTAATCTTTGTCCAAACATTTCCAACAACTTTCGTAATACAACTTTAGGTCTTTTTTTACGTAAATAATCGATAAAATTTAAGACGGGATAAACAGCGTTCAATACCGGACGAAAATAAAGAAAATATGTTCTAGGTCGTGCGCACCAAATCATTAGAGTGCACCTGGAGTGACACAGGAAAATAACAGGGCTACTTCTTCATTTCTCTAAAGAAAAACATCAACCAATTTCTAAAGACTGTTGACATCTAGTGGAAGCTATAGGAACTGCAAGGATATGTCTATTAAAACGGGCTTGCCATAGAAACCTAATGGAAAACAGATTGACCTCAAAAAGAAAATTCCCTGGATGGTTGTGCTCGGGGTTTCGCCTGCCAAATCATTTCTGTTATATTCACAGACTTTATTCAAACAGTTTTAAAACCTTAGAGTGTTTTCTATCCAAATCTACCAATTATATGCATATTCAAGCTTCTGGGCCTGAGTAGCATGCAGTTTGAGAGAGAATGAGAGAGAAGTGGGACTCGTTTAAAATATTTTTTGAAAAACATCCAAAAAGGCAAAATCCCACCCTATTGGATGGGCACGGTTAGGGGGTGCTCTCTACTCGGCCATGGACCCCTTGCACCCACTAAAGGCATTAAAAAAACATTTTAAAAATGTGCTCCTGGTAACCCATTCAGATTACTAGGTGCATGGCTATCCATTTGCATTGTCTTACAATGGGCATTTACCATCAAGAATTCGACATGCTCTAATATACTGCAGAAATGCCCAATTTACTGGCTAGTTGAACTCGGGATGGCCGGGCAGTGATAGTGGTTCCTCTCCATTGCTCGTTGGTGTTAATTTCAGCATGTCAATTTGGTGATGGTTCATCACTGTTTATACGTATTGCAAACAGACAAAAGTCAGCCATCAAGTCAGCGTCCATCAATCAATAAGATATCCTTCTGACTGATGTCATATACATACTGATACATACTGGCACCAAACTCAGTTTGTCCAACACGGTTAGAAACCAACTATCACATATTTCAGAGCAGGCCCAAAATTCACGGCACCTTCTGTTTAAACCATAATAAAAACTTAAAACACGTAGTTACGTTCTAGCTGCGGGTCCAGTTCTGACATTATGTGTAGGCCTAGCTGAGGCGCTGACATTTTGGTAAGATTGGGTGTTAAACTCGATACCATACACCAAGTTCTTTGGTCTTTGGCGCAGCCAGCCCAACATGTCTTGTCTTTCGACCTGGTGCGAATGGAATCTGGGCAGACTATTCCTGAAGCTTGTAAGATGATAACTGAGTCCACCATGGTGATTCCGGCAAGAACCACAGAGGTCTCTGTAAGACTGAACCTGGCGCCCTGCTACCAGATGGAGGGCACCACTGCATTCTCCCAACCCTCTCCGCGACTATTCAACTTGGAGCTAACTGTCAATGGTAACCCGCTGTTGGATATAAACGCTTGTTCCACTTATCTCCTGGTACAGAATCTAACTCAAGCAGATATTTCCATTCCTCAGCACACTCAGCTAGGAACATTGATTGATTACTCCATCCATTATTTTGAACTTGTTGTTCCGGTGATTGGGCCTCTTCCGTCCTCCCTAGACCTATGTTGCGAGGGTGGAACGCTTTTTATTTGTCCGTCAAAAGCATTTGAAATAACTCCCATATTACCACTTGACGACACATCGACGTTCAGGCTGGATGTCGATTCTGACAACCAGCTGTTGATATACCACATTGTCACGGAGGACGATAACGGATCTCCTCCTGCATGTGAGGTACACTCTTGTGAGGTAACTGCAGATGATTCCCCCATCGTTGACATGCCGTCACCACCTGATGAAAACCTGTATGATATCGCCGATATGCTGGTATCGATATGCTGGTAATTACGCCCGTCAATTAACTTTTTAGGGATAGGGGGCAGCATTTTCACTTTGGATGAATCGCGTGCCCATAGTGAACTGCCTCCTACTCTGTCTCAGATGCTAATATATGCATATTATTATTACTATTGGATAGAAAACACTCTGAAGTTTCTAAAACTGTTTGAATTATGTCTGTGAGTATAACAGAACTCATATGGCAGGCAAACTTCCAAACAGGAATTTCGAACTTCTGGGGCTGGTTGATGTTAAACTCATCGTCTATTCACATCCCAGTAAGATATGGATCTGTTCGCACTTCCTACGCCTTCCACTAGATGTCAACAGTCAGTAGAACGTGGAATGAAGCCTCTAGTGTGATGTGGGGCCGGATGGCAGCTATTTGAGTCAGTGGTCTGGCAGAATGCTAGTTCCTGGTCATGCGCGCTATTCATGATATGGCCATGTGTTCCATTACTCTGTAGACAAAAACGAATGCTCCGGTTGGAACGTTATTGGATATATACGATAACAACATCCTGAAGATTGATTCTCTACTTAATTTGACCAGTTTATTCGACCTGGAATATAACTTTTTTAAGTTTTCGTCCGAGTTCGCCTGGACCGGCGCCAGCGTTTGGACATGTGAACTAAACGTGCTAGCAAAAGTAGCTAATTGGACACTAGTAATGGACATTATCGAACAAAACAACGATTTATTGTGGAACTAGGATTCCTGGCACTGCATTCTGATGAAAGATCAACAAAGGTAAGGGAATATTTATGATGTAATTTCGTATTTTTGTTGAATCCAACATGGCGGAGAAATGTTGTATATTTCTGAGCGCCGTCTCAGATTATTGCATGGGATGCTTTTTCCGTAAAGTTTTTTTAAAATCTGACACAGCGGTTGCATTAAGAACAAGTGTATCTTTAATTATCTGTAAAACATGTATCTTTCAAAGTTTATGATGAGTATTTCTGTTATTTGACATGGCTCTATGTAATTACTCCGGATATTTTTGAGGCATTTCTGAACATGGCGCCAATGTAAACCGAGATTTGTGGATTTAACTTGTTATGGCTGCAGGGGGCGTATTGAAAAACTGGAAAATATGTGCCAATTTTCAAACGGCCTCTTAATCAATTTTTGCTCTTACAATATGCATATTATTATTACTATTGGATAGAAAACAGTCTCTAGTTTCTAAAACCGTTTTAATTATTTCTCTAAGTTGAACAGAACTATTTTTACAGCCCATTTCCTATCCGGAAGTGAGATTTCCAAAATCGATGTCGCTCTTCAAGAGCTTGTCTATAAAAGGGCATGTCACTTAGGACTGTAGAAACACGTCATACGCCTTCCTCTGGGTGTCATGCGGAAGTGAGAGCAGAAATGACTTGATTATCTCGTCCTGGGATTGAACACAACCTCTTGGAGTGACAGGAGTGCCATTTTTTTTTTTCCTGGGCGCGAAGTTGGACCTGGGCTCGGCTCCTGGAAAGCCCTCGTTAAAGGTGAATATGTTCTCTGGCTTCGATTTTACTTGATACATGTCACAATATCATCCTAAAGTATGTTTTTTCAATATAGTTTAATTATATTATTGAAATTTATTCTGGACTTTAGAGGTGATGCGTCGCAAGAATTGGTTCAAGAACGAGAGGTTAGCAACGCACGGCCAGTGTGCTTGCTAATTCTGAGGGAAATCGTTCGTTATGGATCCAAATAAAGTCGGTTCTGAACAAAGGACCCCTTGGAGAACATTCTGATGGAAGATCAACAAAGATAAGGACCCAATTTGGGATGCTATTTCATATATATCTGTCGAACTGTGCTATGCTACCGTTTGCCTTGAGCCAATGCTGTTGTGATGTTAGCTATTGTAGTAAGCTAATATAACGATATATTGTGTTTTCGCTGTAAAACACTTGAAAAATCGGAAATATTGGCTCTATTCACAAGATCTTTCTCTTTCATTAGCTATCCACCATATATTGTTCTGAAATGTTTAATGATGTGTAATTAGTAGTTGACGTTGGTGTCTGTATTTTCTCTGGCTACTCCCGTGCGATTTCTGACTGTAGCTATGATGGTAGCAGTAATGTAAAACTGATTTATAGCTAAAATATGCAAATTTTTTGAACAAAACATAGATTTATTGTGTAACATGTTATAGGACTGTCATCTGAGGTAGTTTTTTCTAGGTTATTTAGGTTGGTTCTAGGTTAGTTAGGTTGGCTTGTGCATGCTACTTGCATCCTACTTGTGCTGTGAAAAATGTCTGTCCTCCTTTTTTATTTGGTGGTGAGCTAACATAAATATATGTGGTGTTTTCTCTGTAAAACATTAAAAAAATCGGACATGTTGGCTGGATTGACAAGATGTTTATCTTTCAAATGCTGTATTGGACTTGTTAATGTGTGAAAGTTAAATATTTTAAAAAAATAGATTTTGAATTTCGCGCCCTGCACTTGAGCTGGATGTTGTCATAGGTGTACCGGCGACGGGCTGCAGCCATAACAGGATAAATATGCACATTATCGAACAAAACATAAATGTATTGTGTAACATGATGTCCTATGAGTGTCATCTGATGAAGACTATCAAAGGTTAGTGATTCATTTTATCTCTATTTCTGCTTTTGTGACTATCTTTGGCTGGGAAAAATGTTTGTGTGTTTTTTGGATTTGGTGGTGATCTAATATAAATATATGTTTTGTTTCCGCTGTAAAACATTTTAAAAATCGGACACGATGGGTAGATTAAAAAGATGTTTATCTTTCATTTGCTGTATTGGACTTGTTTTAATGTGTGAAAGTTACACGCTGCCTTTTCAGCGGAATGTTGTGGGTGTTCCGCTAGCGGAACCCCTGGGCTAGAAAGGTTAATCAAAAACTACGCTGACTTGTCAACGCCTTTGACCCATCTTCTTCAGAAAGAGACTGCGTTCATTTGGGATCGCACCCACGATGAATCTGTGACTTCCTTGAAAAACCTGCTTTGCGAGGCACCCTTCCTGGTATACCCCAACAAAGACAAGACGTTATTTTTGGAAGTTGGTTTCTCAGAGCAATGCCTTAGTGCTGGGTTGTACCAGAAATACGACCAAGACAAACGTGTGGTTGCTTACGCAAGCAAAACACTCAACCCTGCTGAACACAAGTACTCAGACTGCGAAAAAGCGCTGGTATCGATAGTCTGGGTGGTCAAACACTTCACCAGTTCTGTCGGCGGACAAACGGTGATCATAGAAACATGTCACCAGCCCGTGAGGGTGCTGTACACAACAGCAGAATAGCGGCTTGGCTGATGACACTGCAGAGCCATGATGTTGTAGTCAACTACGCAAAAGCTTTGGCGGTGTGACAACACTGTGGTGACGATGAAACCGAATTCGCACCACTCCCACGTGACATAGCACCGCCATTGCCTTTAAACCATCACTACTTCGAAGAGAACGTGTGTCTTGGCATGCCGATGGTATTTGTGGATGGCTGTTCTTACTGTCATCTAGACCACTTGCAAGTTGGGATTGGTATGGCACAACTACATTCCGTGCAAACCGCTTCAATTTCAGCTAGGCAACAAGACCAGCCAGTTCGCAGTGTGCCTGTCACACTGCAAATGGCGGTGAAACACGACTTGTCAAAACTGGCAACCTGCACCGACTCAAACTACGCCAAACTCACCTTTTTACGCCACTTGCTCTTTTGGAAACAAAAGCACATGACCACATCAAGTAGCAAAGAAGGGAAAAACAAAGAGCTCTTTCTAGCTTGCGATGACCTCATAACCAAACACGACATACAGGTGTATTGGAACAAAGTCACTCCAAATCACCTGGTTGTGACAAACTTGGCAACGACCATGTCGGCAGCATGGCAAAGTCTGGTGCAATTCACGGCACCCCTTGGGTGTCAATTCCCAAGATGCAATGATCACCGAGGCGGTCATGGTGTCTGCGGTAACGCGTAGCCATGTAGCACCGCAGTAAACATCTTCGCATGAACATGTGTTGCTTACTCATTCATTCTTGAATGGTGACCTTAGTAGTAATGCAACACCAAGATGAGTCCCTCGCCACTTTGATGGCTTTCCTGTCTAATCCTGTCAATCACCCAGTGTCCGAACTGGCTTTGGCAGGCTCATGCGACATGCGTTCACTGTACGAAACTAAACAGCACGTCACACTTGTCAATGACCTATTGGTTTCTATTTCAGAAACTGATGCCACACGAAGGTGGCTGGTTCCTAAAAAACTGAGGGGGAAAATGATAGCTCATGCCCACGACGAGCCATGTGGAGGCCATAGGGGGGTCAAGGCTACATGTGAAACATTGCGACAGGTGGCCCACTGGCCTATTGCAACAGGTGGCCCACTGGCCTCACATGGAACAAGACGTGGCACAATACATAAGGGGGTGTCTAGTTTGCTGCCAGTTTCAACCCTCCATGCCACTTCGAAGAGCACCCTTGCAACTGGGCCTACCCAGATCGGCTGGGTAAGCCCAGTTGCCAGGTCAGCCAGAGGCAATAAGTATCTTGCGCATTCACAAAGTGTGTGCAGGGCCTGCCCTCAACCAATGACACAGCGGTAACCACGGCCGTTCTTTTGATCAACCACATTTTCAGTTGTTTCGGTCTGCAAGGAGAAACCGTGGACAGCGACAGAGGAACCCACTTTTCGGCAGCTGTAATGACCGAACTGGGAGTCAAAGCTAAACTCCCCATCGCGTACCACACTAGGAGCTCCAGCAGAGTAGAAAGGAGCAACCAGACAATTGTCAGAATCTTGAGGAAATATGTGGCAGCGAACCACAAAAATTGGGACCTCAAACTCCCACGGGTACTGATGGCGATCAGAGCCACACGCAACAGGTCTATGGGATTAACCCCATTCGAGAAGATGACGGGATGGAAAATGACACTTCCCCAACCAGACTGTTTTTGTGAAAAACCAGAGGGGGTGATTATCCACATAGATGACCTCGCTCTATACCAACTTCCTGATGACAGGATAGACACAGATATTGAAATGCCCAACTTTTGCTAAGCTTTCCCTTGAGTTACCACGAGCCATACATAACCAAATCCAGTACGAGGGACAGATGACTGTTGATCTTAATGTACTGAATGAGGCACTTTTAGTTGACCCGACTGACTACAAGCAAAATATTGGTCTGTCACCTGTTCTTGGACGTACCGGACAGTATCCTGACTGTTACCATGATCATTGGTCTTATTTCCCTTGGAGTGTGCACCTACTATGTACACAGGCACACACGTGCAATGGAAGACCTAATGAGGTCTGATACTAGGAACACCAGTGGGTTGGAAGTGACCCCGATTTTTGGAAAGTTGGCAATCGATCCTGAAACCGCATCAGTGGGCCCATCCACAGCATCCCCAGCCTCCTCTCCAGAGTGCGCTAGGTCAGCCCTGTAGTGTCCCCAATTAAAGCTTTGTCATTCAGGGTGCCATTTTTCCAAGTGCCTTAACTACCCACCATCAAGTAGGATCGCCCTAGACATGACGAGACAATGCCATGATAGAGTAATTTAGCCAAGACATTGGATGTATATAGAACGTAGTACAAATTAGATGATTAAGGTGTGGTAGCTATATTTTGTATATCTTTTATTTGTCTTTTTATTCATTTTTGTTTAATTCGCTTTGATACTTAGGAAGTGATAAAGCCACAAACCAGCTCCCGATACAGCCACCAGTTAGTGCCAGGACACCGCTCATTTGGGGAACAAATGTAATGATGTATTGCCTGAGTGTATTAACGTCTGCCTAAGTTACTGCCTAGATCCACTAGCCTGGACAACCGGATAATGGGTCTGGAACGGCGAGCCACAGCCCGGACCTCCCCTGTCCATTCTGGTGGTGGTCGGCAGCTTGCAGAAATCCTACCAGGTTAAACCACCAGGGGGGGACTACTATGATGATCCACAAACCAGGACATCCGATGGTCATTCTTATGGTGTGTTGCAACTTGCAGGATCCTTCCAAGTTGAAACCACCAGAGGGGGACTGTCATGACTGGCCTGTGAGGATCAGGTTACAGTGGATCACAGTTTTACAGAGACATCTCTCCCTCCCGCAGAGGGGGAGAGGAATAGAGGGATTGATGGGGGGGGGGGTTATGACCTCACGCCCATCGTAAATTATAAGGCAGCAAACCAACTCCTTTCTGGTCTCTAATGTGAGAGATTGGAATGTCTGTGTGACTTAGGAAGAGTTTACAGCCCAAAACTACAGAACATCAAATAAATGGACTTTGGGACAATATATTTCATCATCCGAATAGGTGGGAAACAGGATGGATAGAATATAGAAATTAATGTCTATTTTAAGATGTTATTAAAAGTTAAATGAGGATGTTATAACGAAAACATTGTAACTTGAAGAGTTTTTGTAATGTATATGTGATGTAGAAAATATCCAGATGAAAGAGAATGCTTTGGTGACGATAAGACTGTGATTTTAGTTGCCTAAACAAGATCATAGTAAATCCTAATACCTTGCCTCGTAACTATGCCCCAGGGAACCCAGAGAGCATGCCATGAAGACGGAAACGCCCCTTTCTATCCTGGGGTATAAAACATGTGAGTTAAGAATTTACACATCAGACTAAGTTGACCATGTGCTGCAGCCGAGGCCTACGACTAGTCGTGACCCAGAAACGCAACACGAGGTTGTAGATGACAAAGGAAACCTTTTAACAATCAATGCTACAGTCGAGTACTGTATCTAAGAAGGTGAAATCAAGCAGTTATTCTTTTCAAGTCACCGGTTGTCTACATGGTCCTCCTACCCCCGCTGGGAGCGTCGACATGGCTGATTAGCCTCCTCAGAAGCACAGAACGAGTGCAAGGAAACAGACAACTAAGAGAAAGGACATAGTGACATCTTGTGGACAATCAGAGACTTACACCCAATAACGAAGGAAACAGCCATCGAAAGAACAAGGTGTCGGCCAAACCTATCCCACTAAGCGGAACTCGGCCCACGAAGAGATACCCATCGGAGAACTTCAACATGTAAATACAGACATTACAATTCTTACCCATAAGAACGGCAGTTCGGGGCAAGGTTTCAGGGCTAAAACTAAACTAGTTTACAAATGTATCCAAGTATTGCTTTTCTCTCTTGCTATTTCTCTCTTTAAATCTCCGCTAGGGACCTGTTATCATTGTATTAAGTTCTAACCAATAACCTAGACTGTGTATGTGTATCTTATGTTATCATTTAGCATGTTAGTAAATAAATAATCAACTCAATTTGTGTGGTATGGAATGATCAGTGCAGGTTTGTGCAGATTACGAATTATGCGACGTTCAGAATGAGCAAAATTAGGAAATTAATTAATTAGTGACTGCTATGAAATCGATATATTCTGATATTCTTTGAGTTAATTTGGGAAACAGTAACTGTAGTAGTGAATGAATACAGGCTGGTAAAAACAGGAAACTAAGACATTATAAAGGCTTAGGTAAGCTTAAAGTACATTGTCTATTGTCTAGGACAGGAAAATTAAGCAAGGCCATAAGTGCATGGAAAAGCTGGAAATTCCAAGGTCAGAGGGACATACAAAAGAGGGGGCCAGCCAAATGACCAACATATGGACTATAGGCATAATACATATTTATATTAGGACACTGAGAAGGTCCTGGCACCATTGTAATCTAATCAAGAGCGGATACAGGCACGAACAAGCAGGAAGCCTGAAAATGAAAGACAATGGTAACATATGACGTATGAGAAGTAACTTAATGTGCGTATGTAATGGACTGATATACTGTATGTGTATAAAAACAGAGCCAGGGCTTAGGAAAGGGGGTCTTTCCGCGGACTGACACGGCTTGTGATAAAGTGTATTAAAAAAGCCTATATTGATCTCACAAGTTCTTGTAAGTGTTATGTTTTGAACCGATTATCCACGACATATTTGGCGAGCTTAGCCAGGAGGGACAGGGACTGCGGAATGGCGTTCAGGGCTGGTGATAGTTTCTTTGGACAATCTTGCAAACAATGTGGCCACAACTATAAAAAGGTGAGCTGGTTCTTACGTAGTTGAAATGTTTGTATGGATTGCTTCAGAGATCCTGTCTCAGCGAGAAAGGCGCCACGTAAGTCTCTCTTTCAAATTTCCTAAAAAGAAACCAGTAAATACTAAAGAACTTTTGAATTCAATGAATTTGCATGTATGTGTAATTTGGGGAATTGTATTAAATATAAATGTATGCGCATGTATAGAGACTGAGTGAATAGGACCTTTAACTTTGCTTGTGTTGGGTGTTTAGCGGAGCGGGCATGCACTCGTTCTGATCAGACCGTTCGAATGTGTGGCTTAAATGATGCGGTTGTTTGCGCCAACAGGCTGAGATGCCTGGCTATAATGTGGGACAGCCCATACGGTCAAAACAGATAATGTAGGTAGAAAATCCTGTGATACCTCTTCGATAAAATTAGTAGAAGGAACGCTTGGACAGGTTACTTATGAATAACGGCTCTAAAAATAATAGAGAACTGCATAAATAAGTAGTTAGGAAGCCACGATACCGCCCTTTAAAAAGGAACATTTTAGAAAGGGGTCTGCTTGGTTGGGATATTCACGTCAGGATGGTCTGTGGGTGAATATTTAGGACGCAGGGAGAACACTGGCCTGATTGTGCGGGGTTCAACTGCAAAAGAAATCCTGCGGATAAGAAACGCTCCGTCTAGCTAAACGGGGGGTTGAAAATCGGTAGGTCACGCCACGATATTGCTCTAATATGGAATAGAGATCAGTATTGGGTGGGTGAATAGGATATGAAGACAGGCTGGCCCGATTAGGTAGTAGTCTCGTCATATCGTGAAAAATCCTATAGTATAATTCCGGCTTATGTTGAGAAAATGAAATAAGTTAGTAGGAACCAACTAGAGGTCGTTTTTAGGTAAAAACGAAGAATGTGTGAATAATGAATGCCAATTCTTTGTGATGAATGAGCAGATTGGAAAAAATTGGAAAAAAGTGTGTGTGTGTCTGTGACCAACTGCTGGTAGGAAGAGGAATGCGCAAGCCTCTCTGACAGTTAACTGAGTGTAATTTGAGAAGGAGAGTGCAAAATCGGGAAAAAATATTGGGCAAAATAAGTTATAAATAAGGATAGAAATTGACGTAATAATGTGTTAAAAGACCATTGTAAAAATACAATAGGTGTTAAAGAGGTATTAAAAGAAGCACGAATAGTATATAAACAGGAAAGAAAGTTAAAAATAAACTGATATTATACTATGAGGTTAAAATAAATCTAGGCAGTCTAGAATGACAAAAATACACTAGAAACACCATAACAGAAGTCTAGAACACAGATTTGGAAAGTAAATATATATATATATATATATATATATATATATATATATATATATAAAAAAAATTAAAAAGCAGTGATCAGCCGCTCTGTACCAACAGAGACTGCAGTCTAAAAATAGCCTGAAGGACAGAGAGGGGTGTAAAAAATATTGAGGCTTGTTTCACTAAAACCATGAATCAGGAATTAAACAGTAAAATAGGCTAAAAGACAATGTAGCAAGCTGAATAAAGTTAGTGATAAAATAAGCAAATTAATAAAATTAATAAATAATGATATCTGTAAAGGGAAGAACACAGTGATATTTGAAGTACTGTACTAGAATAAGACATTAAGTCATCTGTAGTATTCAGAAATAATGTCTGTACTATATAGAGTAGGCTTTGATAGGAGAAATTAAGTGATGTGACAAATGAATTATTAATTGGAAAGGGGATTAGCTCTACCTTGGAAAAATAGTAAGTAAAAAGTGTATAATACATGGGAGTATTTAGGAAAAATAAACAAAAAAATAGTGGCATGAAAACAAAAGGACTGTTTCTCCCTAGCATAGAGAGATGAGGGATTTTTAAAAAAGCCATGGAGTCACTGAAAGAAGCGCACATTAGTTCTACCGAATTCGGATTGAATATGAAAAAACGGAATAATGGAGAACGCCATTACCCGGTAACATTCTATCATCAGAAAATACATTACGATGAAAGACAAATGTGGTTCCGCTCGTCCTCGCAGACGTGCGGGTGATTAGCAGAACTATTGACAATATCTAAGAACCAATAAGAAAATAGCTCCCTGTTTTGCATATGGTGATATCGCGTATGGGGAAAATAAGTGTACGGTGACACTGTCATTCTCTGAAACTGTTAAAACGCTTATAGGATAAAATCTATGTATAAGTAATACTATTGGTTTGCTGATTAAAAGGTAACATTGTGAATATTAACGATATGTACACTTTCTTTTCCAGAAAAGGGGTTTAATCTTCTCTGGTCAAAATGTCATTGGAGACTGCATTACTGTGGAAAGCAGTTCGTTAAAGTCAGTTGCTTTAAAAATAAAAATATCTGGATAAGGCTAAAAAATGGAGTTCTGGATAAGTGAGTCCAGTCCCTTTGTGTTCTTGGCCTATGGTTCACTAGTAAGTACACCATGTACTGGGAATGAATATGCATTAGTAGATTTATTGGAAGGGTTTTTTCCAATTCAGTTTCAAATTGGGCATGCAGAAGGATGGAAATGTTTTTTGAAAAATGTATTTAAGTTGTTCCTAAAGAAAGGGGAGTGGAAACATTTTAATGGTGTCAAAATGCCCTGAATCCTAAGAATTTCCTGTGAAAGACTGATCACCACTAGAAATTGTTGGAACAGGTGGGATTTAATTGTAAAATGATTAGGAAACACCAGACTATTCAAAGTGTATAATTACATTGAAAATCTATTATTTCCCTGGGGAAATTATGAAGAGTTGTACTCTTAAAATTGACAAAGTTATTCAAATAGGTTTATTTTTTTATATAACATGGGTTCATAGGTAAAATTATCAGTTCCCTGGGGTTATGGTCTTTGGGTAAATACACAAATGTGCTTTGTTCATTCTGCATATAAAAAGTGATGAAAGTTACTCCAAAGGGTTTATTGGAGTGTGGGTCTCTGTAAGGGTTATGTTGATAGATACATCATCTGTAATTCGTCTGAGAGAATAAGGGAGTTATCATGGAAGGTGACGTCAGAATGCTTTAAGGCATGGGAGAGAATATCACCACAAGTGGGTGTGGAGCTCAAACCCACCCTAACCGACTGAATAGTGAGGGGCAACTGTGTCTGATGACCTGTGAACTGTATCTAAAAATAGACATGCTGAAATTATATTTGCTGGAATAATGACTAAAAGGAATTGGGGTACTGACCTTTTATTACCAGGCCACTCATGAGAGAAAAACTGAGACAAAAGGGCTATTTATGGAAGATAGATATTACTGGTAATGAAAGTGTTTAGTATAAATGTTAATTATTAAAGGGATGATGTGTATTGAATAGATAAGGTCAAATTTGAGTTAAAGTAAACACTAAGGACTGTTATCCCGAATACTGGGTTGAAAAATGTATTTAAAAAAGAATGGTTTAGTTATTTGGATATAGAACTGTTTAACCTTTTGTCAATAGGGGGAGCTGTTAGCATTATTTTTTTTTTTACATTTCCAAATTAAACTGCCTCGTACTCAATTCTTGATCGTACAATATGCATATTATTGTTATTATTGGATAGAAAACAGTCTATAGTTTCTATAGGAGTTGAAATTTTGTCTCTGAGTGGTACAGAACAATTTCTACAGCACTTTTCATGACAGGGTTCAGATTTCAGAAATTTTTACCTCTGATCTGGGGTCTGTTTATAAGGCCACAGTGAATGCTATGAAGAAACCGACACTACCTACGTCTTCCTCTGGGTGTCTGTACGTCATCACGTTTTCAATGAAGTCTATGGGACGTTCACAGCCATTATAAATGACAAAAATGTACAGAGACCCCTCTTTCTCAACGTGCGCCTCAAGCGTGAAGGCCATCGGACCTGCCTCGTTCCAAATCGTTTTCTAACCAGCAGTATTTCTCCGGTCATGTTTTCAGTCGTTATAGTTGTTAAAAACATCATAATGTAGTGAATTTTAACCGTTTTATATCAATTTATATCCGTTTAGTGCGATTTTGAGGAATTTCTTTGTCGTGCACTCTGAAAGTTTGGACACGCTTTAGGGTGTCGGTCGTTGGTGATGGACATTTCGAAGGACAGAGGACATCTATCGACCAAAAGACGTTTATAACATAGAAAGGATACATTGCCCAAGAATATGATGGAAGATCAGCTCAAAGTAAGCAATATTTAATATGATAAACCGTGTTTCTGTCGAAATATTTTAAACGCATACATCGCCATTTTGTTTGGTATAGCTTCACTTGGCCAACCCTGTATTGAAAAGTAAGGATAATTTTAAAAATGTAAATCAGCGGTTGCATTAAGAACTAATTTGTCTTTCGATTCCTGTCAACCCTGTATTTTTTAGTCAAGTATATGATTAGCTTTTAATTAAACTAGATCACTCTGATAGATGACGTCAGACATATTGAGGCTTGATTTCCTAGTATTTTCATTGTGTAACCACGGTTTTGTATGGCTAAATATGCACCTTTTCGAACAAACTGTATATGTATGTTGTAAAATGATGTTACAGGAGTGTCATCGGAAGAATTCTGAGAAGGTTAGTGAAAAAATTTATATCTTTTGGCGGTGATTACGTTATAGCGCTCTTTGCCTGGAATCGATGCTCTGGTAACGTTTTCACATGTGGTATGCTAACTTATCGATTTATTGTGTTTTCGCTGTAAAACGCTTAGAAAATCTGAAATATTGTCTGGAATCACAAGATCTGGGTCTTTCCATTGCTATGCTTTGTCTATTCTTATGAAATGTTTTATGATGAGTAAATTGGTCATACACGTTGCTCTATCTAGTAATTCTAGTGGATTTGTGATGGTCGGTGCAATTGTAAACTGTGATTTCTACCTGAAATATGCACTTTTTTCTAACAAAAACTATCCTATACCATGAATATGTTATCAGACTGTCATCTGATGGTTTTTTTTATAGGTTATTGGCTATCAATATCTTAGTTGAGCCGAATTGGTGATAGCACCTGAAGGAGTAAGAAACTGATGGAGTTAGAATAGTGGTGTATTTTGCTAACGTGTTTAGCTAATAGATTTACATATTTTGTCTTCCCTGTAAAACATTTTAAAAATCTGAAATGGTGGCTTTATTCACAAGATCTGTATCTTTCATCTGGTGTCTTGGACTTGTGATTTAATGATATTTAGATGCTACTATCTACTTCTGAAGCTATGCTATCTATGCTAATCAGTGTGTGGGGGGTGGGGGGTGCTCCCGGATCCGGGTTTCTGAGGCTGTAAAAGTTAAATTTAATAGGCCTAGGGAAGCTCTGGAAACTAATCCTGAGACAAGGTGGTTGACAAAACTTCCAGAATATTAGATTAAAGGTTTTTTGTTTCTTTTGTTTGTTGTCTTTTGTAATGATAAAATGTAATAATATAATTGAATAAAAAGGTAGTCTGTTGTGCGATGATACCCAAGGATGAAGAAGAAAGAGACCAACAATAACATTGGCATAGAATGAAACGGATGGACGTTTTCCCCAGGTTTAATTACATTACAAATAGTGGTAATATTGCAAATGTGCAATTATTATAATTTATTTTTTCTCTTTTTCTTGTTTGGTCAATATATTTTTGTTTTAAGGAACATGAGTGTATATTGTTCCTGAGGAGGGACTGATACTGATATAAATTGATTTGAGAATGTTTTAAGTATGTATCAAACAATGGCTGTTATGGGTTAGAAAAACTGTGACTACATTGGGGATATGAGGGAACTCATAAATGAAGGTTATGGTAGTGAAGGGGTGTTATTTCTAGAAACTATGTATATTTTTAGAGGAGATAACTCACAGAAAAGGAAAGATAGCTGGCTGTGTAAAATATAGGGACAATTCTAAAGTAAATAGAACAATTCACATACCTAAATTATGGTAAAAGTAATAAGTGGTGGCATTTGGAACACTAGAGCAAAAGTTTAAGAAACTTATGACTTAGTTTTGTGAGGATTGGATATTCTTCCAACTGGAAGACACTTGACTGATTACATGTTATTTTACAGCAGTTGCTGTAGGGACCATCATTTGACTATCATTATGAATATTTCTGTGGCAGGAGGCCAGGTATTTGATGCAGAATGTTTACATAGGGCTGTTATTTAAAAATTAAGAATTAGTGATCTTGCTATGAGAAGAAAGTCTGTTGTCAGGAAATAACCCATGTGTTAGTGTGTATGTCCTCAGGAAAAAACAGCCAGAAATTGAAGGGCTTGGGCTGAATTCTGGAGACTGAGTGTACATCAAGATACACCAGGCTGGGGGTATACTTCTTACAGCAATGCAGTGGTAAAGATCTTCATGTCTCTCTTTGGTGGGTGCATAAGTCTCACGAGAAGTGAGGTCCAGCTGAATAATGGGTGAGCTTGAAAACACCATGACAGAGGACGTGGAACCAGAGAGCGAGAGAGAGAGAGAGACTAGATTCCACTATAGACATACTGGGTTGAGTTTGGGGGCTACTTGTTTTATTTTTTAATGCATCATGTGAAAAAGAATAGATGATAGGGTATAGATGATAGGATATTGTACTCTAAACAAACATGTTTAACCTCTAACGAGTCACAAACCCGGATCCGGGATCCCCCCCATCAAAAAAGCTGACTAGCATAGCCTAGCCTAAAGCCACAGGGATATCATATAATAAAATGTTCATGAAATCACAAGTCCAAGACACCAAATGAAAGATACCCCTCTTGTGAATCCAGCCATCATTTCTGATTTTTAAAATGTTTTACAGGGAAGACACAATATGTATTTCTATTAGCTAACCACCATAGCAAAAGACACAACTTTTTTTTCTCCACCATTTTTTTCCTGCATAGGTAAATATAACATAATAAATAAAGATATAAATAGTCACTAACCAAGAAACAACTTCATCAGATGACAGTCTGATAACATATTTATTGTATAGCATATGTTCTGTTCGAAAAATATGCATATTTCAGGTATAAATCATAGTTTTACATTGCAGCCACCATCACAACTCTCACCAAAGCAACTAGAATAACTACAGAGAGCAACGTGAATTACCTAAATACTCATCATAAAACATTTATGAAAAATACACAGCGTACAGCAAATGAAAGACAAAGATCTTGTGAATCCAGCCAATATTTCAGATTCTTTAAGTGTTTTACAGCGAAAACACAATTTAGCATTATATTAGCTTACTACAATAGCCAACCACACAGCAGCATTGATTCATGCACGTTAGCGATAGCGAATAAACCAGCAAAATATATTAATTTTTTCACTAACCTTCTCAAAACTTCATCAGATGACAGTCCTATAACATCATATTACACATTACATATATTGTTTGTTCGAAAATATGCATATTTAGCGGCACAAATCGTGGTTATACAATGAGAATAGTAGCCAAGCTGCCAACAGAATGTCGGGAGAAATCTTGGGAGAGGCACCTAATCTAATCAATAACTAATCATAAACTTGACTAAAAAATACAGGTTGGACAGCAAATGAAAGATACATTAGTTCTTAATGCAACCGCTGTGTTAGATTTTTTTAATTAACGTTACTACGACATACAGCGTGCGCTAAAGCGAGACGGCACCGAAATTAATGGCGGAATAATAGTTTTACATTTTTCAACAGAACAACGAATTAACATCATAAATAGTTCTTACTTTTTGATGAGCTTCCATCAGAATCTTGTGCAAGTGGTCCTTTGTCCAGAATCATCGTTGCTCGGTTATAGATTGTCGTCTTCAACTTAGGAATTAGCAGCAAACATTAGCTATGTGGCCCAGACGTGCCCAACTCTTCATAACGCAGCACAAAGAAATATCCGAAAATCGCAATATACTGATATAAACTGATATAACTCGGTTTAAAATAACTACATTATGATGTCTTTAACACCTATATCGAATAAAATCAGAGCCGGATATATCTAAGGCCTATAACGAGAGCTTTTCAGAATGCCATCCTGAGGTCTGTCTTGCGCCATGACGAACGTTGAAAAGAGCGCACCCCCGGTTCCAAGAGCCTTTATATGGCCTCAGATCTGCCTAGCAACACCATTCCAATTCTCACTGCTTACTGACATCTAGGGGAAATCGTATGCAGTGCATGCCGACTCATAGATTACATGCAATTTAATAAACTGACCCTGGAACAGAGCATCGATTTCAGATTTCTCACTTCCTGACAGGAAGTTAGCTGCAACTTGAGTTCTGTTTTACTCACAGATATAATTCAAACGGTTTTAGAAACTAGAGAGTGTTTTCTATCCAATAGTAATAATAATATGCATATTGTACGAGCAAGAATTGAGTACGAGGCAGTTTAATTTGGGAACGAATTTTTACAAAGTCGAAATGGCGCCCCCCTATTGACAAGAAGTTGAGGCCAGAGATGAGGTTAAATCAGGATTTGAATCTATATTCTTGTGGATAACACCAAATAAGAACTTAGAGTGGATTCATTAACTATACTGACTCGGCTATAACGGCGTTGGGGGAACAGGTACAGGCTACCAGTAAAATGACATGGCAAAATAGACAGGCTCTCAATTGGCTCTTAGCGGAGAAGGGTGGAGTTTGTGTCATGTTTGGGGATGACTGTTGCACCTTTATTCCCAATATTGCTATGGCCAAACTCAAAGGATTACGAGCAGAAGTAAAGGTTTATGCTGGTTTAGACTCTCATGTATGGGATTGGTTGGACCTAGCGTTAGGAAAGTGGGGAGCCATGTTTGCTAGGGTGGCCATCATGTTGGGAGGAGGGTTGTTGGCTTTGGGTATTGTATTTTGTTGTGTTTTACCCCTGGTAAAGTCAATTGTGGTTCAGACAACAGTTAAACAGATGTCTGTAAGGAGAGATGACCCTCCTGTGGTGATTGATCCTGTACCGGGAAGCCCAGGCAATTATACCAATAAGTATGGAAAGCCTTGCAATGCGGTTGGAGGACCTCTTGACTGCCCCTTTGGTAATCCTAACTGTCTCTATGAAGTGATTGAGGGGGTGGTTATGCGTGTCACGGTTTCCCTGTATATGTTCAATTACCCAGTTCAGATGAATGTTTACTCATACATGTCCACAAAAAGTGTCATTTGCGTCACAATTGCAAATGGTGTACAAAAATTAATGAGGATGGTCATTACCATCACCCAGAACCTTTTTTTTCTGTGCAAAGTGTCAAAGAGGAGATTGTCTTATTTGTAAGGATGAGGACTGTGCTCCTAGATAATGGGGTTTTAGCATATCTATTTTGCCTAATGCTTTGTGTTCTTTGTATGTTTGTTTGAATTTTTAGATATATATCGATGAACATATATTTTCTTTTAATTAAACTTAGTTTTGCCTTCTAAAAATAGGATAATTTTAAAAACATGTTAGGTGACAGAGGGTATTCCGGTTACAAGTGTCTACGGACCATGTCTTTAATCATATAACAAAGGTTGGTATCATTGATATTACTTTGTTAGAGAGGTGTCTGCAAGGGAGGATAATGTTGAAATGTTTGGTTTTAGAATGAAGTTGTGTCAATTATTTTTTTATATATTTTTTAAACTGCATGCAGAATTCTTGTTATTTCATATACATTGTATTATTTTTATTCCTCATAATTGAGATAACCTCTGGCAAGGCTACATACTACATGCTCATGCTTCATCAAAATATAATGATTGATTATAAGTGTTTTTTATTTTTTAACTAGATCTTTCATGTTTGGTCTAGTTGGGTTTTGTAAGTGTATTATGTTTCAAATTGGATCTTTTCCTCCTGTCTGTGTTTTATATTGGGAGATGTTTGGTCCAGTTGACTTATATGCTATACTCACATTTGGTAATTTTTGTTGTCCATCGTAGGTATTACCATTCACCATCCTGATGTCATGTTTGTATAATTTATGGGGCTGATCAGCCCCAGAGGAGGGATTTGTAGTAGTGAATGAATACAGGCTGGTAAAAACAGGAAACTAAGACATTATAAAGGCTTAGGTAAGCTTAAAGTACATTGTCTATTGTCTAGGACAGGAAAATTAAGCAAGGCCATAAGTGCATGGAAAAGCTGGAAATTCCAAGGTCAGAGGGACATACAAAAGAGGGGGCCAGCCAAATGACCAACATATGGACTATAGGCATAATACATATTTATATTAGGACACTGAGAAGGTCCTGGCACCATTGTAATCTAATCAAGAGCGGATACAGGCACGAACAAGCAGGAAGCCTGAAAATGAAAGACAATGGTAACATATGACGTATGAGAAGTAACTTAATGTGTGTAATGGACTGATATACTGTATGTGTATAAAAACAGAGCCAGGGCTTAGGAAAGGGGGTCTTTCCGCGGACTGACACGGCTTGTGATAAAGTGTATTAAAAAAGCCTATATTGATCTCACAAGTTCTTGTAAGTGTTATGTTTTGAACCGATTATCCACGACATAACTCATTAAACAAACTTTTCCCGTAGTGCCCCAGGTTACTGAGTTAATTGTTACATGATTAATTTAATCACGTAATAATAAACATAGTTCATTAGTTGATAAATAGCATGTCATCACATTAACGATAGCAACGTCACAACAATGTTGATGATTTCATTCCTGTGCTGTTTGTAAATACCCTGGTAGGTTGACTGACAACCTGAACCAGGTTGCAGGCATTGGTTACAGTTTGAAGCTTTTTCTTGAGTGGGAAGCTTGATGAGAGCCAGTCAATATTTAAATCACCCAGAAAATATACTTCTCTGTTAATATCACATACATTATCAAGCATTTCACACACATATTATCCAGATACTGACTGTTTGCACTTGGTGGTCTATAGCAGCTTCCCACAAGAATGGGCTTTAGGTGAGGCAGATGAACCTGTAGCCATATTACTTCAACAGTATTTAACATTAGATCATCTCTAAGCTTTACAGGAATGTGGTTATTTATATAGACCGCAACAACACCCCCGTTGGCATTTCTGTCTTTTCGGTAAATGTTTTAACCATGCTACCACTGTATCATCAAAGGTATTATCTAAGTGAGTTTCAGAGATAGTCAGAATATGAATGTCATCTTGTTACAAGCAAGTTATTGACTTCATGGACCTTGTTTCTCAGGCTACCTGGGCTATTTTTAGCACTTTTCTGGCATGCTTGATGGTTTTTATTGCTTTACTGGGAAGTAGACATGCTCATGTTATTTATATTGGAGCTGATAGTGCAGGGTAAGCTGCACAAAGTGGTCTTCCTACGAGGGCACACCGCCTCAGTGCTAACAGTGTAAGTCAGGTTCATAGGCTCATGGTTACTGCATACAATAGCTGTAGGATCAAAAGAGATATTCAAGGCAATTAGGGGGACATAAATGAAGCTACTTACATTGTGTCTGCCAACTCCACTAGGATAATGTACATTTGATGCAGCATTATGACGACTCATTGTCACAATGGTAGGGATTAACTGAGCTGGTTTTGGGTCATTGATAAGTCATTGTTTCAACGCAGCCTCAAAATGTGTGGATATATTCCAGGACCCAAGATGATTTGGATGTACTTCGTCATTCCTGTAGAGTATCTTCTGTTTCCAGAAGGTGTCAAAGTTATCTATAAATGTGACTCCAGCAGAGCTACAGTAATATTTTAGCCAGATGTGTAATGCCAGTAGTCTGCTGAATCTTTCACACCCGCGGCCCAACAATGGTTCTGGACCTGCAATTATAGGCGGTTTTATGGAGTCTTTTAATGCTAAAATAATTTCTTTAAAATCAATTTTCAGATGTTCTGAGCTAGCCCTCCTGATGTCATTTGATCCCACATGGACTATGACAGTGTCAGCTCCAGGCATCTGTTGTAGAACAGTCATAAGCAGCCTTGTGATGTCCTGTACTCATACTCCTGGGTAGCACATGGTTTTTGCCTTGGGAACCAAGATCTTTCCCACCATAGACCTGCTTATGATGACAGCTGGCGATGTTAAATGGGCCAGTCATCAGGGAGCCTCATGGTCTGATGAGGGTGAGAGCTGCGAGGATCTGAACCCGAAGTAGAAGCCACCGGAGAGGGAGACAGAACAGAGGACGAAGATGCAGGTACCTCCAGATCCGATCTTGAATGGGAAGCCCCAAAAGAAGAAGGTGCTGGAACCTCTGGAACCTATGAAATCACATACCAGATACACAAAGCCGTTTCTGGTCTGTGTCAAGTCCGAGCTCAACATCTCCAAGGAGACCACCATTGCCAGAGCACGCTTTCTTCGACTTCCACCGTGAGGGACGTATCTCCATGGCTAGTTGATCGGGTCGATAACAGCTCCGTTCTCCAGGGAAGTAGGAGACCTCTTCAGGTATGGAACCTGCTGAGCACCGGCCAGTTGGCTGTGGAGAGCCAACACGGCGGCGAAACTTCCACCAGACCAGAGCGGCGATCAGCAACTGGGGTGGATGAAAAATATAAAGTAGTTGGTGTAGTTCTGCTAGCAGTTGCTACGCTGAAAGTCAGCGCGGTCCACATTGTCCCGGAACAAAGCAAAGTAAACACAGCTCCTGCAGCGCTGCAAATGTTCAATAGTGATCTCCATTTGAGACCGCCGTGCCAGCTAGGCTATCTGGGCTTCCGTGTCTCTCCCCCTCTGAAGAATCTGGAGGGATCCCTGGACAGACAGCAGCGCTCACAGCAACTAAGCCCAACAGAGCCAACATAAAATGAAAGTATATAAAAACACTGTCAGCTTTACAAAAAGGTCTCTCGGTTTATTGATTTGTTTGAATTCAGCTTTCGGCATTCAACAGCATTCAACAACAAACAGTACAAATCAAAATTTGTCATTCAAGGGTTTTTTCTTTATTTTTACTATTTTCTACAATGTAGAATAATAATTAATACCTGAAAACTATGAAATAACACATATGGAATCATGTAGTTACCAAAAATCCTGCGGCCTTGATGACAGCTTTGCACACTCTTGGCATTCTCTCAACCAGCTTCATGAGGTTGTCACCTGAAATGTATTTCAATTAACAGGTGTGCCTTTTTAAAGTTAATTTGTGGAATTTCTTTCCTTCTTAATGTGTTTGAGCCAAGTTAGAGGTGGTACACAGAAGATAGCCCTATTTGGTAAAAGACCAAGTCCATATTATGGCAAGAACAGCTCAAATAAGCAAAGAGAAATGACCGTCCATCATTACTTTGACATGAAGGTCAATAAATCCGGAACATTTCAATAACTTTTCAAGTTTCTTCAAGCGCAGTCGCAAAAACTATCAAGCGCTATGATGAAACTGGCTCTCATGAGGACCGCCACAGAAAAGGAAGACCCAGAGTCACCTCTGCTGCAGACGATAAATTCATTAGAGTTAACTGCACCTCAGATTGCAGACCAAATAAATGCTTCACAGAGTTCAAGAGACACATCTCATCATCAAATGTTCAGAAGAGACTGCGTGAATCAGACCTTCATGGTCAAATTGCTGCAGCGAAACCACTACGACGGACACCAATAATAAGAAGAGACTTGCTTGGGCCAACAAAAAAAACACGAGTAATGGACATTAGACCAGTGGACATCTGTCCTTTGATCTGATGAGTCCAAATGTGAGATGTTTGGTTCATACCACTGTGTCTTTGTGAGACGCAGAGTAGGTGAAGGGATGATATCCGCATGTGTAGTTCCCACCGTGAAGCATAGAGGAGGAGGTGTGATGGTGTGGGGTTGCTTTGCTTAACAAACATGGCTACCACAGCATTCTGCAGCGATACGCCATCCTATCTGGTTTGCGCTTAGTGGGACTATCATTTGGACAATGACCCAAAACACACCTCCAGGCTGTGTTGGGCTATTTGACCAAGAAGGAGAGTGATGGAGTGCTGCATCAGATGAACTGGCTTCCACAATCACCCACCCTCAACCCAATTGAGATGGTTTGGGATGAGTTGGACCGTAGAGTGAAGGAAAAGCAGCCAACAAGTGCTCAGCATATGTGGGAACTCCTTCAAGACTGTTGGAATAGCATTCCTCATGAAGCTGGTTGAGAGAATACCAAGAGGGTGCAAAGTAGTCATCAAGGCAACGGGTGGCTACTATGAAGAATCTAAAATCTAAAACACATTTTGATTTGTTTAACACTTTTTTGGTATCTACATGATTCCATATGTGTTATTTCATAGTGTTGATGTCTTCACAATTATTCTACAATGCAGAAAACAGTAAACAAAGAAAAACCCTTGAATTAGTAGGTGTGTCCAAACTTTTGACTGGTACTGTAACTGAACAATATGTAAACAATATGTGAGTTAAGCTATTCTCTGCTTCAGATGCACAAAGTAAAGGGCTGCATTGCAAATACCCATAAGGCTAATGCCATCATATTATAGGCCAGCTGTTCCCAACTCCGGTCCTCGAGTACCCCCAATTTACCCAGTTTATTGTAGAGCTGGACAAACACACCTGATTCAACTTGTCAACTTGATGATTTGAATCAGGTGTGTTTGTCCGGGGCTACAACAAAAATGTGTGCTGTTGGGGGTATTTAAGGACTGGAGTTGGGAACCACTGCTGTAGGTCTATGGATGCATTGGCGTTGCATGCCATTATCAGCTGCAAAATGGGTTTACAAGGCTAATATCCAAAATATTGTGACAATCAAGTAAAACGAATTGGAGGGCTTATGACCGAACAAAAAGGTAATGTGCATTTGAGAAAACAGAGAAACAGACATTTTAAAGACAGGTTCCCTTCCCCTCTTTATTGCAGGATTGTGATCTGTGATTTATCAATAGCAACACTAGTTCATCTTGAATAATAGTTAAGTTAACAATTAAAACAAGTTAAAAACACTTAACTTCAACGTATCAACACTATTTCACATTATTTCAAAGCGTATAAGTAAGCTAACTCATATGTCAAGACATTTTCGGAACAAGTAGGCTATTATTACTAAAACATAATTTCAGGTGAACAGAAAAAGTAAACACCATAGGTTTTGATTTGATTTATTAAGATCCCCATTAGCAGATGTCAATGTTGACAGCTAGTCACCTAACAACAGTCATATAACAAAACATACATTACAGACAAAAGACATACATTTACATACATTAAAAAACATTGACATGTAGTGTGTGTATGCATCTATCAGTTCCACATACACGTCAGTCAGTGGACCCTCCTCAGAGGAGGATGGGGAGGACCATCCTCAGTGAATTTCATACAAATAAAAATGGTAAAACATTTAAAAAGTTATTATTTTTAGATAAAACTATACAAAATATAATTACGTCACCAAATAATTGATTAAAATACACTATTTTGCAAAGGTCTACAAAGGCCTCAACAGCACTCTGTAGGGGGGCACCATGGTGTAGCCAGAGAACAGCTAGCTTCCGTTCTCCTCTGGGTACATTGACTTCAATACAAAACCTAGGAGGCTCATGGTTCTCACCCCCTCCCATAGACTTACACAGTAATTATGAAAACTTCCAGAGGACATCATTCAACCTGTCAGAGCTCTTGCAGCATGAACTGACATGTTTTCCACCCAATCAAAGGATCAGATAATTAATCTAGAGTCAAGCCCTGATCTGTTTCACCTGTTCTTGTGATTGTCTCCTCCTCCAGGTGTCGCTTATTTTCCCCAGTGTATTTATCCCTGTGTTTCCTGTCTTTCTGTGCCAGTTCGTCTTGTATGTTTTCAAGTCAACCAGCGTGTTTTCCTGTGCTCCTGTTTTCTATTCTCTTTTTCTAGTCTTCCCGGTTTTGACCCTTGCCTGTTATTTCTGGACTCCGTACCCGCCTGCCCGACCCTTCTGCCTTCCCTGACATTGAGCCTGTCTGCCACTCTTTACCTCTTGGACTCGGAATCTGGTTTTGACCTTTTGCCTGTTCACGACCATTCTCTTTCCTACTCCTTTGGATTATAAATAAACTACAAAGACTCTAACCATCTGCCTCCTGTGTCTGCATCTGGGTCTCGCCTTGTGCCCTTATATCTAGTACTGAAAGCATAAGCTAAAGCTAGATAGCACTGCCATGCATAAAATGTGGTGAGTAGTTGACTCAAAGAATGAGAAAGACAATAGTTTAACAATTTTAAACAAATACATTTCTTTCGAAAATGAAGGAGAAGCAAGACAGAAATAGAGAGAAAGTAATTATTTTTTCACTTTCAGTTTCCCTTACTAGTTTAGCTTACTGAAATACCCTGCTCAAACAGACAGATGATATGTTAGCTAGATGGCTTTGATGGCGCTGACAGAAGCAAAAAGCTTGCAGTAGTTAATTTTTTTGTATGTTATTTATTACATTATTAGTCTAGCAAGATTTGTGTTATTACATACAGCCGGAAATAACTTTTGAATATTAGAGGGTCCGTAACTCACCAGCGTTACGACCAGGAATATGACTTTCCCTAATTGGATCCTTTGTTTGTACCCCCCAGGGCAATTTAACTTATCCCAGAGGCTGCTCCAAGATGACACCGGCGGAGAAGAGGTATTCGGAGCAGACTTCCAGTCCGACTCAGGAGGTGTGCACACCATCCACCACATCCAAGTATATTACTCGGTAATATTCAGTCTCTGGACAATAAAGTAGATGAGCTCAGGGTGAGAATCTCCTTCCAGAGAGACATCAGGGACTGTAACATACTCTGTTTCACGGAATCATGGCTCTCTCCAGATATACTCTCCCCGTCCAGCCAGCTGAGTTCTCAGTACATTGCGCAGACAGGAATAAAGAACTCTCTGGGAAGAAGAAAGGCGGGGGTGTATGCTTCATGATTTACTACTCATGGTGTGATTGTGATAACGTTCACCTGACCTAGAAAACCTCAATCAAATGCCGACCGTATTACCTCTCAGGAGAATTGTCTTCGGTTATAGTCACAGCCGTGTATATTCCCCCTCAAGCCGATACCACAACGGCCCTCAAGGAACTACACTGGACTTTATGCAAACTGGAACCACATATCCTGAGGCCGCATTTATTGTAGCTGGGGATTTTAACAAAGCAAATTTGTGGAAAACGCTACCAAAGTTCTATCAACACATTGACTGTAGTACTCACGCTAATAAAACACTCGACCACTGCTACTCCAACTTACGGTATGAATGACTCCATTTTGCTTATCCCTTCCTATACACAGGAACACAAACAGGAAGTACACCTGCTAAGGTCTATTCAACGCTGGTATGACCAATCGGAATCCATGCTTCAAGATTGTTTTGATCACACGGACTGGGAAATGTTCCGGGTAGCCTCAGAACAACATAGACGTATACACTGACACAGTGATTGTGTTCATCAGGAAAGTTATAGTGGATGTTGTTCCCGCTGGGACTATTAAAACCTACCCAAATCAGAAACTGTGGATAGATGGCAGCATTCGCGCAAAACTGAAAGAGCGAACCACCGCATGTAACCATGGCAAGGTGACTGGGAAAATGGTTGAATACAAACAGTATAGTTATTCCATCAATAAGGCAATTAAACAGGCAAAACGTCAGTACAGAGAAAAAGTGGTGTCGCAATTCAACAGCTCAGACACGAGACGATTGTCTACAGACAATCACGGATTACAATGGGAAAACCTGCCACACCACGGACACCGACGTCATGGTCCCGGACAAGCTAAACACCTTCTTCGCCCACTTTGAGGACAACACAGTGCCACCGATCCGGCCAACTCCCATGGACAGTGCGCTCTCGTTCTCAGTGGCCGACATGAGTAATGCATTTAAAGCGCGCTTTAAGATGTCCACCATTGTTCCTGTACCCAATCAAGCAAAGGTAACTGAACTAAATGACTGTCGCCCCGTAGCACTCACTTCTGTCATCATGAAGTGCTTTGAGAGGCTAGTTAAGGATCAAATCACCTCTACCCTACCTGACATCCTAGACCAATCTAAATTTGCATACCGCCCCGATAGATCCACAGACGATGCAATTGCCATCGCACAGCACACTGCCCTATCCCATCTGGACAAGAAGAATACCTATGTAAGAATGCTGTTCATTGACTATAGCTCAGCCTTCAACACCATAGTACCCCCGCCCTGTGCAACTGGGTACTGGACTTCCTGATGGGCGGCCCACAGGTGGTGAATGTAGGAAACACATCTACTTCACTGATCCTCAACACAGGGGCCCCACGTGGGTGCTTGCTCAGCCCCCTCCTGTACTCCCTGTTCACCCATGCCACACATGCCTCCAACTCAATCATCAAGTTTGCAGACGACACAACAGATGTAGGCCTGATTACCAACAATGACGAGACAGCCTACAGGGAGGAGGTGACGACCCTACTGGAGTGGTGCCAGGGAAAATAACCTCTCCCTCAATGTCAACAAAACGAAGGAGCTGATCGAGGATTTTAGGAAACAGCAGAGAGAGCACGCCCCTATCCACATCGATGGGACCGCAGTGGAGAAGGTGAAAAGCTTCAAGTTCCACGGCGTCCACATCACTGACGATGTGAAATGGTCCATCCGCACAGACAGTGTGGTGAAGAAGGCGCAACAGCATCTCTTCAACCTCAGGAAGCTGTTGAAATTCGGCTTGGTCCCTAAGACCCTTACAAACTTTTACAGATGCAGAATTGAGCACATCCTGTCGGGCTGTATCAACGCCTGGTATGGCAAATGCACTGCCCGCAACCGCAGGACTCTCCAGAGGGTGATGCGGTCTGCCCAACGCATCACCGGGGGCACACTGCCTGCCCTCCAGGACACCTACAGCACCCGATGTCACAGGAAAGCCCAAAAGATCATCAAGGACATCAACCAACCGAGCCACGACCTGTTCACCCCGCTACCATCCAGATGGGGCGGTCAGTATAGGTGCATCAAAGTTGGGACCAAGAGAATGAAAAACAACTTCTATCTCAAGGCCATCAGACTGTAAAATAGCCATCGATAGCCGGCTCCCACCCGATTACTCAACCCTGCACCTTAGAGGCTGCTGCCCTATATACATAGACATGGAATCATTATCACTTTAATAATGGAACACTAGTCGCTTTAATAATGTTTACATACTGATTTACTCACTTCATATGTGTATACTGTATTCTATTCTACTGTATTTTAGTCAATGCCACTCCGACATTCCTCGTCCTAATATGAATACATTTCTAATTGCATTCTTTAACTTTAGATTTGTGTGTATTGTTGTGACTTGTTAGATATTACTGAGCTGTTGGAGCAAGGAACACAACCATTTCGCTACACCCGCAATAACATCTGCTAAATATGTGTATGTGACCAATAACATTTTATTTGATTTGACTATCCAACACAACACTGGAACTCTTCCAAGTCAAGTTAAGCTTTCGGTTTTACTAATTTATTGCCACCAGGGCCCGCCGGTGTAACTGCTTACTGACTGTACACTGTAACGTTACTGCATGAATGTAGCGGGTTTACTAACGTGTTAGTTCTATTAGCTATGCTGACTATGACAGTACTTTAGCTAATATGGTGACAACGATGTAGGCTGTGTGTAGTGGTTTGGCTTTGAACGTTTTTTTTTGCCTGGTCACATACTGTACAGCTGATGTGTTGTGCATTGAAGTTTACAAGCGAAGGGAAGAGGTGAGAGTGTTTACGCGTGATCAGGGGTGCATTCATTCCGCTGATTCAGGATAGCTTCAGGATAGTCCTCGTTGAGGAAGATGTACATTCCTCTCAAGTTCTTGGCTCTTTCCTGAACCTCAGGAACTTGATCACTATCTTGACCATCTTAGCACTATTGGACTGAGTCTGTCACCTGGGTTGGTGGTGGGTTTTCCAGTCCTGTGGGCGTGCTCCACCTCAATCTTCTTGTGGTCTATCTTGAGTTTTTCCGAGATAAGTTCCCACCATCCAGGTCTCATGTGGAGATTCTGCAATTCCGTCCACAACCATGTTGGTCCACCGTGATTGTCCTTCGAGATAATACGATTTCTCACTGTTATCATGGATTCACATACAGAACTGAGGTCCTCTCTCAATTACTTACAGATTGCTGTCATCTTGACATTCTCCTGTTTAAACTCATCGAGCTGACCCTGGGAGAACTGCAAACTGTTCTTCAGGTCCTGGACCACTCTGGTCAGGTCGTCCATTATTTTATTAGCTGACTCCACCAGTTTTTGGACAAAACACTTGAAGCTATTTCGTGTCGTTTTAACTGTTTGTAAAACTATTTTTGTTCGCTTAAAAGATCCTTCACTGGTGATAGAGAGACACCACTGTCCTCAACGGTACTCCCACTGGCTTTGGTCTTTGTCATGGTAACAACATAGGTTACGCTGTTACTCCTTGCAGATCCAGACAGGGCAGGTAACAACAAACAGCAGGGTTCAAGACAGCCACAAGCTTAGAACAATCCACTCCACTGATCCCTGACCTACGGGGGGTGCAGACATCTGTTCCAGCCCAGCAATAGCACACTTGATTATTAACCTCAGGGGGCACTATTTTCACCTCCGGATGAAAAGCTTGCCCAAAGTAAACTGTCTATTACTCAGGCCCAGAAGCTAGGGTATGCATATAATTGGTAGATTTGGATAGAAAACACTCTAAAGTTTCCAAAACTGTTAAAATAATGTCTGTATAACATAACTGATATGGCTGGCGAAAACCTGAGAAAAATCCATCCAGGAAGTGGGATTTTTGTGTGTTTTTAGTTTTATATTGAATGCCTATACAGTATCCCATGACTTAGGACTCAAATTGCACTCCCTATTGTCAGGACCCGGTGCTAGAAACAGTCACTAAATCGGCAGAACCCAGAAGATGAGGCAGACACAGCAGTACTAGAGATGGTGGTTTAATAAAAAATAGATAACTTCCAAAATACAAAGAAAATCCACAAAGTGGTAAAAACAGCAAGGGAAAAAACAAACCTAAAAGACTAATACAAAATACAAAAGAACAAAACCAGAGAACCTCTGGAAAATCCAACAAGAGAAAAATATATGTTCACAACAAGGCTTGGGCTGGGGCTGGGTGCTAACATACAAACACTGAGCAAGGAACTAAGGAACACACAGGGATTAAATACTAACAAGGGAACGACATACAGGTGCAAACAATAATAGAGCAAGGGAAAAACAAAAGGTACAAAAAAGGTGCAATGAGGACATCTAGTGACAAAAAACCAGAACAGTCCTGGCCAAAACCTGACACCTATGGCTTCCACTAGATGTCAACAGTCTTTAGAAACTGTTTCAGGCTTGTATTCTGAAAAATGAGGGAGTAAGATTACTCTGAGTGAGTGGACCCTGGGAAGTCCCCAGACCTGCGCACGACCGAGAGCGAGCCTTTCTTGTTTTTCTTTTATATTGACAAACTTTGTTTGACATGTTCTACCAACTTTACTGATACTATTTGGATTTTTCGTCTGCCTGATGTGACTGCCTTTGAGCCATTGGATTACTGAACAAAACTCGCCAACAAAACGGACGTTTTTGGATATAAAGAGGGACTTTATCGAACAAAACTAACATTTATTGTGAAACTGGGAGTCTTGTGAGTGCAACCATATGAAGATCATCAAAGGTAAGTGATTAATTTTATCACTATTTCTGACTTTTGTAATTCCAATACTTTGCTGGTAACTGTTTGTTATCTTTTGCACGCTGGGCACTGTCCTCAGATAATCACATGGTATGCTTTCGCCGTAAAGCCTTTTTGAAATCTGACACCGCGGTTGGATTAACAAGAAGTTAATCTTTAAGCCGATGTATAACATTTACATTTACATTACATTTAAGTCATTTAGCAGACGCTCTTATCCAGAGCGACTTACAAATTGGTGCATTCACCTTATGATATCCAGTGGAACAACCACTTTACAATAGTGCATCTAACTCTTTTAAGGGGGGGGGGGAGGGGTTAGAAGGATTACTTTATCCTATCCTAGGTATTCCTTAAAGAGGTGGGGTTTCAGGTGTCTCCGGAAGGTGGTGATTGACTCCGCTGACCTGGCGTCGTGAGGGAGTTTGTTCCACCATTGGGGTGCCAGAGCAGCGAACAGTTTTGACTGGGCTGAGCGGGAACTGTACTTCCTCAGATGTAGGGAGGCGAGCAGGCCAGAGGTGGATGAACGCAGTGCCCTTGTTTGGGTGTAGGGCCTGATCAGAGCCTGAAGGTACGGAGGTGCCGTTCCCCTCACAGCTCTGTAGGCAAGCACCATGGTCTTGTAGCGGATGCGAGCTTCAACTGGAAGCCAGTGGAGAGAGCGGAGGAGCGGGGTGACGTGAGAGAACTTGGGAAGGTTGAACACCAGACGGGCTGCGGCGTTCTGGTATAACACGTGTATGTTTTATGAATTTTTATTATGAGTATTTCTGTTTTTGAATTTGGCGCTCTGCAATTTCACCGAATGTTGGCCAGGTGGGACAGTAGCGTCTCACATACCCATAAGAAGTTAAGAAATTAGGTTTGATACATTAAATCAGGTGTGTTAGTGCTGTGCTGGAACAGAAGCATGCACACCCAGCAGGGTTAGCCAGTTCCATTTTTAATAGGATTATAAACTCAGCAAAAAAAGAAACGTATTTTTTTCAGAACCCTGTTGTTCAAAGATGAGTAAAAATCCAAATAACTTCACAGATCTTCATTGTAAAGGGTTTAAACACTGTTTCCCATGCTTGTTCAATCAACCATAAACAATTAATGACATGCACCTGTGGAACGGTCGTTAAGACACTAACAACTTACAGAGCGTAGGCAATTAAGGGAGACAGGACGGTTCAGCTGATCGTCCTCGCAGTGGCTGACCACGCGTAACAACACCTGCACAGGATCGGTACATCCGAACATCACACCTGCGGGACAGGTACAAAATGGCAACAACAACTGCTCGAGTTACATCAGGAACGCACAATCCCTCCATCAGTGCTGACTGTCCGCAATAGGCTGAGAGAGGCTGGACTGATGGCTTGTAGGCCTGTTGTAAGGCAGTTCCTCACCAGACATCACCGGCAACAACATCGACTATGGGCACAAACCCACCGTCGCTGGACCAGACAGGCCTAGCAAAAAGTGCTCTCCACTGACGAGTCGCAGTTTTGTCTCACCAGGGGTGATGGTCAGATTCGCGTTTATCATCGAATGGATTGAGCGTTACACCGAGGCCTATACTCTGGAGTGGGATCAATTTGAAGATGGAGGGTTCATCATGGTCTGGGGCGTTGTGTCACAGCATCATTGGACTGAGCTTGTTGTCATTGCCTGCAATCTCAACGCTGTACGTTACAGGGAAGACATCCTCCTCCCTCATGTGGTACCCTACCTGCAGGCTTATCCTGACATTATGGCAGCATTCGCGCAAAACTGAAAGCGCGAACCACTGCTTTTAATCATGGCAAGGCGACCGGAAACATGATCGAATACAAACAAGTGTAGCTATTCCCTCCGCAAGGCAATCAGACAAGCTAAGCGCCAGTATAGAGACAAAGTAGAGCATACACGAGACGTATGTGGCAGGGTCTACAGTAAATCACGGATTACAAAAAGAAAACCAGCCCCGTCGTGGACACCGACGTCTTGCTCCCAGACAAATTAAACAACTTCTTTGCTCGCTTGGAGGACAATGGGACCTGTTGGATCGGAGGGTTAGGGCTAGGGCCATTCTCCTCAGAAATGTCTGGGAACTTGCAGGTGGAAGAGTGGGTTAACATCTCACAGCAAGAACTGGCAAATCTGGTGCAGACCATGAGGAGGAGATGCACTGCAGTACTTAATGCAGCTGGTGGCCACACCAGATACTGACTGTAACTTTTGATTTTGATCCCCCCTTTGTTCAGGGACACATTATTCAATTTATGTTAGTCACATGTCTGTGGAACTTGTTAAGTTTATGTCTCAGTTGTTGAATCTTGTTATGTTCATACAAATATTTACACATGTTAAGTTTGCTGAAAATAAACGCAGTTGACGGTGAGAGGACATTTCTTTTTTTGCTGAGTTTACATTGTGTGTGACTTAAACTGTATTTTTGTTCACAAAATGTGCTAACATAGGTACATATCAAATCCATGGTATGCAAGGATGTACCCTTATTCTCTTGGGATGTTCATTGGGATCTCTTCATCTGCAGACAGGGTTTTACATATCTCTGTATCAGAGGACAGAAAACATCACAAATGAAACAGGCTGCATTACACTCAAATTAGACAGCACTGAATATTATGTTGTTATATCTCTCTGTCCTCAGTTTCTCTCACGAGGGAATGGAAATGGAGAATATTTTCATAATGTCCTTCCACAAAGGTACCTGCCCTATCCAGAGTAGCATACTCTCCCTTCTGAAAGCTTGAACTGCTAGCTAATCCATTCACCCTCTTCCATGGTTGTTAGCTAGCTACCTAGCTACAAATGCATTTAGACTTACATCAAGATAGCCAGCTGACTAGCTAATATCAAGTTTGCGAACTGGTGAAATTTAATCCACTTAGCCAGCTATACGGTATGTAAAGTTAGCTAACATTACATTAGCAGCTCATTTGAGTTAGCCTGCACACTAAGGTTCTGTAGCAAGCTAGCTAGCTAATAATACATTGTTTTTGATCATTTCAAAATATATTTACTTACTTGTAAAGGGGTTCCCACTGCCTCCGTTTTCTGGCTCCTTAGAAAAACGAAATAATTTGCAATCTTCCTGAAATTTCCGGTGGTATCAAAATGGAGCCAGCCATCTGGACGATTGGAGAACTTCCAACAGACGGACTTTGGTCTTCCAACATGGTGACTGGTGCGTTTGTTAGGTGATTTGTAAGCCCTCTATGTTTAGTGACACGTGTTATAATGGCTTCACCATATAAATGTGTTCTTATTCTATTTCTATGGAAACAAATCAGCACTAATCATTGCTAGCTTGCTAGCTATCAAAGTGAGTGTTCACTTAGGGCCAATGGTGAAAAGAATTGCACTTTTTTGTAAATTAGTAAGCTGGCTAGTTGAGTTTTACAAACATGATAAGCCACAGGAGCTAAAATTGTTAATCACAATGAAAATAAAGCACATACACTGACATTTGATTCACTTAAAACCTGTTAAACCGAGTGGTTCTTTTGGACCCAGTTCCGGTTCTGCAGAGCTTAGCCTAAGTGGTTCCTACTGAGTCAATTTCGGTCAGAAAATAGAAAGTGACATATCATTTGAAAGCTACAGCACTTATCTTTTTGGAAATCTAGCTCAAATCTTAGTGCTGGCAATGTCATAAGGTGTCATATATTATTCCTGTAAGACGAAAAATTAAGACGTGCTATGTCAACAGAGCGCGTCAGACCTCATCCAGTGGCAGTTTAGATTTAGGCAGTTTAGATCTAATCCCTAAACTACATTTCAATTTGATTTTAAAACAATGGAGCAAATAGATTACATTTCATATTGGTTTAAAGTCTAAATTAAATTTAGTTTAGAAGAAGGATTCAATTTAACTACACTGAACACTGAATATAAACACAACATGTAAAGTGCTGGTCCCTTGTTTTATGAGTTGAAATAAAAGATCCCAAAAATGTTGTGCACAAATTTGTTTACATCCCTGTTAGTGAGCATTTTATCCTTTGTCAAGATAATCCATCCACCTGAGAGGTGTGGCATATCAAGAAGCTGATTAAACAGCATGATCATTACACAGGGAACAATAAACGTTTTTGTCACACAACCCAATGCCACAGATGTCTAACGTTTTGAGTGAGCATGCAATTGGCATGCTGACTGCAGGAATGTCCACCAGAGCTGTTGCCAGAGAATGTAATGTTTATTTCTCTACCATAAGCCGCCAACATCGTTTTAGAGTGTTTGGTAGTACTTCCAACCAGCTTCACAACCGTAGACCACGTGTAACCATGCCAGCCCAGGACCTCCACATTTGGATTCTTCACCTGTGGGATCGTCAGAGGAGGGAGGGGAAACTCATTCTGATTGGCTGGGCCTGGCTCCCCAGTGGGTGGACCTATGCCCTCCCAGTTCCACCCATGGCTGCGCCCCTGCCCAGTCATGTGAAATCCATAGATTAGGGCCTAATATATTATTTTCAGTTGACTGATTTACTTATATGAACTGTAAATCAGCAAAATCTTTGAAATTGTTGAATGTTGCGTTTATATTTTTGTTCAGTATGGTCTTCATTTCAAACTAGGTTTAAAGTTTTGTGAAACAACATTAATAGTTAAACCTTGATTTAACCCAGTTTAAGAGTTCATCCATTTTGGTGCAACCCACCCTTAATGTGTAAGTGAACAGATCAGTCTGCAGACAGATATGAGGGCAGTTTCCCATCCAGTGGAGGGAGAGGGGAGCAAAAATATCCAGTGTCACAGTGGTAATATTTAAACACAACTGGAGACATCTGTCATTTTTGCGACAGGTTATTATTGACACGTCAGCGCTATTGTACCTAGCAAAATAGTGTAGAAGCAATTGCTAACTAACTGTAAACAATTGTAGGAATCTTGGCTAACTGTGAGGCAAACAATTCACTAATTTAGTTAACCTATCTGATCAAAGACTAAAACTTCTAAAATATAGCTAACTAAGCCAATCACAGGTCTCCTTTTACTGTACATTATAAGGTCGTCCGGGTTAGGGTTTGGACGGGGTAAGCCGTCATTGTAAATAAGATGTTTTTCTTAACTGACTTGCCTAATTAAATAGTTTAAATAAATAAGAGGAAGGTGAGTGACGTGATTGATGGAGACAGGGGTAGGATGAGGTAGGACAGAACTCCGACCGGCGTCTCTCTACTGGATGGTGCTAAGGGTTTGGAGGGGACCTATCAGGGGTTGATTATCTGGGGAGTGTGGACACTCTTACCAAGATGAAGTGTAGCAGGGGACTGCTTCTCTGGCAAATTCAGAAGAGGTATCAGTTCCGTACAAAGGGGGCAGAGTTCACCAGGGCTAAGGTGAATGAGAAAGGAGGAATGTCCTAACTACAATGATCAGTTCATATTTGGTGTTGCACAGGGCATAGGAACCATTCACTAGGAACCAATCAGAATCAAATGGGACAATATGGTTAGGGACTAACATGAACTTGTCCAGTAAGAAATGCTTGTTTTCATTGCAAAATGTGTTCTGTTTTACTACGGTGTGCACTAATGAATACACCCCATGGATTAGCTAGAGAGGTTTTGAGTAAATGAGAGGGGTTGCTGGGTAGTGTAGTTTTCTCACCATCTGAAGGATGTCTTCTATCCTCAGCTGGGAATCTGCTTCCTGCTCATCCAGAGAAAGGGTACTGCAGAAACATTTCACCTGATTGGTCAATACTAGTCATAAAACTAGAGGATTGATCTATACCTCTACCAAAGTACATAACATGTGTAATTGTCCAGGCTGCTGTCATACATTTAAAATGTTAATGTTTAACCTGAATAATAGGCTGATAGTGACTAAGTGGACTGGGATCGGATGCCTGTCGTTGGTTTCATGACTATCTAAAGGAAAGAAGTCAGGCTGTTAGAGTCGACGGCATCCAGTCGGAGCCAATGGAGTTGGTTAAAGGTGTCCCACAAGGTTCTATACTTGGTCCATTACTGTTCACTCTCTACAAAAACAATATCGGTGATGAGATAAGGAAGTGTAAAATTCATCTATATGCTGATGACACTGTCATGTACTCTACCACTTCAACGGCTGACCAAGCATTATCACTATTGGAGACAGATTTCAAGAACTTGCCTCTTCTGGGAAGGTACTCCACTAAATGTTGGAACATTGCTGCGGGGACTTGCTTCCATTCAGCCACAAGAGCATTAGTGAGGTCGAGCACTGATGTTGGACGATTAGTTCTGGCTCACAGTAGGCGTTCCAATTCATCCCAAAGGTGTTCAATGGGGTTGAGGTCAGGGCTCTGTGCAGGCCAGTCAGGTTCTTCCACACTGATATCGACAAAGCATTTCTGTATGGACCTTGTTTTATGCATTGTGGCATTGTCATGCTGAAACAGGAAAGGGCCTTCCCCAAACTGTTGCCACAAAGTTAAAAGCACAGTATTGTCTAGAATGTCATTGGATGCTGTAGCGTTCGGGCTAAGGGGCCTAGCCCAAACCGTGAAACTCAGCCCCAGACCATTATTCCTCCTCCACCAAACGTACAGTTATGCATTGGGGCAGGTAGCCCAGATTTGTCCGTCTGACTACCAGATGGTGAAGCGTGATTCATCACTCCAGAGAATGCGTTTCCACTGGTCCAGACTCCAATGGCGGCAAACTTTACACCACTCCAGCCGACACTTGGCATTGCACATGGTGATCTTAGGCTTGTGTGTGGCTGCTCGGCCATGGAAACCCATTTCATAAAGCTCCCGACGAACAGTTATTCTGCTGATGTTGCTTCCAGAGGCAGTTTGGAACTCGGTAGTGAGTGTTGCAACCAAGAACAGAATATTGTTACGCGCTACGCGCTTAAGGACTTGACGGTCCTGTTCGGTAGCTTGTGTGGCCTACCACTTTGTGGCTGAGCCGTTGTTGCTCCTAGACATTTCCACTTCAAAATAACAGCACTTACAGTTGACCGGGGCAGCTCTAGCAGGGCAGAAATTTGATGAACTGACTTGTTGGAAAGGTGGCATCCTATGACGGTGCCACGTTGAAAGTCACTGAGCTCTTCAGTAAGGCCATTCTACTGCCAGTGTTTGTCTATGGAGATTGTATGGCTGTGTGCTCGATTTTATACACCTGTCAGCAACGGGTGTGGCTGAAATAGCCAAATCCACTAATTCGAAGGGGTGTCCACATACTTTTGTATATATAGTGTATGTGGCCAGTAGCTGCTTGTGTGTACGTGTGCATGTACATGTGTGTATGTGTTCATATTTGAGTGTGTGTGTTTGTGCATGCTTGCATGTTTGTGTGTACCTTAGTATATTAGCAGTAGCTTTTCTCTCCTGTGGCAATAGGTCTGGATCTCTGAGTATCTCCTCTAGTAGACAGATCACTCCCATCTTCAACTCACTGTTCATCTCAAAGTCCTAAACAACACACACACACACACACACACACACACACACACACACACACACACACACACACACACACACTTAAGAGATATTGCCCGAGAAGCCGTTGTTTGGAGGATACAGCGCATTCGGAAAGTTTTCAGACCCCTTTACTTTTTCAGCTTTATTCAAAAAAAATTTTTTTTTAAGAATCCTCAATCTACACACAATACCCCATAATGACGAAGCAAAAACAGATTTTTAGAAACGTTTACAAATGTATTACAAATAAAAAACACAAATACCTTATTTACATAAGTATTCAGACCCTTTGCTATGAGACTCGAAATTTAGCTTTCCATTGATCATCATTGAGATGTTTTGACAACTTGATTGGAGTCCACCTGTGGTAAATTCAATTAATTGGACTTGACTTGGAAAGGCACACGCCTGTCTACATAAGGTCCCACAGTTGACAGTGCATATCAGAGCAAAAACCGAGCCATGAGGTCGAAGTAATTGTCTGAGAATTCGGGGGAGAAGGGCATTGGTCAGGGAGGTGACCAAGAACCAGATGGTCACTCTGACAGAGCTCTAGAGTTCCTCTGTGGAGATGGGAGAACCTTCCAGAAGGACAACCATCTTTGCAACACTCCAAAAATCAGGCCTTCATGGTAGAGTGGCCAGACGGAAGCCACGACAGCACGCTTGGAGTTTGCCAAAAGGCACCTAAAGGACTCTGAGACCATGAGAAACAAGATTCTCTGGTCTCATGAAATCAAGATGGAACTATTTGGCCTGAATGCCAAGCGTCACGCCTGGAGGAAACCTGGCACTATCCCTACAGAGAAGCATGGTGGTAGCAGCATCGTGCTGTAGGGATGTTTTCCAGCGGCAGGGTCTGAGAGACTAGTCAGGATTGAGGGGAAAATGAACGGAGCAAAGTACGGAGAGATCCTTGATGAAAACCTGTTCCAGAGCGCTCAGGACCTCAGACTGAGGCAAAGGTTCACCTTCCAACAGGACAACAACCCTAAGCACGCAGCCAAGACAACACAGGAGTGGCTTCGGGACAAGTCTCTGAATGTCCTTTAGTGGCCCAGACAGGACCCGGACTTGAACTCGATCAAACATCTCTGGAGAGACCTGAAAATAGCTGTGCAGGAATGCTCCCCATCCAACCTGACAGAGCTTGAGAGGATCGGGAGAAACTCCCCAAATACAGGTGTGCCAAGCTTGTACAGTGGCTTGCAAAAGTATACACCCCCCTTCCTTGGCATTTTTACTATGTTGTTGCCTTACAACCTGGAATTAAAATGGATTTCTGGGGGGTTTGTATCATTTGATTTACATAACATGCCTACCACTTTGAAGATGAAAAATATGTATTATTGTGAAACAAACAAGAAATAAGACAAAAAAACAGAAAACTTGAGCATGCATAACTATTCACCCCCCCAAAAAAAGTGAATACTTTGTAGAGCCACCTTTTGCAGCAATTACAGCTGCAAGTCTCTTGGGTATGTCTCTATAAGCTTGGCACATCTAGTCACTGGGATTTCTTCCCATTCTTCAAGGCAAAACTTCTTCAGCTCCTTCAAGTTGGATGGGTTCCGCTGGTGTACAGCAATCTTCAAGTCATACTCAATTGGATTGAGGTCTGGGCTTTGACTAGGCTATTCCAAGACATTTAAATGTGTCCCCTTAAACCACTTGAGTGTTGCTTTGACAGTATGGTTAGGGTCAATGTCCTGCTGGAAGGTGAACCTCCGTCCCAGTCTCAAATCTCTGGAAGACTGAAACAGGTTTCCATGAAGAATTTCCCTGTATTTAGCATCATCCATCATTCCTTCAATTCTGACCAGTTTCCCAGTCCCTGCCGATGAAAAACATCCCCACAGCATGATGCTGCCACCACCATGCTTCACTGTGGGGATGGTGTTCTCGGGGTGATGCGAGGTGTTGGGTTTGCGCCAGACATAGCATTTACCTTGATGGCCAAAAAGCTCAATTTTAGTCTCATCTGACCAGAGTACCTTCTTCCATATGTTTGGGGAGTCTCCCACATGCCTTTTGGCGAACACCAAACGTGTTTTTTTATTTAAGTAATGGCTTTTTTATGGCTATTCTTCCGTAAAGCCCAGCTCTGTGGAGTATACGACTTAAAGTGGTCCTATGGACAGATACTCCAATCTCCGCTGTGGAGCATTGCAGCTCCTTCAGGGTTTTCTTTGGTCTCTTTGTTTCCTCTCTGATTAATGACCGCTTTGCATGGTCCGGCAGGTTTGTTGTGGTGCCATATTATTTCCATTTTTTTATAATGGATTTTATGGTGCTCTGTGGGATGTTCAAAGTTTCAGATACTTTTTATAACACAACCCTGACCTGTACTTCTCCACAACTTTGACTCTGACCTATTTGGAGAGCTCCTTGGTCTTCATAGTGCCGCTTGCTTGGTGGTGCCCCTTGCTTAGTGGTGTTGCAGACTCTGGGGCCTTTCAGAACAGGTGTTCCTATACTGAGATCATGTGACAGATCATGTGGCACTTAAATAAATTCCACCCGTGTGCAATCTAACGAATTATGTGACTTCTGAAGGTAATTGGTTGCAACATATCTTTTTTAGGGGCTTCATAGCAAAGGGGGTGAATACATATGCACGCACCACTTTTCAGTTTTAGATTTTTTTGAATTTTGAAACAAGTTATTTTCTTTCATTTCACTTCACCAATTTGGACTATTTTGTGTATGTCCACTACATGAAATCCAAATAAAAATCCATTTAAAATTACAGTTTGCAATGAAACAAAATAGGAAAAATGCCAAGGGGGTGAATACTTTTGCAAGGCACTGTAGTGTCATACCCAAGAAGTATCGAGGCTGTAATCGCTGCCAAAGGTGCTTCAACAAAGTACCGAGTAAGGGGTCTGAATACTTACTTAAATGTGACATATTTTTGGGGTGCAAACATTTATGAAAACAGTTTTTACTTTGTCATTATGGGGTGTTGTATGTAGATTGATGAGTTTTTAAATTTAAATTTAATAAGGCTGTAACCTAACAAAATGTGGAAAAAGTCAAGGGGTCTGAATACTTTCCAAAGGTACTGTACATACACAGTGTGTACAGACCTGGGAGTGTTTTGAGACCCAGTGTCGAAGTACGTTGAGGACTCTGTTAGTAGCAGCTCTTCTGATGATAAACTCCTTATCACATGTCCTCTCTGAGTTATTAAACACTGGTGGAGAGAGGAGAACAATTAGTGTGTGTGCTTGCTTGTGTGTGTGTGTGTGTGTGTGTGTACCTGGGGGAGAGCCATGTCCTGCTGCAGCTGTAGCAATAGCAAAGGCTGAGGCAGGAGAAACAGAGCAACGAGAGTTCTCCCCTGACTGAACTAGAGAGAGAAATGAAAGAGAGAGAGAGAGAGAGAGAGAGAGAGAGAGAGAGAGAGAGAGATGACGAGAGAGAGAGAAAGAGAGAGGACAGAGGGAGAAAGAGAGAGAGAGAGAGAGATGACGAGAGAGAGAGAAAGAGAGAGGACAGAGGGAGAAAGAGAGAGAGAGAGAGAGAGAGATGACGAGAGAGAGAGAGAGAGAGAGAGAGAGAGAGAGAGAGAGAGAGAGAGAGAGAGAGAGAGAGAGAGAGAGAGAGAGAGAGAGAGAGAGAGAGAGAGAGAAAAGTTATCCATTCACAAGCACACACAGCATTTCCACCTTGTGCTAACAGAATGTTCACGGTCCCAAAGTTTCTTTCACCGTCTGAGCCATTCTACACCATTCAGTCCAATACTGTCACCTTGTCTCAGCTGCCCTACATATGGGCTGCTTTAATGTCATCCAAACAGACTGTTGCATTAAGCTAAATCCAAGAAAAACTGTTACCAGTCTGACCAACACACACACACACACACAGTGGTCTTTGTGGGGTGGACTAGGTGTCTCTGAGCTATGTGTTGACCTAGGCACCAGGGCCAAGGGTCTATCTCCCTCTCTATGCCCCAGCTGAGTGGATTGCAGATGAGCCGTGCTCTGCCTTGTATGCTCCTCTGGCTCTGAAGCTCCAACCAATGACTTGGGCTTGTTTAAAACCTCTTGACGGGGGCAGAATTTTTATGTTTGGAAAAATAACGTTCCCATTGTAAACTGCCTATTTCTCAGGTCCAGATGCTAGAATATGCATATAATTGACAGAGTAGGATAGAAAACACTCTAAAGTTTCCAAAACGGTCAAAATATTGTCTGTGAGTATAACAGAACTGATTTTGCAGGCGAAAACCTGAGAAAATCCAACCCGGAAGTGACTTCTATTTTGAAAAATCCCTGTTCCATTGCCTGCCTATCCTCCATTTAAAGGGATATCAACCAGATTCCTTTTCCTGTGGCTTCCTCAGGGTGTGAACAGTCTTTAGTTTCAAGCTTTAATTTTGAAAAATTAGCGAGATTTATCAAAACGCGTCAGTGGATACACGGATGTCCCTCCATTAGTTGATGCGTTCGACACTGTTTGCTCGATATTTTCTTTCTCTCCAGTATTGAATAGTTTACAGTCCGGTTGAAATATTATCGTTTATTGATGTTAAAAACAACCTGAGGATTGATTATTAAAAACGTTTGACATGTTTCTAAGAACTTTACGGATACTCTTTGGAATTTCCGTCAAGCCTTGATGACCTGTCTAAGGCTGTGGAATACTGAACATAACGTGCCAAACAAATGGAGGTTTTTGAATATAAAAATAATCTTTATCGAACAAAAGGAACATTTATTGTGTAACTGGGAGTCTCGTGAGTGCAAACATCCGAAGATCATCAAAGGTAAGCGATTCATTTTATTGCTTTTCTGGCTTTCGTGACCAATCTACACTGCTGCTAGGTGTTCTTAATGTTTTGTCTAGTGATCGATAAACTCACAAACGCTTGGATTGCTTTCGCTGTAAAGCATATTTTCAAAATCTGACACGACAGAATCTGACATGACACTGCTTTTCTCCTTACTTACTGCACTACAGTGGAGCTGATGAAAGAGGAAAGGAGAGAAGGAGGAAGGAAAGAGGAGAGTGGAGGAGAGGAGAGGGGGATTTTGAGAATACATGACAGAGGGAATGGGAATGGGGAGATTGTGTATTTGTATTTATTCTGGATCCCCATTAGCTGCTGCCAAGCAGCTACTCTTCCTGGGGTCCAGCAAAATTAAGGCAGTTATACATTTGAAAAACATTACAATACAATCATAACAGATTTCACAACATATTAACCCTGTCCCGTTAGGCTAGGCTATGCTAGTCAGCTTTTTTGATGAGGAGGATCCCGGATCCGGGAGAGAGAAGCGGTAGAGGTTTTAAGTGTGTGCCCTCCAGGCCTCTACTCTACTACCACTTATCTATAACACAAAATCCATGGGTACATGTGTCTATAGTGCGTATGTCATTGTGTGTTTGTATGCATTTGTCTATGTTTGTGTTGTTTCACAGTCCCTGCTGTTCCATAAGGTGTATTTTTATATGTTTTTAAAATCAAATTTTACTGCTGGCATGAGTTACTTTGATGTGGAATAGAGTTCCATGTAGTCATGGCTCTATGTAGGACTGTGCGCCTCCCATTGTCTGTTCTGGACTTGGGGACTGTGAAGAGACCTCTGGTGGCATGTCTTGTGGGGTGTGCATGAGTGTCTGAGCTGTGTGCCATTAGTTCAAACAGACAGCAAATACAAGTAATGATGAAGTCAATCTCTCCTCCACTTTCAGCCAGGAGAGATTGACATGTATATCATTAATGTTAGCTCTCTGTGCACATTCAAGGGCCAGCCTTACTGCACTGTTCTGAGCAATTGCAATTTCCCTAAGTCCCTCTTTGTCATACCTGACCACACGACTGAACAGCAGTCCAGGTGCGACAAAACTAGAGCCTGTAGGACCTGCCTTGTTGATAGTGCTGTTAAGAATGCAGAGCAGCGCTTTATTATAGACAGACTTCTCCCCATCCTAGCTACTGTTGTATTAATATATTTTGACCAAGACAGTTTACAATCCAGGGTTACTCCAAGCAGTATAGTCTCCTCAACTTGCTCAATTTCCACATTATTCATTACACAATTTAGTTGAGGTTTAGGGATTAGTATATTTAGGACTAACTTATTCCTGCCACCCATTATGAAACTAACTGCAGCTCTTTGATAAGTGTTTAAGTGTTGTTGATGTGTATAGTGTTGAGTCATCCGCATATTGGACACACGGCTTTACGCAAAGCCAGTGGCATGTCGTTAGTAAAGATATAAAAAATTAAGAGGCCTAGACAGCTGCCCTGATGAATTCCTGATATTCTACCTGGATTTTGTGGGAGAGGCTTCCATTAAAGAACACCCTCTGTGTTCTGTTAGACAGGTAACTCTTTACTCATTGTCCACAATATAGCAGGGGGTGCTATAACTTTCATGGTTCAACCTATCACCAGAGGGCGGCAGAGCCCGTCCCAGAGACATTAATGACCCTCAGGTGTGTCCTATTACTCATTATGATTTCCCTGTTAAAAGACGTGTGTTTTCTGGTTTCCTTTGCAGAAGCTTGAATTGTAAAGTGTGTGTTTGTTTCCTGAGTGAGTTCTGTCCCTATAAGTGTGCTGAAATAGCGTTGTATCTGGTCAAACACTTTTTTCCCAAAAAGTTTGCTAAGGGTTGGTAACATATTGAATGGTCGGCTATTTGAGCCAGTTAAGGGGGCTTTACTATTCTTAGGTAGGGGTATAACTTTTGCTTCCCTCCAAGCCTGAGGGCACACACTGTTTACTAGGCTTAAATTTAAGATATGGCAAATAGGATTGACAAATAGGAGTGGCAACATCGTTCGCTATTATCCTCAGTAAATTTTCCATCCAAGTTGTTAGACCCCGGTGGTTTGTCATTGTTGATTAGATAATTGTTTCACCTCTTCCACACTTCACAGAATTCAAAATTACAATGCTTGTCTTTCAAAATTTGGTCAGATACACTTGGATGTGTAGTGTCAGAATTTGTTGCTGGCATGTCATGCTAATCATTTGCTAATCTTGCCAATGAAAAAATCATTAAAGTAGTTGGCAATATCAGTGGGTTTTGTGATGAATGAGCCATCTGATTCAATGAATAATGGAGCGGAGTTTGCCTTATTACCCAAACATGTATTTAAGGTGCTCCAAAGCTTTTTACTATCATTCTTTGTCATTCATCTGTGTTTCATAGTGTAGTTTCTAATAAGGAAATAATAAGGAAGCAGAGCATAAAGGGGTGACCAAAGGTGTCTGGAAGAGAAAGGGATGAGGAGGAAAGAGTAGGGTAGAGAGTCAATGATTGGATTGTCCTTTCTAATAAGGAAATAATAAGGAAGCAGAGCATAAAGGGGTGACCAAAGGTGTCTGGAAGAGAAAGGGATGAGGAGGAAAGAGTAGGGTAGAGAGTCAATGATTGGTGGGGGCACACCAGAAATTGACAGAAAATGTTTGTATTTTCTATTTTATTTGAAAATACCACCTTTTCAAATACTCAGTATTCAAATATAGTTTATATAGGAGTTTCAACTAAAAGGCAACTATTTTCTTGGATATTCCACTACGGGTCTCAGAAAACCAAATAATAATTTTAAGTATTTTGAATACTTCTCAAACAACCAAATCATATTTGAAAGTATTTGAATATACAATATTAGTCAAAAGTTTGGACACACCTACTCATTCAAGGGTTTTTCTTTACTTTTCTATTTTCTACATTGTAGAATAATAGTGAAGACATAAACTATGAAACACATATGGAATCAAGTAGTAACCAAAAAAGTGTGAAACAATTTTATATATATTAGATTTTAGATTCTTCATAGTAGCCACCCTTCGCCTTGACAGCTTTGCACACTCTTGGCATTCTCTCAACCAGCTTTGACTGGAATGCTTTTCCAACAGTCTTGAAGGAGTTCCCACATGCTGAGCACTTGTTGGCTGCTTTTCCTTCACTCTGCGGTCTAAATCATCCCAAACCATCTCAATTGGGTTGAGATCGGGGGATTGTGGAGGCCAGGTCATCTGATGCAGCACTCCATCACTGTCCTTCTTGGTCAAATAGCCCTTACACAGCCTGGAGGTGTGTTGGGTCATTGTCCCATTGACATACAAATGATAGTCCCACTTAGCGCAAAACAGATGGGATGGCATTTCGCTGCAGAATGTTGTGGTAGCCATGCTTGTTAAGTGTGCCTTGAATTCTAAATAAATCACAGATAGTGTCACCAGCAAAGCACCCCCACACCATCACACCTCCCCCACACCATCACACCTCCATGCTTCATGGTGGGAACCACACATGCAGAGATCATCCGTTCACCTACTCTGCGTCTCACAAAGCCAGGGCGGTTCGAACCAAAAATCGGAAATGTGGACTCAGACGAAAGAACAAATTTCCATCGGTCTAATGTTCATTGCTCGTGTTTCTTGGCCCAAGCGAGTCTCTTATTCTTATTGATGTTCTTTAGTAGTGGTTTCTTTGCAGCAATTGGACAATGAAGGTCTGATTCACGCAGTCTCATTTGATGTTGAGATGTGTCTGTTACTTGATCTCTGTGAAGCATTTATTTGGGCTGCAATTTCTGAGGCTGGTAACTCCAACTTATCCTCTGCAGAAGAGGTAACTCTGGGTCTTCCTTTCCTGTGAGAGCCATTATAGAGTTTCATTATAGAGCTTGATGGTTTTAGTGCAACTGCACTTGAAGAAACTTTGAAAGTTCTTGACATTTTCCGGATTGACTGACCTTCATGTCTTAAAGTAATGATGGATTGTCATTTCCCTTTACTAATTTAGAGCTGTTCTTGCCATAATGTGGACTTGGTCTTTTACCAGATAGAGCTATTTTCTATATACCACCCCTACCTTGTCACAACACAACTGATTGGCTCATACGCATTAAAAGAAGTAAAGAAATTCCACAAATGAACTATTAACAAGGGGCAGCTGTTAATTGAAATGCATTCTAGTTGAGTACCTCATCAAATCAAATTGTATTTGTCACACGCACACCTTACAGTGAAATGCTTACTTACAAGCCCTTAACCAACAATGCAGTTTTAAGAAAATACATAAATAAAGTACAAGATAAAAGTAACAAATAATTGAAGAGCATCAGTAAAATAACAGGCTATATAAAAAAGGTACCCGTACAGAGTCAATAAGTCACCGGTGTTGAGGTAATTGAGGTAATATGTACATGTAGTTATTAAAGTGACTATAAGTAGATAATAACAGAGAGTAGCAGCAGCGTAGAATGGGGGGGGGGGGCAATGCAAATAGTCTGCATAGCCATTTGATTAGATGTTCAGGAGTCTTATGGCTTGGGGGTAGGAGCTGTTAAGAAGCCTTTTGGACCTAGACTTGGCACTCTGGTAGCGCTTGCTGTGCGGTAGCAGAGAGTCTATGACTGGGGTGGCTGGAGTCTTTCACAATTTTTAGGGCCTTCCTCTGACACCGCCTGGTATAGAGGTCCTGGATGTCAGGAAGCTTGGCACCGGTGATGTGCTGGGCCATACGCACTACCCTCTGTAGTGCCTTGCGGTCGGCGGCCGAGCAGTTGTTATACCAGGCAGTGATTTAACCCGTCAGGATGCTCTCGATGACGCAGCTGTAAAAACCTTTTGAGGATCTGAGGACCCATGCCAAATATTTTCAGTCTCCTGAGGGGGAATAGGTTTTGTCGTGCCCTCTTCACGACTGTCTTGGTGTGCTTGGACTATGTTAGATTGTTGGTGATGTGGACGCCAAGGAACTTGAAGCTCTCAACCTGCTCCATGACAGCCCTGTCGCAGAAAATCGTGGCGTGCTCGGTCCTCCTTTTCCTGTAGTCCACAATCAACTCCTTTGTCTTGATCAAGTTGAGGGAGAGGTTGTTGTCCTTGCACCACATGGTCAGGTCTCTGACCTCCTCCTGTCAGAGCAACTCACAGATCACTGTACCTATACATAGCTTATCTGTAAATAGCCCATCCAATCTACCTCATCCCCATACTGTATTTATTTATTTACCTTACTCCTTTGCACCCCAGTATCTCAACTTGCACATTCATACTCTGCACATCCTACCAATCCAGTGTTGATTTGCTATATTGTAATTACTTTGCCACCATGGCCTATTTATTGCCTTACCTCTCTTATCCTACCTCATTTGCACATGCTGTATATAGATTTTCCTTCTGTATTATTGATTGTCTGTTTGTTTATTCCATGTGTAACTCTGTGTTGTTGTATATGTCGACGTGCTTTGCTTTATCTTGGCCAGGTCACAGTTGGAAATGAGAACTTGTTCTCAACTAGCCTACCTGGTTAAATAAAGGTGAAATAAATTTAAAAAAAATAAGAAAATAGACTGCCTCATCATTGTCGGTGATCAGATACTGTTGTGTCATCGGCAAACTTAATGATGGAGTTGGAGTTGTGCCTGGCCGTGCAGTCATGAGTTAACAGGGAGTACAGGAAGGGACTGAACACACAGCCCTGCGCGGCCCCCGTGTTGAGGATCAGCGTGGTGGATGTGTTGTTACCTACCCTTCCCACCTGGGGGCAGCCCGTCAGGAAGTCCAGGATCCAGTTGCAAAGGGAGGTGTTTAGTCCCAGGGTCCTTAGCTTAGTGATGAGCTTTGAGGGCACTATGTTGTTGAACGCTTAGCTGTAGTCAATGAATAACATTCTCACATAGGTGTTCATTTTGTCCAGGTGTGAAAGGGCAGTGTGGAGTGCAATAGAGATTGCATCATCTGTGGACCTGTTGGGGCGGTATGCAAATTGGAGTGGGTCTAGGGTTTCTGGGAGGATGGTGTTGATGTGAGCCATGACCAGCCTTTCAAAGCACTTCATGACTACTGGTTGAGAGAATGCCAAGAATGTGCAAAGCTGTCAAGGCAAAGGGTGGCTACTTTGAAGAATCTCAAATACAAAACATATTTTGATTTGTTTAACCCTTTTTTTTTACTACATGATTCCATATTTGTTATTCCATAGTTTTGATGTCTTCACTATTATTCTACAGTGTAGAACATAGTCATAATAAAGAAAAACCCTTGAATGAGTAGGTGTGTCTAAACTTTTGAATGGTACTGTATGCAAGTTATATGAAAACAAAAAATAATACATATTTGATGGCTGCCAAATATTTGATGAAGAACCAAAAACTAAATTAGTCTAAATATATGATCATTAGCACATGGTTTGGAAGGCTGTCAGGTATTCAATTTAATATAGCTGTCACGATCGTCTTGCTGAGAGAAAGTGGACCAAGGCGCAGCGTGTGCAAAATACATTCTCTTTTATTGTAGAGAAAGGGAAAAAACACGCAACAAACACTATAACAAACTGAAACAAAACAACAAACGAATCGTGAAGCTAATAACGTAAGTGCACACACAGGCTACAAACGTACAACATAGACAATTACCCACATTAACCTAGTGCCTATGGCTGCCTTAAATATGGCTCCCAATCAGAGACAATTAATGACATCTGTCTCTGATTGAGAACCATTCAGGCAACCATAGACACAGCTAGACACCTACATTAAACACAAACCCATCTACTCTATTTAACCCCCTAAACCATACAACCACCCTAGACACTACAAAAACACATACATTCCCCATGTCACACCCTGACCTAACTAAAATAATAAAGAAAACAAAGAATACTAAGGCCAGGGTGTGACAATAGCCTAGAATTAAATACATGAGGGACATGGATTTACCTCAACGTTAGAATAGACCACTTTTTGCAGCTTCAAAATTATGAACAAATACAGTGCAGTATTCCAAATTTTGTTATGTTGCAACCTGAATTTAAAATGGATGAAATTTAGATTTTCCATCACTGGCCTACACACAGTACACCATAATGTCAAAGTGGATCTAGGGTTTTAGATTTATTTTTATTAATACAAAACAAAAAGCTGAAATGTCTTGTCAATAAGTATTCCACCCCTTTGTTATGGCAAGCCTAAATAAGTACAGCAGTAAAAATATGCTTAACAAGTTACATAATAAGTTGCATGGACTTTTTTTGAATGACTACCTCATCTCTGTACCCCACAAATACAATTATCTACAGTGCATTCGGAAAATATTCAGAGCTCAGGTCCATCCTGTTTCTATTGATCATCCTTGAGATGTTTCGACAACTTGATTGGAGTCCACCTGTGGTAAATTCAATTAATTGGACTTGACTTGGAAAGGCACACGCCTGTCTACATAAGGTCCCACAGTTGACAGTGCATATCAGAGCAAAAACCGAGCAATGAGGTCGAAGGAATTATCTGAGAATTCAGGGGAGAAGAGCATTGGTCAGGCAGATGACCAAGAACCCGACGGTCACTCTGACAGAGCTCTAGAGTTCCTCTGTGGATATGGGAGAACCTTCCAGAAGGACCACCATCTCTGTAACACTCCAACAATCAGGCCTTTATGGTGGAGTGGCCAGACGGAAGCCACTCCTCAGTAAAAGGCACATGACAGCGCGCTTGGAGTTTGCCAAAAGGCACCTAAATGACTCTCAGACCATGAGAAACAAGATTCTCTGGTCTGATGAAACCAAGATTGAACTCTCTGGCCTTAATGCCAAGCGTCACGTCTGGAAAAAAACAGGCACCTCTCATCACCTGGCCAATACCATCTCTACGGTGAAACATGGTGGTGGCAACATCATGCTGTGGGGATGGTTTTCAGCGACAGGGACTGGAAGACTAGTCAGCATCAAGGGAAAGATAAATGAAGCAAAGTACAAAGAGAATCTCAATGAAAACCTGCTCAAGAGCGCTCAGGAAGTAGAAAATGGCGCCGACAGAGAGGGCTGCCTCGCTTCTAGTCCTTAGGAAACTTTGCAGTATTTCGTTTTTTTATGTATTATTTCTTACATTGTTATCCCAGAATATCTTCAGGGTTATTACACACAGCCGGGAAGAACTATTAGATATGAGAGCGGTGTCAACTTCCAGCACTACGACCAGGAATACGACTATCCCGAAGAGGGAAGACATCAGGGATTGTAACATACTCTGTTTCACGGAAACATGGTTCTCTCGGGATATGCTTTCGGAATCGATACAGCCTCTTGGATTCTTTGTACGCCGCGCCGACAGGGATAAACTTCTCTCCGGGAAGAAGAAGGGCGGGGGTGTGTGTTTCATGATTAACGACTCATGGTGTAAATGTAACAACATACAGGAACTCAAGTCCTTTCGTTCACCTGACCTAGAATTCCTCACAATCAAATGCCGACCGTATTATCTCTCAAGAGAATTCTCCTCGGTTATTGTCACAGCCGTGTATTTCACCCCTCAAGCCGATACCACGACGGCCCTCAAGGAACTTCACTGGACTTTATGCAAACTGGAAACCATATATCCTAAGGCTGCATTTATAGTCGCTGTGAATTTTAACAAAGCAAATTTGAGAACAAGGTTAACCTAAATTCTACCAGAATATTGACTGCAGTACTCGCGCTGGCAAAATTCTGGATCACTGCTACTCTAACTTCTGCGATGCATACAAGGCCCTCCCCCCACCCTGCCTTGGGGCAAATCTGACCACGATTCCATTTTGCTCCTACCTTCCTATAGGCAGAAACTCAAACAGGATGTACCCGTGCTAAGAACTATTCAATGCTGGTCTGACCAATCGGATTCCACTCTTCAACATTGTTTTGATCACACAGACTGGTACAGGTTCTGGGTAGCCTCAGAGAATAATATTGACGTATACGCTGATTCGGTGAGTGAGTTTATAAGGAAGTGCATAGGAGATATTGTACCCACTATGACTATTAAAACCTACCTTAACCAGAAACCATGGATAGATGGAAGCATTCGCGCAAAACTTAAAGCACGTACCACCGCATTTAACCATGGAAAGGTCACTGGGAATATGGCCGAAAACAAACAGTGTACTTATTCTCTCTGCAAGGCAATCAAACAAGCAAAATGTCAGTATAGAGACAAAGTGGAGACTCAATTCAACAGCTCAGACACGAGACATATGTGGCACGGTCTACAGACAATCACGGACTACAAAAAGAAAATCAGCCACGTCACGGACACTGACGTTCTGTTTCCAGACAAAATAAACACCTTCTTTGCCCGCTTTGAGGATAATACAGTGCCAACGACACGGCCGCTACCAAGGACTGTGGGCTCTCCTTCTCCGTGGCCGACATGAGTAAGATATTTATACGTGTTAACCCTCGCAAGGCTGCAGGCCCAGAAGGCATCCCTAGCCGTGTCCTCAGAGCATGAGAGTTTACGGACATATTCAATATCTTCCTATCCCAGTCTGCGGTCCCCACTTGCTTCAAGATAGCCACCATTGTTCCTGTACCAAAGAAGGCAAAGGTGACTGAACTAAACGACTATCGCCCCGTAGCACTCACTTCTGTCATCATGAAGTGCTTTGAGAGGCTATTCAAGGATCATATCAAAGGATCTTATCACCTCCACCTTACCTGTCACCCTACAGTCGTGGCCAAAAGTTGAGAATGACACAAATATTAATTTTCACAAAGTCTGCTGCCTCAGTTTGTATGATGGCAATTTGCATATACTCCAGAATGTTATGAAGAGTGATCAGATGAATTGCAAAGTCCCTCTTTGCCATGCAAATGAACTGAATCCCCCAAAACTATTTCCACTGAATATCAGCCCTGCCACAATAGGTCCAGCTGACATCATGTCAGTGATTCTCTCGTTAACACAGGTGTGAGTGTTGACGAGGACAAGGCTGGAGATCACTCTGTCATGCTGATTGAGTTCGAATAACAGACATGAAGCTTCAAAAGGAGGGTGGTGCTTGGAATCATTGTTCTTCCTCTGTCAATCATGATTACCTGGAAGGAAACACGTGCCGTCATCATTGCTTTGCACAAAAAGGGCTTCACAGGCAAGGATATTGCTGCCAGCAAGATTGCACCTAAATCAACCATTTATCGGATCATCAAGAACTTCAAGGAGAGCGGTTCAATTATTGTGAAGAAGGCTTCAGGGCGCGCAAGCGCCAGCACTGTCTCCTAAAGTTGATTCAGCTGCGGGATTGGGGCACCACCAGTACAGAGCTTGCTCAGGAATGGCAGCAGGCAGGTGTGAGTGCATCTGCACCCATAGTGAGGCAAAGACTTTTGGAGGATGGCCTGGTGTCAAGAAGGGCAGCAAAGAAGCCACTTCTCTTCAGGAAAAACATCAGGGACAGACTGATATTCTGCAAAAGGTACAAGGATTGGAATGCTGAGGGCTGAGGTAAAGTCATTGTCTCTGATGAATCCCCTTTCCGATTGTTTGGGGCATCCGGGAAAAAGCTTGTCCGGAGAAGACAAGGTGAGCGCTACCATCAGTCCTGTGTCATGCCAACAGTAAAGCATCATGAGACCATTCATGTGTGGGGTTGCTTCTCAGCCAAGGGAGTGGGCTCACTCACAATTTTGCCTAAGAACACAGCCATGAATAAAGAATGGTACCAACACATCCTTAGAGAGCAACTTCTCCCAACCATCCAGGAACAGTTTGGTGATGAACAATGCCTTTTCCAGCATGAAGGAGCACCTTTTGGAAGATAACTAAGTGGCTCGTGGAACAAAACATTGATATTTTGGGTCCATGGCCAGGAAACTCCCCAGACCTTAATCCCATTGAGAACTTGTGGTCAATTCTCAAGAGGCGGGTGGACAAACAAATACACACAAATTCTGACAAACTCCAAGCATTGATTATGCAAGAATGGGCTGCCATCAGTCAGGATGTGGCCCAGAAGTTAATTGACATTATGCCAAGGCGGATTGCAGAGGTCTTGAAAAAGAAGGGTCAACACTGCAAATATTGACTCTTTGCCTCAACTTCATGTAATTGTCAATAAAAGCCATTGACACTTATGAAATGCTTGGAATTATACTTCAGTATTCCATACTAACATCTGACAAAAATATCTAAAGACACTGAAGCAGAAACTTTGTGGAAATTAATATTTGTGTCATTCTCAAAACGTTTGGCCATGACTGTAGACCCACTTCAATTTGCTTACAGCCCCAATAGGTCCACAGAAAAGGAACACCTACCCGAGAATGCTATTCATTGACTATAGTTCAGCATTCAACACGATACTGCCCTCAAAGCTCATCACTAAGCTAAGGACCCTGGGACTAAACACCTCCCTCTGCAACTTGATCCTGGACTTCCTGATGGGCTGCCCCCAGGTGGTAAGAGTAGGTAACAACACATCTGCCACGCTGATCCTCAACACGGGGGCCCCTCAGGGTTGCGTGCTCAGTCCCCTCCTGTACTCCCTCTTCACCCATGACTGCATGGCCAGGCACGACTCCAACACCATCATTAAGATTGCCGATGACAAAGCAGTGGTAGGCCTGATCACCGACAACGATGAGACAGCCTATAGGAAGGAGGTCAGAGACCTGGCCGTGTGGTGCCAGGACACTAACCTCTCCCTCAACGTGATCAAGAGAAAGGAGATGATTGTGGACTACAGGAAAAGGAGGACCGAGCCCGCCCCCATTCTCATCAACAGGGCTGTAGTGGAGCAGGTTGAGAGCTTCAAGTTCCTTGGTGTCCACATCACCAACAAACTATCATGGTCCAAACACACCGGTACCGGAGCGCCAAGTCTAGGTCCTAAAGGCTTCTTATCAGCTTCTACCCCTAAGCCATAAGATTTCTGAACAGCTAATCAAATGGCTACCCCCTTCCCTTTACGTTGCTGTTACTCTCTGGTTATTATCTATGCATAGTCACTTTAGCTCTACCTACATCTACATATTACCTCAATTACCTCGACTAACCTGTGCCCCCCACATATTGACTCTGTACCGGTACCCCCTGTATATAGCCTCGCTAATGTTATTTTACTCCTGCTCTTGTAAAGCCCTTAACCAACAATGCAGTTCTAAGAAAAATAAGTGTTAAGTAAGAAACAGATAAGTAAAACACTTAAATAAAAAAACAAATGGTTAAAGAGCAGCAGTAAAATAACAGTAAGCATTTCACTGTATGGTCTACACCTGTTGTATTCGGTGCATGTGACAAATAAAATTTGATACTAATCTGTACAAAATATAATCGGTTTGAATTTATTATGTACACATCTGGGGAAATGGACATTCAGGAGAATTGGGCGGCAGGAAGCCTAGTGGTTAGAGTGTTGGGCCTGTAACCAAAGTTTGGTGGATAAAATCCCCAAGCTGACAAGGTAAAAATCTGTCGTTCTGCCCCTGAACAAGGCAGTTAACCCACTGTGCCTAGGTCATTATTGTAAATAAGAATTTGTTCCTAACTGATTTGCCTAGTTAAATAAAGGTTAAATATAGAATGTTCCAAAAAGTATTGTGTAGATCAAATATGACTGTCATACAGATTGGAATATTATAGGAGATTATGTTTGCTATTTATTCTATTTCTATCTTCAACATACAATTCCAGATACTGCCCTGCCATTAGTTGAAGGCAGCAAATCCAATAGTTTCCCGAAAAGTAATCACTTTCTGAGATTTGTATTCAAATAGTTAAAAAACGTTGTCATATTTGGGGATCTGTATTCAAATAGTTAACTATTTGTCCCCCCCAAATAAATAGTTACTTTCCACAAAGCAGTTTAAACCGTAGTTGTCTCAGGTCTGACACACAAACACGCACACACATTTACCTCCAGGCTGTCTGTAGCGGAAGTGTCGTGGGGTGGAGGGGGAGCGGCAGGGAGAGACTTCTCCTGATTCGCTGTTCTGAGGCGACTCTGGGATGAACTTGTCCATTGAGACAGACTCCAAGACAGCTAAGCAGAAAATGACACACTATTGTCAATCACACAATGGCAACAACAATGGCTTCATAAAGAACAGTGAGTCATCGTGCTTTGCTGGTCTAGCGGTAATGCTGCAGCGTCCAGCACACGCGTCTACAGTGACGGCATAGGTTTGAATCTGGCATAAGGCCCTTTGTCACAATCTCTATCGTTCCTCACTGTCATCCTCTATCTCTATCAGTTAAATATAATCAGAAAATACCTTCAAAAACAGAAAAGTGAATCCTTCACTCACACACAGTCTCTCTCACACAGATAAATACTTGGGGTACACGGGGAAAATGTAGGGGGGCCCTTAACAGCATTTTGACACCGAATCACGAGTCTTCCCTGTAACTGTCTTCGTAGAGTCAGAGGACTACAGAGCCACTTTAGATGAATATCCTGCAGAGTGTGTGTGTGTGTGTGTGTGTGTGTGTGTGTGTGTGTGTGTGTGTGTGTGTGTGTGTGTGTGTGTGTGTGTGTGTGTGTGTGTGTGTGTGTGTGTGTGTGTGTGTGTGTGTGTGTGTGTGTGTGTGTGTGTGTGTGTGTGTGTGTGTGTGTGTGTGTGTGTGTGTGTGTGTGTGTGTGTGTGCGCGCAGTGTCCGCCCAGCCAATAAGCGATATGCTTATGGGTGTCAAAATGATTGACACGTCTAAAGATTTGTATAAATAAAGTAGTCAAAAGTTTTGTATTTGATCCCATATTCCTGGCACGCATTGACTACATCAAGCTTGTGACTCTAAAAAGTTGTTGGGTGCATTTGCAGTAAGTTTTGGTTGTGTTTCAGATTATTTCCTTATTTTAGATTTTTTTGCCCAACAGAAATGTATCGTAAATAATGGATTGTGCCATTTTGGAGTCAATTTTATAATAAATAAGAACATGAGAGAAAAGGGAAATCTGCATGCTGCTCTTGCTAGTATCACTGTTCTTTATTAAGCTTTACGTATCGAGGGGACTAGGAGCTACAGCAGGACGCGGTAATTAACCTCTCCAAAAAAAGAACTCGCTGACGCTCAAGTCTCAGTCTTATCTAAGGGCCTCTGTACAGACAAACCATTTGATACGAAGAAAGATTGAACTTAGATGTGTTTTCCCAAAATACTGCTTCTAGCCTAGAGACCCAACAAATAACTCTTACTCATTTTATTCCCAAAAGCAAATTATGTCCTATGGTTAACAACTCCTCAGTTAATACCTATTGTTGTGCCTGTATATATGAGAAACACTAACCATATTCAGAAAACCTCACCAGGACAGAAGAGCAGGCACTCAATGAACAAATGAAAGACTAATCTTTGTTTATCAAACCTGCAGACAAGGTGGGTGCTGTGGTCCTTTTAGACTATGAAAAATACAAAAAATCTATTGAACTTGATGCAGCTTATTAAGAAAAGATCATTACTCTTCATGAAGAAATTTTAAATTTGACAAAGCGGCTTGAGGATTCCATTAGACCATCAGCATCTTTAAATGCTTCCTGTCAAAACATCCAAGAGGATCATAATGGGACCTTCCTGGACTATGATACATTTCCACCACTGCACCCCTCTACTAGGTTGAACCAGAAAATGGCTGCTCATTGTTCGACTCCAGGTGAGCTTAAATGGATGCGTGTCGGAACCAGAAAGAAGGAGAAGAATCGTTGTCGGCGCACCTGCCTTCTTCCCCCGCGTCCGGACTTAAGACTTTCAAATCGCTTTGAGCCCCTGTACCAGCTGTCTTCTGCCGGGGACTTGGGTGTTCCCTCCATGGCTGTGGATGTCCCTCCAGCTACCTCTCCCTGTCCTAGTCAATCAATCGCCTGGGCACAGCTTGGACCACCCAGCCTCCCTCCGCTGGGCCGTGGTCTCTGGATCAGAGCTCTGTCCGTTTGGCTGTTGCAGCCTGCACGCAGCCTGCGTCTCAGCAGCCCTCTACTCAGGTGAGTTCTGTGGCTCTGGCCTCGCAATCAGCTTCGAGACACAGCAGAGGCAGGATCATTCTGGCTATTGTGATAGGGAGTTCAATGGTGAGGTATATATTTGTACCGGGGGCAAAGACTTTGTGTCTTCCCATGGCAAAAGTTCAGGATATCACCACGTTGCTTCCTGAGGCTGTGTGTCAGTCAACGGGGGCTGATACTGCCATGGATCACTTGGGGTCGAATTACATTATAAAGGGCAGCTCAGAACAGCTGAAGATGGATTTTAAAGAACTGATTGGATATCTACTTGACACCAACAAACGCCACATAATATCTGGCCCTCTGCCTTTCATAAATCATGACATTGAACGGTTCAGCAGACTTTTAGCCCTCCATAACTGTCTACAAGACTATTGCAGCTCTGTGGTTTTAACATTTATTGAAATGTTGATACCTTCTGGAAACAAAGCTTGTATTATAAGGAGGATGGGATCCACCCAAACCCAAAAATGTGGGTTCTTGGATCCTTTCACAACATTATAAGGCTGCGTTGAGACAATTATTTATCAATGACCCAAGCCCAGCTCATTTAATGCCTACCATTGTGTCGCTGAGTTGTCATAATGCTTCAGCAAATTTACATTATCCAAGGGCGTTGGAAGACACAATGTAAGTAACCTAATTTATGTCCATCTCACTATCCTGCCTCTGCTGATCCTACAGCTATTGTATGCAGTAATCAGATGCCTATTAACCAGATATATACTGTTAGGACTGAGGTGGTGTGCACAAGCAGGAAGTCCACTGTGTGCAGTTCACCCTGCACTAACATAAATAACCCAAGCATGTCTACCTCTGCTAAGCTTCCCAGTAAAGCAAGAACAACATTCAAGGATCCCAGAAAAGTGTTAACCTTTCACTGCTACCAAACCCGGATCCGGGATCCCCCCCATCACAAAAGCTGACTAGCATAGCCTAGCCTAAAGCTACAGGGATATCATATAATAAAATGTTCATGAAATCACAAGTCCAAAACACCAAATGAAAGATACAGATCTTGTGAATCCAGCCATCATTTCCGATTTTTTTAATGTTTTACAGGGAAGACAAAATATGTATTTCTATTAGCTAACCACCATAGCAAAAGACACAACTTTTTTTTGTCCACCATTTTTCCCTGCATAGGTAGCCATCACTAATTCGACCAAATAAAGATAATAGCCACTAACCAAGAAAAAACTTCATCAGATGACAGTCTGATAACATATTTATTGTATAGCATATGTTTTGTTAGAAAAATTTGCATATTTCAGGTATAAATCATAGTTTACCATTGCAGCCACTATCACAAAACGCACCAAAGCGACTAGAATAACTACAGAGAGCAACGTGTATTACCTAATTACTAATCATAAAACATTTCTTAAAAATACACAGCGTACAGTAATTGAAAGACACAGATCCTGTGAATCCAGACAATATTTCAGATTTTCTAAGTGTTTTACAGCGAAAACACAATAAATTGTTATATTAGCATACCACATGTGCAAACATTACCCCAGCATTGATTCAAGGCAAAAAGAGCGATAGCGTTATCACCACCAAAATATATTAATTTTTTCACTAACCTTCTCAGAATGCTTCCGATGACACTCCTGTAACATCATATTACAACATACATATAGAGTTTGTTCGAAAATGTGCATATTTAGCCACAAAAATCGTGGTTATACAATGAGAAAAGTAGCCAAACTGGCCAGAAAATGTCGGGCGCCATCTTGGAGAGTGACTTAGTCTAAACAATAAATAATCATAACCTTGACTAAAAAATACAGCGTGGACAGCAATTGAAAGACAAATTTGTTCTTAATGCAATCGCTGAATTACATTTTTAAAATTAACCTTACTGCGCAATACAGGGTCCGATAACGCAAGGCTACACTGCAAGAAATGGCGTCTCATGCATTTTACTTTTTTCAACAGAACAATGAATTATCAGCATAAATAGTTCTTACTTTTCGATGAACTCTCATCAGAATCTTGGGATAGGTGTCCTTTGTCCAAAAGAATCGTTGCTAGGTTGGAGAACGTTGTCTTCAGAGTTGCAATTAGCAGTAAACATTAGCACGAAAGAGAGAGATACCCAAGTTCCTACAGCGCCAAGGAAATAAATACCCGAAAATCGCAATATACTGACATAAACTGAAATAATTTGGTTCAAAATAACAAGATTCATGTCTTAAAGTAAAGATGGACTGTCGCTTCTCTTTGCTTATTTGAGCTGTTCTTGCCATAATATGGACTTGGTGTTTTACCAAATAGGGCTATCTTCTGTATACCACCCCTACCTCGTCACAATACAACTGATTGGCTCAAAAGCATTACGAAGGAAATCAATTCCACAAATTCACTTTTAACAACTCTCCTTCCAGACTCACATCAAACATCTCTAATCCAAAGTTAAATCTAAAGTTAAATCTGACTACCTCATGAAGCCGGTTGAGAGAATGCCAAGAGTGAGTGTGCAAAGCTGTCATTTTTTTAATTTCACCTTTATTTAACCAGGTAGGCAAGTTGAGAACAAGTTCTCATTTACAATTGCGACCTGGCCAAGATAAAGCAAAGCAGTTCGACACATACAACAACACAGAGTGACACATGGAGTAAAACAAACATACAGTCAATAATACAGTAGAAAAAATAAGTATATACAATGTGAGCAAATGAGGTGAGATAAGGGAGGTAAAGGCAAAAAAAATGCCATGGTGGCGAAGTAAATACAATATAGCAAGTAAAACACCGGAATGGTAGATTTGCAGTGGAAGAATGTGCAAAGTAAAGATATAAATAATGGGGTGCAAAGGAGCAAAATAAATTAATAAATACAGTAGGGGGAGAGGTAGTTGTTTGGGCTAAATTATAGATGGGCTATGTACAGGTGCAGTAATCTGTGAGCTGCTCTGACAGCTGGTGCTTAAAGCTAGTGAGGGAGATAAGTGTTTCCAGTTTCAGAGATTTTTGTAGTTCATTCCAGTCATAGACAGCAGAGAACTGGAAGGAGAGGCGGCCAAAGGATGAATTGGTTTTGGGGGTGACCAGAGAGATATACCTGCTGGAGCGCGTGCTACAGGTGGGTGCTGCTATGGTGACCAGCGAGCTGAGATAAGGGGGGACTTTACCTAGCAGGGTCTTGTAGATGACCTGGAGCCAGTGGGTTTGGCGACGAGTATGAAGCGAGGGCCAGCCAACGAGAGACACCAGGTCGCAGTGGTGGGTAGTATATGTAGCTTTGGTGACAAAACGGATGGCACTGTGATAGACTGCATCCAATTTGCTGAGTAGGGTATTGGAGGCTATTTTGTAAATGACATCGCCGAAGACGAGGATCGGTAGGATGGTCAGTGTTACAAGGGTATGTTTGGCAGCATGAGTGAAGGATGCTTTGTTGCGAAATAGGAAGCCAATTCTAGATTTAACTTTGGATTGGAGATGTTTGATGTGAGTCTGGAAGGAGAGTTTACAGTCTAACCAGACACATAGAATATGTGGACAACTACAAATACCTAAGTCAGAACCGTCCAGAGTAGTGATGTTGGACGGGCGGGCAGGTGCAGGCAGCGATCGGTTGAAGAGCATGCATTTAATTTTACTTGTATTTAAGAGCAATTGGAGGCCACGGAAGGAGAGTTGTATGGCATTGAAGCTCGTCTGGAGGGTTGTTAACACAGTGTCCAAAGAAGGGCCAGAAGTATACAGAATGGTGTCATCTGCGTAGAGGTGGATCAGAGACTCACCAGCAGGAAGAGCGACATCATTGATGTATATAGAGAAGAAAGTCGGTCCAAGAATTGAGCCCTGTGGCACCCCCATAGAGACTGCCAGAGGCCTGGACAACAGGCCCTCCGATTTGACACACTGAACTCTATCAGAGAAGTAGTTGGTGAACCAGGCGAGGCAATCATTTGAGAAACCAAGGCTATCGAGTCTGCCGATGAGGATGTGGTGATTGACAGAGTCGAAAGCCTTGGCCAGGTCAATGAATACGGCTGCACAGTATTGTTTCTTATCGATGGTGGTTAGGATATCGTTTAGGACCTTGAGCGTGGCTGAGGTGCACCCATGACCAGCTCTGAAACCAGATTGCATAGCGGAGAAGGTATGGTGGGATTCGAAATGGTCGGTAATCTGTTTGTTGACTTGGCTTTCGAAGACCTTAGAAAGACAGGGTAGGATAGATATAGGTCTGTAGCAGTTTGGGTCAACAGTGTCTCCCCCTTTGAAGAGGGGGATGACTGCAGCTGCTTTCCAATCTTTGGGAATCTCAGACGACACGAAAGGGAGGTTGAACAGGCTAGTAATAGGGGTTGCAACAATTTCGGCAGATCATTTTAGAAAGAGAAGGTCCAGATTGTCTAGCCCGGCTGATTTGTAGGGGTCCAGATGTTGCAGCTCTTTCAGAACATCAGCTGACTGGATTTTGGAGAAGGAGAAATGGGAAAGGCTTGGGCGAGTTGCTGTGGGGGGTGCAGTGCTGTTGACCGGGGTAGGGGTAGCCAGGAGGAAAGCATGGCCTGCCGTAGAAAAATGCTTATTGAAATTGTCAATAATAGTGGATTTATCGGTGGTGACAGTGTTTCCTGTCCGCAGTGCAGTGGGCAGCTGGGAGGAGGTGTTTTTATTCTCCATGGACTTTACAGTGTCCCAGAACTTTTTTGAGTTTGTGTTGCAGGAAGCGAATTTCTGCTTGAAAAAGCTAACCTTGGCTTTTCTAACTGTCTGTGTATATTGGTTTCTAGCTTCCCTGAAAAGTTACATATCACGGGGGCTGTTCGATGCTAATGCAGAACGCCATAGGATGTTTTTGTGTTGGTTAAGGGCAGTCAGGTCTGGAGAGAACCAAGGGCTATATCTGTTCCTGGTTCTAAATTTATTGAATAGGGCATGCTTATTTAAGATGGTGAGGAAGGCATTTAAAAAAAATAAACAGGCATCCTCTACTGACGGGATGGGATCAATATCCTTCCAGGATACCCCGTCCAGGTCGATTAGAAAGGCCTGCTCGCTGAAGTGTTTGGGAAATAGGAGTGGAGCTAGGCACTGCAGGGCCTGGATTCACCTCTACATCACCAGAGGAACAGAGGAGGAGTAGGGTAAGGGTACGGCTAAAAGCTAAAAGCTATGAGAATTGGCCGTCTAGAACGTCCAGAACAGAGAGTAAAAGGAGGTTTCTGGGTTGCAATAAAATAGCTTCAAGGTATAATGTACAGACAAGGGTATGGTAGGATGTGAATACAGTGGAGGTAAACCTAGGTATTGAGTGATGATGAGAGAGATATTGTCTCTAGAAACATCATTGAAACCAGGTGATGTCATCACCTGGTTGGTGGTGGAACTGAAAGGTTGGAGAAGGCATAATGAGCAGGGCTACAGTGAAATAAGGCAATAAACACAAGCCAGAACAGCAATGGACAATGGTCATCAAGGCAAAGGGTGGCTACCTTGAAGAAATATATAATATATTTGGATTTGTTTAACACTTTACTTACTACATGATTCCATATGTGTTATTTCATAATTTTGATGTCTTCACTATTATTTTACAATGTAGAAAATAGTAACAATAAAGAAACACCCTTGAATGAGTAGGTGTGTGCAATCTTGACTGGTACTGTATATCTGACCAAATTATGAAAGACAAGCTATGTAATTTTGAATTCTGTTAAATAATTGTGGAAGAGGTGAAATTTGTTTTAATTTCTATCAACAATGATAGGTCTGACAATTTGGATGGAAATTTACTGAGGATAATAACGGACGAGATTTGACACTCCTAGATATTTGCCATATCTTCAATTTAACCATACTAGAAAGTGTGATTCCTCAGGCCTGGAGGGAAGCAAAAGTTAATATCCTACTTAAAGATAGTAAAGCCCCCTTTTACTGGCTCAAATAGCCAACCCTTTGTAAACTTCTGGAAATAATTGTGTTTGAACAGATACAATGCTATTTCAGCACGCTTATAGGGAAGGACATTCAACAAGGACAGCACTTACACAAATGACTGATGATTGGCTGAGAGAAATTAATGATAAAAGGATTGTGGGGGCTGTTTTGTTAGACTTCATTGTGGCTTTTGACATTATCGATCATAGTCTGTTGCTAGAAAAACGTATGTGTTATGGCTTTACACCCCCTGCTATATTGTGGATAAAGAGTTACCTGTCTAACAGAACACATAGGGTGTTCTTTAATAGAAGCCTCCAACAAAATCCAGGTAAAATCAGGAATTCGCCAGGGCAGCTGTCTAGGCCCCTTACTTTTTCAATCTTTACTAATGACATGCCTCTGGGTTTGAGTAAAGCCAGTGTGTCTACGTATGCAGATGACTCCACACTATACACGTCAGCTACCACAGAAACTGAAATAATTGCAACACTTAACAAAGAGCTGCATTAGTTTCATAATGGGTGGCAAGGAATAAGGTAGTCCTAAATATTTCAAAAACTGAAAGCATTGTATTTGGGACAAATCATTCACTAAACCTTAAACCTCAACTAAATATTGTAATGAATAATGTGAAAATTGAGCAACTTGAGGAGACTAAACTACTTGGAGAAACCCTGGATTGTAAACTGTCATTGTCAAAACATATTGATACAACAGTAGCTAGGATGAGGAGAAGTTTGTCCATAATAAAGCGCTGCTCTGCATTCTTAACAGCACTATCAACAACGCAGTTGTTTTGTCGCACCTGGACTACTGTTCAGTCGTGTGGTCAGGTGCGACAAAGAGGGAATTTGTAATAGGCTCAGAACAGGGCAGCATGGCTGGCCCTTGGATGTACACAGAGAGCTAACATTAATGTTAATCTCTGTCTGTTTGAACTGCTGGCACACAGCTCGGACATTCATGAATACCAAGGAATACAAGACATGCCAAGGCATACAAGACATGCCATCAGAGGTCTCTTCAGAGTCCACAAGTCCAGAACAGACCACGGGAGGTGCACAGTACTATATAGAACCATGACTACATGGAACTCAATTCCACATCAAGTAACTCATGCAAGCAGTAAAATTAGATACAAAATATAAAAATACACCTTATGGAACAGCGGGACTGTGAAGCAACACAAACATGGGCACAGGCACATGCATACAAACACACGATAATATTGTGTTGTAGATATGTGGTGGTAGAGCAGGGGACTGAGGGCACACTGAAATCTGTTGTAAATGTACTGTAATGTTATTTTAAATGTATAACTGCCATAATTTTGCTGGACCACAGGAAGAGTAGCTGCTGCCTTGGCAGCCGCTAATGGGGATCCATAACAAATACAAATACAGGTGTTCCAAAGAGATATTATCTCAAATCTGGAGCAAGTCCTATTAAACAACCTTATCTCAAAACCTGAATATAAATACCTTTGAGGCAAATGTGCCATATGTCCATTCCTGTACATTTTGCCTAAATGACACAAACTTAAAACACAAGGCAATTATCCAGGGAGACCAGCGGTCACAGGAATAGGACATTGTTGAACTTTGTAAACTTTTTATTAAATCTCATGTGCACGCATTGCCATCAGATGTGAAAGACTATATAGACTTTAAAATCAAGATCTCACCAATGACGGGATTAACAGAAGATTGTATTTTGGTCACATTAGATGTTGAGTCTTTACAACAGCATTCCCCACGGGAGGGTTGGCAGCCCTAGCTCACTACCTGAGAGACCGAGATACTAACGAATACCCACCAACAAACTTTATTCTAGAGCTGGCTGAATATGTTTTGATGTGTAACTATTTCAGGTTTGATGATGAATACTACCTCCATACGAATGCAACATCAACGGGTTCCACATTCACTCCAAACTATGCTAAGCTTTATGTGGGTCTATTTGAAGAATGTTTTGTTAACAATGGAAATCCATTCTTGAATAAAATCCTGAAGTGGTATCGATATATTGACGACACATTTTGCATATGAGTAGGAACGGGAAAAGAGCTGTCAGACTTTATGACATGACTTTTACTTCTTGTCAATAGGGGGGCGCCATTTCGACTTTGTAAAAATGTGTTCCCAAATTAAACTGCCTCGTATTCAATTCTTGCTCGTACAATATGCATATTATTATTACTATTGGATAGAAGACACTCTCTAGTTTCTAAAACCGTTTGAATTATATCTGTGAGTAAAACAGAACTCAAGTTGCAGCTAACTTCCTGTCAGGAAGTGAGAAATCTGAAATCGATGCTCTGTTCCAGGGTCAGTTTATTAAATTGCATGTGATCTATGAGTCGACATGCACTGCATACGATTTCCCCTAGATGTCAGTAAGCAGTGAGAATTGGAATGGTGTTGCTAGGCAGATCTGAGGCCATATAAAGGCTCATGGAACCCGGGCTGCACTCTTTTCAACGTTCATCATGGCGCAAAGGAGGACCTCAGGATGGCATTCTGAAAAGCTCTCGTTATAGGCCTTAGATATATCCGGCTCTGATTTTATTCGATATAGGTGTTAAAGACATCATAATGTAGTTATTTTAAACCGAGTTATATCAGTTTATATCTGTATATTGCGATTTTTGGATATTTCTTTGTGCTGCGTTATGAAGAGTTGGGCACGTCTGGGCCACATAGCTAATGTTTGCTGCTAATTCCTAAGTTGAAGAAGACAATCTACAACCGAGCAACGATGATTCTGGACAAAGGACCACTTGCACAAGATTCTGATGGAAGCTCATCAAAAAGTAAGAACTATTTATGATGTTAATTCGTTGTTCTGTTGAAAAATGTAAAACTACTATTCCGCCATTAATTTCGGTGCGGTCTCGCTTTAACGCACGCTGTATATCGTAGTAATGTTAATTTTAAAAATCTAACACAGCGGTTGCAATAAGAACTAATGTATCTTTCATTTGCTGTCCAACCTGTATTTTTTTGTCAAGTTTATGATTAGTTATTGATTAGATTAGGTGCCTCTCCCAAGATTTCTCCCGGCATTTTGTTGGCAGCTTGGCTACTATTCTCATTGTATAACCACGATTTGTGCCGCTAAATATGCACATTTTCGAACAAACAATATATGTATTGTGTAATATGATGTTATAGGACTGTCATCTGAAGACGTTTGAGAAGGTTAGTGAAAAAAAATTATATATTTTGCTGGTTTATTCGTTATCGCTACTGTTGGCTTGAATCAATGCTGTTGTGTGGTTGGCTATTGTAGTAAGCTAATATAATGCTAAATTGTGTTTTCGCTGTAAAACACTTCAAGAATCTGACACATTGGCTGGATTCACAAGATCTTTGTCTTTCATTTGCTGTACGCTGTGTATTTTTCATAAATATTTTATGATGAGTATTTAGGTAATTCACGTTGCTCTCTGTAGTTATTCTAGTTGCTTTGGTGAGAGTTGTGATGGTGGCTGCAATGTAAAACTATGATTTATACCTGAAATATGCAAATTTTTCTAACAAAACATATGCTATACAATAAATATGTTATCAGACTGTCATCTGATGAAGTTGTTTCTTGGTTAGTGACTATTTATATCTTTATTTATTATGTTATATTTACCTATGCAGGAAAAAAATGGTGGAGAAAAAAAAGTTGTGTCTTTTGCTATGGTGGTTAGCTAATAGAAATACATATTGTGTCTTCCCTGTAAAACATTTTAAAAATCAGAAATGATGGCTGGATTCACAAGATGTGTATCTTTCATTTGGTGTCTTGGACTTGTGATTTCATGAACATTTTATTATATGATATCCCTGTGGCTTTAGGCTAGGCTATGCTAGTCAGCTTTTTTGATGGGGGGGATCCCGGATCCGGGTTTGTGACTCGTTAGAGGTTAATGACATTGACCCTAATCTAAAAATTCACTATTAAATGTGACACTAAATGTGTTTATTACCTAGATATGTGGATTGAGAAATCAAATAGAACCTATTTACAACTCTGTACAGAAAATAAACAGACCACCCAGAGCCATTAAAAAGAGGACTTCCAAGAAGTCCGTTTTTTCAATGCCACTCCACAGAGACCTTTCTAGGAAAAGCAGAGGAGATGCACAATAGGTTTCTAATAAGAGGCAGTGGATGAAGTGTCAGTGAATGAAGCTCATAATATGGCACTAGGGAAAACACGAGATGAACTGTTACAAAAAAGACCCACTAGAGCTAAAGAACACTCAGTAATGTTCACCACCACATACAGTGGTTCTTCCTTTGAAAGATGCGTCGTACTGCAGCACAACTTGTGGGCTGCCACAGAATTCTATGGCACGTTATTTAAGTGTCAGCCATTGTTGCCATTAATACTAGTTAGTGTTAGTTTGACCACCAGAGGGCATCTTTGAGAAGCATTTGACTGTTTTTAATATTGGCTGTACTAGAGAATTTAACATAGTATTTGGGATTGGTTTTAAGAAATGTAGCTTAATTAATTTGATTCATATTATGGTGTTTCTATTAAAATAAAAAATAAAAACCATACCCTCAGGTTTCCGTTAAGAAAATATGGCGCTGTACAACGTGACCTGTCGGGTGACTGCAAGTGAAGAGCAAAATAATCCTAACACTTCCACACCCTAATTGAAGGCTAAGCAATACCCAAATGGAGATTCAGTGAAAATAAAAATCTCATGCTTGTCTCATAGCAGCGTCAAACGGTGCTGAAATAGTTGACCACACGCGGGTAGGCTATTGCTTCAAATCCTATTATAACAATTGGATGACTTTGGGGGTTCCAGTAAGCAACAATTTGTTGCCTTCATTAGCCTCCTTTATTCCAAAACACTACAGTTCAAAATTTTGAAGTCACTTAGAAATGTCCTTGTTTTTGAAAGAAAAGCTATTTTTTTGCTGTATCAAATGGATCAGATATACAGTGTAGACATTGTTAATGTTGTAAATTACTATTGTAGCTGGGAACGGCAGATTTTTAATGGAATATCTACATAGGCGTACAGAGGCTCATTATCAGCAACCATCACTCCTGTGTTCCAATGGCACATTTTGTTAGCTAATCCAAGTTTATAATTTTAAAAGGCTAATTGATCATTAGAAAACCCCTTTGCAATTATGTTAGCACAGCTGAAAACTGTTGTTCTTATTAAAGAAGCAATAAAACTGGCCTTCTTTAGACTAGTTGGGTATCTGGAGCATCAGCATTTGTTGGTTCGATTACAGGCTCAAAATAGCCAGAAACAAAGACCTTTCATCTGAAACTCGTTAGTCTATTCTTGTTCTGAGAAATGAAGGCTATTCCATGTGAGAAACTGCCAAGAAACTGAAGATCTCGTACAACGCTGTGTACTACTCCCACAGAACAGTGCAAACTGTCTCTAACCAGAATAGAAAGAGGAGTGGGAGGCCCCGGTGCACAACTGAGCAAGAGGACAAGTTCATTACAGTGTCTAGTTTGAGAAACAGACACCTCACAAGTCCTCAACTGGCAGCTTCATTAAATAGTATCCACAAAACACCAGTCTCAACATCAACAGTGAAGATGCGACTCTGGGATGCTAGCCTTCTAAGCAGAGTTCCTGTGTCCAGTGTCTGTGTTCTTTTGCCCATTTTAATCTTCTCTTTTTATTGTCCAGTCTGAGATATGGCTTTTTCTTTGCACTCTGCCTAGAAGGCCAGCATCCCGGAGTCGCCTCTTCACTGTTGATGTTGAGACTGGTGTTTTGCGGGTACTATCAGGAGAAATGACAGGGATTATCCAGTCGCAGTACATTTTAATGACCAAAAACATGACATTTCTACCTTTATATTTTCAGGCCTAGAAAAGTCAAGATATCAGACAGGGGAGGTGATATAAATAATGCTGTGAGCAAAATTGAATGTTTTTGGATTTCAAATCAAATCACATTTTATTGGGCATATACACATGGTTAGCAGATGTTATTGCGAGTGTAGCGAAATGCTTCTAGTTCCGACAGTGCAGCAATATCTAACAAGTAATATCGAATAATTTCACAACAGATACCTAATACACACAAATCTAAGTAAAGGAATGGAATAAGAACATATAAATATAATATCTGGATGAGCAATGACAGAGCGGCATAAGCTAAGATGCAATAGATAGTATAAAAACAGTATATACAGTGGGGAGAACAAGTATTTGATACACTGCCGATTTTGCAGGTTTTCCTACTTACAAAGCATGTAGAGGTCTGTCATTTTTATCATAGGTACACTTCAACTGTGAGAGACGGAATCTAAAACAAAAATCCAGAAAATCACATTGTATGATTTTTAAGTAATTAATTTGCATTTTATTGCATGACATAAGTATTTGATCACCTACCAACCAGTAAGAATTCCGGCTCTCACAGACCTGTTAGTTTTTCTTTAAGAAGCCCTCCTGTTCTCCACTCATTACCTGTATTAACTGCACCTGTTTGAACTCGTTACCTGTATAAAAGACACCTGTCCACACACTCAATCAAACAGACTCCAACCTCTCCACAATGGCCAAGACCAGAGAGCTGTGTAAGGACATCAGGGATAAATTGTAGACCTGTACAAGGCTGGGATGGGCTACAGGACAATAGGCAAGCAGCTTGGTGAGAAGGCAACAACTGTTGGCACAATTATTAGAAAATGGAAGAAGTTCAAGATGACGGTCAATCACCCTCGGTCTGGGGCTCCATGCAAGATCTCACCTCGTGGGGCATCAATGATCATGAGGAATGTGAGGGATCAGCCCAGAACTACACGGCAGGACCTGGTCAATGACCTGAAGAGAGCTGGGACCACAGTCTCAAAGAAAACCATTAGTAACACACTACGCCGTCATGGATTAAAATCCTGCAGCGCACGCAAGGTCCCCATGCTCAAGCCAGCGCATGTCCAGGCCCGTCTGAAGTTTGCCAATGACCATCTGGATGATCCAGAGGAGGAATGGGAGAAGGTCATGTGGTCTGATGAGACAAAAATAGAGCTTTTTGGTCTAAACTCCACTCGCCGTGTTTGGAGGAAGAAGAAGGATGAGTACAACCCCAAGAACACCATCCCAACCGTGAAGCATGGAGGTGGAAACATCATTCTTTGGGGATGCTTTTCTGCAAAGGGGACAGGACGACTGCACCGTATTGAGGGGAGGATGGATGGGGCCATGTATCGCGAGATCTTGACCAACAACCTCCTTCCCTCAGTAAGAGCATTGAAGATGGGTCGTGGCTGGGTCTTCCAGCATGACAACGACCCGAAACACACAGCCAGGGCAACTAAGGAGTGGCTCCGTAAGAAGCATCTCAAGGTCCTGGAGTGGCCTAGCCAGTCTCCAGACCTGAACCCAATAGAAAATCTTTGGAGGGAGCCGAAAGTCCGTATTGCCCAGCGACAGCCCCGAAACCTGAAGGATCTGGAGAAGGTCTGTATGGAGGAGTGGGCCAAAATCCCTGCTGCAGTGTGTGCAAACCTGGTCAAGAACTACAGGAAACGTATGATCTCTGTAATTGCAAACTAAGGTTTCTGTACCGAATATTAAGTTCTGCTTTTCTGATGTATCAAATACTTATGTCATGCAATAAAATGCCAATTAATTACTTAAAAATCATACAATGTGATTTTCTGGATTTTTGTTTTAGATTCCTTCTCTCACAGTTGAAGTGTACCTATGATAAAAATTACAGACCTCTACATGCTTTGTAAGTAGGAAAACCTGCAAAATCGTCAGTGTATCAAATACTTGTTCTCCCCACTGTATGTACATATAAAATGAGTCATGCAAGATATGTAAACACTATTAAAGTGACTAATGTTCCATTTATTAAAGTGGCAAATGATTTCAAGTCTGTATGTAGGCAGCAGCCTCTCTGTGCTAGTGATGTCTGTTTAACAGTCTGATGGCTTTGAGATAGAAGTTGTTTTTCAGTCTCTTGGTCCCAGCTTTGATGCACCTGTACTGACCTCGCCTTTTGGATGGATGGTAGTGGGGTGAACAGGCAGTGGCTCGGGTGGTTGTTGTCCTTGATGATCTTTTTGGCCTTCCTGTGACATCGCGTGCTGTAGATGTCCTGGAGGGCAGGTAGTTTACAACCGGTGATGCATTGTGCAGACCGCACCACCCTCTGGAGAGCCCTGTGATTGTTGGCGGTGCAGTTGCCATACCAGGCAGTGATACAGCCCGACAGGATGCTCTCAGTTGTGCATCTGTAAAAGTTTGTGAGGGTTTTAGGTGCCAAATCAAATTTCTTCAGCCTCCCGAGGTTAAAGAGGCGCTGTCGCGCTTTCTTCAGCACACTGTCTGTGTGGGTGGACCATTTCAGCTTGTCCGTGATGTGTACGCCGAGGAACTTAAAACGTTCCACCTTCTCCACTGCTGCCCCATCGATGTGGATAGGGAGGTGCTCCCTCTGTTTCCTGAAGTCCACGATCATCTCCTTTGTTTTGTTGATGTTGAGTGAGTTTATTTTCCTGACATGACACTTCGAGAGCCCTCACCTCCTCCCTGTAGGCTGTCTCGTCGTTGTTGGTAATCAAGCATACTACTGTTGTGTCGTCTGCAAACTTGATGATTGAGTTGGAGGCGTGCATGGCCACGCAGTCATGGGTGAACAGTGAGTACAGGAGGGGGCTGAGCACACACCCTTGTGGGGCCTCATTTTAACCCTCCAGACATTATTCTCAAAAGGTCTTATAGATGAAATGCCCATGCATGTTATGTTGCACTGTACCCAATGATTTATGAAAACTTACTTGATGGGTTGATTGTGATTTTAGAGATGTGTTTAATATGTTTTATGTACACACTTTATTTTAATATTTATTAAATGCACGTTGTTAGATTTTGTAACACGCTTATTTTTCCTTGACTCCAAACTCATGTCTACATAAGGGTGCAATGAAAAACGTAAAGCTTAATAAAGAACAGTGATACTAGCAAGAGCAGCATGCAGGTTTCCCTTTTCTCTCATGTTATTCAATTGTTACCATGCACCTGCAACAAAGATAGCTCAAATGGGCAAGTGCCTTTTAAAATATAAATAAAATAGAATAGGTTTCAAAATAATTCTACATGCTACCATGATTATGGATAATCCTGAATAAATTGTGAAAAATGAATCATTAAAAAGTTAGGAGGGTCAAAAATCATACTCCCAAGACATGCTCTCTATCCATTACCATACTAACAAGGGAGATTAGTATAAGGTATGATCTTTGACCCTCTGTAACTTTCTCACTCACTTGTTAATCAAAACCTATTTCTCTGAGCAATTATATTAGTATAAAATACTATACTTTTTTTGGAGCATACAATATAGATCAGTATTTGAATTATTTATTTTATACAGTCATTATCGCTGATCTTTATCAAGGGTGTCAATAATTTCTGACCCCACTATATATCTATACATATACACAACCTTAGTATACCAGACATTAGGAACACCTTCCTAATATTGAGTTGCACCCCCCAGTTTTAACAAGTGACATAAATAAGGGATCATAGATTTCACCTGGATTCACCTGGTCAGTCTGTCATCAAAAGAGCAAGTGTTCTTAATGTTTTGTATTCTCATTATATATATATATACACACACACACACACACACACTTCCCTCTGCAACACATTGGAAACGACTTCACTCACAAGAAGGAACCTTTTTTTTTAGGATATTCTGGATTCTGCTGTAAAAATTATTCAATATGGTAAAAATTATTCAACCTTTATTTTAGCAGGGAGTCCCATTGAGACCAAGGCCTCTTTTTCAAGGGAGCCCTGCATGGACACAATTCATCACATTTACAACATTCAAACATACAACGTAATAATAATGTAAGGTTATGTCTATAACTACTGATCCCTGAAGAAGGGAAATGAGGTACAACATACTATGGGGGAGTCACACTTGCGACTTTGGTTGAAGGATCTACAATCACGCCTGACAAGGACAACGAAATGAAGCCTTCCAGAGGTGATAAGCGTGAGGCTCGGATTCATTCCTTCAATTGAATACTGCTCTTCACCGAGGCCAGGAAGGGTGGGGCAGGGCAAAACAGTTTCCCTCCTTTAAGGAACAGGAGTTATAGTCATAATGTTACATTCCCTTTCAGTCAGTCAACTTTGGTACAACATACTATGGGGAAAAATAATCACGCCCCAAGCCAACCCCAATGGATACTAAATGAAAACGGCCCATGGCAGATGTGATAGAAAAATTACATATTTACCTGATTTGTTTGATATTAATAGTTAACAATTAATACTTAACAAATAGGAAGACATGTATGTTCTGTTCAATTATGTGTTTCTGTAAAGTGATGGTTTCCACTCTAGCTTACCTGCAGTTAGTCTGGGCGTATGGTCAAGTAAAATGGGTTTAGTAAAAGTAAAACAACATCCCGTGCAGATAACCAGATGGACCAAGGTAGCTTATGGGAAGGTTGGAGCCAGGCTGACCAAGCATTTTTTAGGTCCTATATAAGATCAGTTTTTTCATTATCAGTTAGGCTGCTCAGCCCAACAGTCAAGACTGTTGAGTTGACCGGTTTCATTATTGCAATAATTAATCGATATTAAATAAAGATGATTGTTTGAAGAAATGACAAAGTCTTTCTCAGTACTGAAATGTCCGCAACACAGACCACTCAGACCTGACCAAGCCAGATTTGGCAGTCTGGGTATTGCGCACACGGCGCACTGGCTAGTTCCCCTGTTCCAGCCATAACTACCATGGGGGCTACACTGGGAGCAGTGAACTTCCAAGCGACATAACCTCACAAAAGTGTGTGGTGATACCCAGCTTGCTGCACCACAAATATCTCCTATAGTCAACCCTTTAAACAACGCCTAAGACGCTTCCAGAATCCTGCTGGAGTTGGCGAGGAAAACTGCTAGGTAACTGTTGCCCCTTGCTGCTATATGCCAGGGAGACACTGCTTAGGGAGCGCCCTGCCGCAAGCTGGATTAGCAAAACAGACAAAAAGCTGGTCACATAACCGGATATCCCGAGTCGTTCAATGCATGTGCGTAAAGCTCGCACCGGACTCTGTTGCGCTTCAGAAGCAAAAGGAGGAAGAAAAAGGGGAAATAGCTCAATAGCTAAGGACATGTACTGTATATACTTGTCAAATGTAGTAAATGTAAAGATACTTTTTGTCATGTAGTGTATGTGGACACCTACTCATCGAACATCTCATTACAAAATCATGGGCAATAATATGGAGTTGGTCCCCAATTTGCTGCAGTAACAGCCTCCACTCTTCTGGGAAGGCTTTCCACTAGGTGTTGGAACATTGCTGCAGGGACTTGCTTCCATTCAGCCACTAAAGCACTAGTGAGGTCGGGGACTGATGTTGGGCGATTAGGCCTGACTCGCAGTCGGCGTGTTCAATGGGGTTGAGGTCAGGGCTCTGTGCAGGCCAGTCAAGTTCTTCCACACCGATCTTGACAAACCATTTCTGTATGGACCTCGCTTTGTGCACGGGGGCATTGTCATGCTGAAACAGGAAAGGGCCTTCCCCACACTGTTGCCACAAAGTTTGGTAGTTTGGTAGCGTTAAGATTTCCCTTCACTGGAACTAAGGGGCCTAGCCCAAACCATGAAAGACAGCCCCAGACCATTATTCCTCAACCAAACTTTACAGTTGGCACTATGCATTCAAGCAGGTAACATTCTCCTGGCATCAGCCAAACCCAGCTTCGTCCGTCGGACTGCCAGATGGTGAAGCTTGATTTGTCACTCCAGAGAACGCGTTTCCACTGCTCCAGAGTCCAATGGCGGTGAGCTTTACACCACTCCAGCCGACGCTTGGCATTGTGTATGGTGATCTTAGGCTTGTGTGCGGCTGCTCACCCATGGAAACCCATTTCATGAAGCTCCCGACGAACAGTTATTGTGCTGATGTTGCTTTCAGAGGCAGTTTGAAACTCGGTAGTGAGTGTTGTTTTTTACGCACTTGTCAAAAATATAAATAGTAAAGTTCAGTAAAAGAAACCCCCAAAAACTACTTAAGTAGTACTTTAAAGTACATTTACTTAAGTACTTTACAGCCCTTCGACATAGCCATGACTTTCGGGGCGAAGGCGTCATTTGGACATAACGTCACCTTAGAGTTGCCCGTGGCTAAATGAGTTCCGGATAACACATAGAAGTCCCCAACACGTTTAGCCGAGGCCAAAGCCATGAGTAGGGAGGTTTTTAAGATAAGGCTTTTCAGAACCACTGACTCCAGAGGCTCAAAGGGCCTCAAAAACCAACGTCAAGTCCCATGTGGGGTATCTGTACTTTACTATTTATATTTTTGAGTACTTTTACTTCACTATATTCCAAAAGAAAAGAATGTACTTTGTAGATTTAGAGACCAATCTGAGATGATGTCCAGCCTATCATGGAGTGCACACTTGCAGACTGAATGGTAGCAATAATATTTGGAGGTAAACCTCTTAGCCAGGTCCATGGGAACCAAATTTCCGGCTTCACTCGCCAAATCTGCTCATGTGCCTGGGTCTCCGCCTAACAGGCGAATGTTCTCCGTGAACGAAGGCTGCCTGGGCCAACAGGGAGCCACAGTAATCAGTAATGCACCCTCAATGCACCCTCCCGGTGCGCACTCTCCAACATGGGCTGAATCAGACCCAATGGAGGAAGAAATACGTAAATCGAGAAAACTAGATGACATGGCGCGTTTTCTCGCGATGCAAAAAGATGTTGAAAATGTACCGTACCTGAGGGGAGACCACCCAGGGGTGTAGCCTCCACTCCTAGGAGAGAGGGTCCCACCCGAGTTGTGGCAACCGGCGACATGCGTCGCCCAAAGTGAGAGCAGGCACCCAGCCGAAATTTCGCTAAGCAGAACCGGGACACCCTCCGTGGGGATAGAAAGGCATGACATGCAAGTGAGTTTAGCTTGAGACCCAGAAACAGAATGCGCTGAGATGGAGTCAGAGATCTCTTTTTTTGGTTTCTTATGAAGCCTAGAGACTGAATGGATTTGTGTAATACTGCTTGCCCCCTCGACTCCGCAGCCACCAGCCTATCGACCAAAAGAGTTTGTAGACTCGGAAGTGCTTGATGAGGGCACATAGGTCTAGAATGGGACGCAAAGTCCTGTCCCTTTTCATACTAGGAAATACGTCTGTAACAGCCATCCTGGATCTTCGACAACTTCCGGCTTATGTACATAATGGGATGTTCCTCCCCATCGTGTACCTGGGACAGGACGGCAACTAGTCCTGTGTCGCAGGCATCTGTCTGCACCAGCATCGGTACCTGGAAATCATGCGTCATGAGAATCGATGTGAGCACAAGGCTTCCTTCAGGCACCTGAACGCCGCTTTGACCTCATCCGACTACTTCACAGTTTTTGGGAGGCGGGCCCTGGTCAGATCGGTAAGGGGGAAGGCTATAGCAGCAAAGTTGGGGATAAACCGTCTATAGTATCCCGTCAGCCCCAGGAAGGACTTGGCCAGTCACGAACCGCCTGAACCTGGGGCTCGACGTTCCCCCGTCCGATCAAATACCCCAGGTACCCCACCTCCTTGAACACCAGCTTGCATTGATTGGGATTCGCCTGGCTTCTCAGAAAACACGGCGGCGTTCCGATCGATTAGCTCCCGGAGCACTTGCTTCTGGGCCGTTCCAAGGTCTTCAATGCTCGGGACCACCACTGGAGGTTTGCTGTGGGCCCAAAAGGAGATGACGTAGTTTACTGCATGGCCCATCTCCAGGGCCCGCTGATGGCATAGGCTCCTCTCGACCCGGGCAATTCCATGTGAGGTGTTGGTCTTTATCCACCTGGGTTCACCGGCGGAGGGTCGTTTCTCCCCCGGCTGTCTCTCCGCAGGTCTGCAGTCCTTTAGCCTGACTTGGGGAGTATGATGGTGTGGTTGTCCTTCTGTCCCCTCTGACAGCTTCCGGACTCGACATGCGTCCCCTTCAGCAGAGTCTCGGTATTCTGGTGGGTATCCACAACTCCCAAGAGGTCCTCCAAAGTGTGTGGCGTGCGTAGGCTCACCGTCCTCTTCATGTCGTGAGGTAGCGCCCATAAGAAGCGATCCATGACCACTGTCATTAACAGAGAGGGTGGCTACATTTTGGAGCCATGCCTTGGTGATGCGCAGTAGGTTGCTCATCTGGGCTCGGGGAGAAGCTTCAGCCACAAACTTCCAGTCGTGGACATGACAGACTGAGGACGCTGATCTTCAAGGTCCTCCGGTACAACGACCGCCAAGCTATTCTATAAGGAGCCAGAGCAGCAGAGCTAATTCACCATGCTGATAAGGTGCTGCGGTTATCCCGGACTACAGCACGCACAGCTCCCAATGCCACAAAGTCTTCAACTAGGTCCGGAACAAACTCAGACTGAGGGACATCCAGTCATTCCTAGTCTATCGAGCAATGCTCCGGGCCACACACAGGGGAGAGCGCCTGTCATACACCACAGCATAAGACACCGGACTTTGTGGCATCACTGGGAGAGGACAACCGCAAACACCGCAGTGAGCACAACACCGCTGGTCATTTTATCCAACAATGGATATGTTTACTGTGTTTTTCTGGAATATCTGATTTACAATTATTTAGTTGACAACTGAATAGTCATTTTATAGCAACCATAAGTTACTTTTCTCCCCTTTTATCCATCAAACTGGTATTCACATCACAGATGGATCGTGGCTAATTTAGTGATAATTTCCTGTAACCTGAGCAGTTCTAATGAGCCAAATAACCGAATTAAATGTCTTGACGTATTACATAACAATAAAATTGGCATTGCTATATTTCAAGACATCTCTTAGAGGGTGATGTCCATAGACTTCAAAGCAAATACTAGAACCGGCAGCTGCTTCCTGCTTTACATCTACATCAAAAGGGGTGCTTATTCTACATAAACACAATCTACCCCCTACAATTGAAAAATGTGGAAATTATAAAAAGGGCAGATTTACTTACATACAGTTGAAGTCGGAAGTTAACATACACCTTAGCCAAATACATTTAAACTCTGTTTTTCACAATTCCTGACATTTAATCCTAGTAAAAATTCCCTGTCTCAGGTCAGTTAGGATCACCACTTTATTGTAAGAATGTGAAATGTCAGAATAATAAGAGAGAATGATTTATTTCAGCTTTTATTTCTTTCATCACATTCCCAGTCGGTCAGAAGTTTACATACACTCAATTAGTATTTGGTAGCATTGCCTTTAAATTGTTTAACTGGGTTAAAAGTTTCAGGTAGCCTTCCACAACCTTCCCACAATAAGTTGGGTGAATTTTGGCCCATTCCTGACAGAGCTGGTGTAACTGAGTCAGGTTTGTAGGCCTCCTTGCTCGCATACGCCTTTTCAGTTCTGCTCACAAATTTTCTATAGGATTGAGGTCAGGACTTTGTGATGGACACTCCAATACCTTGACTTTGTTGTCCTTAAGCCATTTTGCCAAAACTTTGGAAGCATGCTTGGGGTCATTGTCCAGTTGGAAGACCCATTTGCAACCAAGCTTTAACTTCCTGACTGATGTCTTGAGATGTTGCTCCAATATATCCACATCATTTTCCTCCCTCATGATGACATCTATTTTGTGAAGTGCACCAGTCCCTCCTGCAGCAATGCACCCCCACAACATGATGCTGCCAGCCCCCTGCTTCAACTTGGGATGGTGTTCTTCGGCATGCAAGCCTTCCCCTTGGGCATTATGGCCAAACATTTCTATTTTTGTTTCAAATCAAATCAAAGTTTATTTGTCACGTGCGCCGAATACAACAGACCTTACAATGAAATGCTTACTTACAGGCTCTAACCAATAGTGCAAAAAAGGTATTAGGTGAACAATAGGTAGGTAAAGAAATAAAACAACAATAAAAAGACAGGCTATATACAGTAGCGAGGCAATAAAATTAGCGAGGCTACATACAGACACCGGTTAGTCAGGCTGATTGAGGTAGTATGTACATGTAGATATGGTTAAAGTGACTATGCATATACAGTATGCTGAACAGATAGTAGCTGTAGCGTAAAAGAGGGGGTTGGCGGGTGGTGGGTGGGACATAATGCAGATAGCCCGGTTAGCCAATGTGCGGGAGCACTGGTTGGTCGGCCCAATTGAGGTAGTATGTACATGAATGTATAGTTAAAGTAACTATGCATATATGATAAACAGAGAGTAGTAGCAGCGTAAAAATAGGGGTTGGGGGGGCACACAATGCAAATAGTCCGGGTAGCCATTTGATTAGCTGTTCAGGAGTCTTATGTCTTGGGGGTAAAAACTGTTGAGAAGCCTTTTTGTCCTAGACTTGGCACTGCTTGCCATGCGGTAGTAGAGAGAACAGTCTATGACTGGGGTGGCTGGGGTCTTTGACAATTTTTAGGGCCTTCCTCTGACATCCGCCTGGTGTAGATTGCATGCAGCTTAGCCCCAGTGATGTACTGGGCCGTACGCACTACACTCTGTAGTGCCTTGCGGTCAGAGGCCGAGCAATTGCTGTACCAGGCAATGATGCAACAAGTCAGAACGCACTTGATGTTGCAGCTGTAGAACCTTTTGAGGATCTCAGGACCCATGCCAAATCTTTTTAGTCTCCTGAGGGGGAATAGGCTTTGTCCTCTTCACGACTGTCTTGGTGTGTTTGGACCATTATAGTTTGTTGTTGATGTGGACACCAAGGAACTTGAAGCTCTCAACCTGCTCCACTACAGCCCCGTCGATGAGAATGGGGGTGTGCTCGGTCCTCCTTTTCCTGTAGTCCACAATCATCTTCTTAACCTTGGTTACGTTGAGGGAGAGGTTGTTATTCTGGCACCACCCGGCCAGGTCTCTGACCTCCTCCCTATAGGCTGTCTCATCGTAATCGGTGATTAGGCCTACCACTGTTGTGTCGTCTGCAAACTTAATGATGGTGTTGTAGCTGTGCCTAGCCATGCAGTCGTGGGGAGCTCCAGTGTTGAGGATCAGCGTGGCAGATGTGTTGCTACCTACCCTCACCACCTGGGGGCGGCCCGTCAGGAAGTCCAGGATCCATTTGCAGAGGGAGGTGTTTAGTCCAGGATCCTTAGCTTAGTGATGAGCTTTGAGGGTACTATGGTGTTGAACGCTGAGCTGTAGTCAAGAATAGCATTCTCACATAACTGTTACTTTTGTCCAGGTGGGAAAGAGCAGTGTGGACTGCAAAAGAGATTGCATCATCTGTGGATCTGTTTGGGCGGTATGCAAATTGGAGTAGGTCTGGGGTTTCTGGGATCATCAGACCAGATGAAATTTCTCCAAAAAGTACGATCTTTGTCCCCATGTGCAGTTGCAAACCGTAGTCTGGCTTTTTATGGTGGTTTTGGAGCAGTGGCTTCTTCCTTGCTGAGCGGCCTTTCAGGTTATGTTGATATAGGACTCGTTTTACTGTGGATATAGATACGTTTGTACCTGTTTCCTCCAGCATCTTCACAAGGTCCTTTACTGTTGCTCTGGGATTGATTTGCACTTTTCGAACCAAAGTACGTTCATCTCTAGGAGACGGAACGCGTCTCCTTCATGAGCAGTATGACGTCTGCGTGGTTCCATGGTATACTTGCGTACTATTGTTTGTACAGATGAACGTGGTACCTTCAGGTGTTTGGAAATTGCTCCCAAGGATGAACCAGACTTGTCGAGGTCTACAATTTTTTTTCTGAGGTCTTGGCTGATTTCTTTTGATTTTCTCATGATGCCAAGCAAAGAGTCATTGAGTTTGAAGGTAGGCCTTGAAATACATCCACAGGTACACCTCCAATTGACTCAAATGATGTCAATTAGCCTATCAGAAGCTTCTATAGCCATGACATCATTTTCTGGAATTTACCAAGCTGTTTAAAGGCACAGTCAACTTAGTGTATGTAAACCTCTGATCCACTGGAATTGTGATATAGTGAATTATAAGTGAAATAATATGTCTGTAAACAATTGTTAGAAAAATGACTTGTGTCATGCACAAAGTAGATGTCCTAACTGACTTGCCAAAACTATAGGTTTGTTAACAAGAAATTTGTGGAGTGGTTGAAAAATGAGTTTTAATGTCTCCAACCTAAGTGTATGTAAACTTCCAACTTCAACTGTATGTTCCACTCTGTATGGAAGGAAAAGAGCATTTGTATATATTTATGTTCCTATCTAATATGACAAAATAAATCTCCTTTCTGTAAACAGAATCTTGCTCAATATATCGGATTATGCTCTTATTATTGGAACTGCCATTATTGATTGTAAGCTAGACACAGTAGTTGCTCAATAAATGTTTTGAGATTATGCTGCGGGATTTAGAGGTAATTTGTGGTTTAGTACGGTACCCTGCGTCACAGCTTCATTGATCCAGACCAGCGCAAGTGGGAGTTAGAGCACTGGTTATGCTTTTGGGTCCAAAGGTGCTAATGTGTCTCTAACTGACAATGAATGGGCGACATAAACCAAATAGAAACTGATAATTGTGACTTCAACATTTTATTGAATTTAGAACAATAGTGTGAGAATTGCTATTCCTCTGTCCTGCACGCTCACACCTGGAAAAATACACTTATTTTTTGGTTTCTACTCGTGAGTATAACTTTTTTTAAACCTTTATTTAACTAAGAAAGTCAGTTAAAACCTCTCTGGGATAGGTGGGACGATTGCGTCCCACTTGGCCAAAAGCCAGGGAAAAAGCAGAGCGCCAAATTCAAATAAAATGATATAAAAATCAAACTTTCATTAAATCACACATGTAAGATACCAAATTAAAGCTACACTCATTGTGAATCCAGCCAACACGTCAGATTTCAAAAAGGCTTTTCGGCGAAAGCCTAAGATGCTATTATCTGATGATAGCACAACAGTAAACAAAGAGAGTGTAGCATATTTCAACCCTGCAGGCGCAACACAAAACGCAGAAATAAAATATAAATCATTCCTTACCTTTGACGAGCTTCTTTTGTTGGCAATCCAATATGTCCCATAAACATCACAAATGGTCCTTTTGTTCAATTAATTCCGTCCATATATATCCAAAATGTCAATTTATTTGGCTCGTTTGATCCAGAAAAAAACAGCTTCCAATTTGTTCAACGTCACTACAAAATATCTCAAAAGTTACGTGTAAACTTTGCCAAAACATTTCAAACTACTTTTGTAATACAACTTTAGGTAATTTTAAACGTTAATAATCGATCAAATCTGTTTTCAATACAGGAGGACAACAAACTAAAGCTACTTTTCTAGTCTTGCGCAACTCTCAAACAGTACACATAACGTTACACTGATTCAAGATGGCCGTACTTCTTCATTGCACAAAGGAATAACCTCAACCAATTTCCAAAGACTGGTGACATCCAGTGGAAGCGGTAGGAACTGCAAACAAATCCCTTAGAAATCTAGTATCCCAATGAAAGCTCATTGAACAGACAGTGACCTCAAAAAAAAAACATCTGAATGGTTAGTCCTCGGGGTTTTACCTGCTACATAAGTTCTGTTATACTCACAGACATGATTCAAACAGTTTTAGAAACATCAGAGTGTTTTTTATCCAATACTAATAATAATATGCATATCTTATATTCTGGCGATGAGTAGAAGGAAGTTGAAATTGGGCATGCTATTTATCCAAAAGTGAAAATGCTGCCCCCTATCCTAGAGATGTTTTAAGAACAAATTCTTATTTTCAATGACGGCCTAGGAACAGTGGGTTAACTGCCTTGTTCAGGGGCAAACGACAGATTTTTACCTTGTCAGCTCGTGGATTCGATCTTGCAAATGTTCTATTACTAGTCCAATGCTCTAACCACTAGGCTACGTGCCGCCCCAGTTTTACTTCCTAAAACTGTTGTTACACAAAGGTTTTTATTCTAAAAGAAACAAAAAAATTATATTATATTCCATGATATTCTTAAGATATATGTGTTGACTGAATATAAGCAAGTGATGTCTGCTAAATAATCAAGTTGATGGCGCAGTCATATAACCTCAGCACCTACATAAAGTTGAGTGACTCACTCATTCATGGCTTTGGATCAAAATAAATAAGTACCGATATTCTTTCTGGTCTTTAATAAAGAAATGTTTTGGTTAACCTGACCCGACCGGTCACGTTGTCCAGTGCCATTATGGGCTATTAGCAGGACAATAGACTCTTGCCAAGAAGAAGGGTAGGAGGAGAATTGTATCGTCAAATGTATTGCTTAGTTAGGTTGGCTGTATCACAACCGGCCATGATTGGGAGTCCCTTAGGGCCACGCACAATTGGCCCAGCGTCGTCCAGGTTAGGCCGCTGTAGGCCGTCATTGTAAATAAGAATTTATTCTTAACTGACTTGCCTAGTTAACGTTATACGGCGTCATATTTTCCTAACGGAAACCCTAAAGGTTTCTCTTGTCACTATAAGGGGTGCTGTTTCAACTTCGACATTTATTGTTCCCAAATTAAACTGCCTCGTACTCAATTCTTGCTCGTACAATATGCATATTATTATTACTATTGGATAGAAAACAATCTCTAGTTTCTAAAACCGTTTGAATTATGTCTGTGGGTGAAACAGAACTCATTCTGCAGCGAAATTCATGACAGGAACTGCGAAGGTCTGAAAACGAGGCTCTGTTCTCAGATCAGTTTAAAGCTCTGTATGTATCCTATGGGTCGACATGAACTGCACGCGCCTTCCCCTGGATGTCAGTAACCAATGAGAACTGGAATGGAGTTTCTACGCAGATCTCAGACCTTATAAAGCCCCAAGGAACGGAGGGAGCTCTCTTTTCGACGTTCGTCATGGCGCAAAGCAAGACCTCAGGATGGCATTTTGAAACGCTCAGTTATCGGCCTTAGATATATCCGTCTGTAATTTAATTCGATATAGGTGTTAGAAACATCATAACGAAGTTATTTTAAACCGAGTTATATCAGTTTATGCGAGTATATTGCGATTTTCGGAATTTCCTTAGTATTGCGTTTTGAACATTTGGGCATGTCTGCGCCACATAGCTATTGTTAGCTGCTAGTTCCAAAGTTGAAGAGGATGTTTTACAACCGAGCAACGATTCTTTTGGACAAAGGACAACTTGCCCAAGATTCTGATGGAAGCTCGTCCAAAAGTAAGAGCTATTTATGATGTTATTCCGTATTTATGTGGAAAAATGTAAAAGGATTTGTCCGCCATTAATTGCGGAACTAGTCTGGCTGTAACGCACACTGTATGTCTAGTAACGTTAATTTTAAAAATCTAACACAGCGGTTGCATTAATAACTAATGCATCTTTCATTTGCTGTCCAACCTGTATTTTTTAGTCAAGTTTACGATTATTTATCGATTAGATTAGGTGCCTCTCCAAGATGGCGCAGGCCAGAATGCATGAAATGTTGCTACTGATCACATTGTATAACCACGATTTGTGCTGCTAAATATGCACATTTTCGAACAAAACCTATATGCATTGTGTAATATGATGTTACAGGACTGTCATCTGATGAAGTATATCAAGGTTAGTCAAAAATTATATATATTTTGCTGGATTGTTACGATCGCTAACCTTTGCTACTGGTAAACGGCTTGTGTTTCCGGCTATTGTGGTAAGCTAATATAATGCTAAATTGTGTTTTCGCTGTAAAACACTTAAAAAATCTGAAATATTGGCTGGATTCACAAGATGTTGGTCTTTCATTTGCTGTACGCTGTGTATTTTTCAGAAATGTTTTATGATGAGTATTTCGGTATTTGACGTTGGTCTCTGTAATTATTCTGGCTGCTTCGGCACTATTTCAGATTGCAGCTGCAATGTAGAACTGTGATTTATACCTGAAATATGCAAATTTTTCTAAAAAAACATATGCTATACAATAAATATGTTATCAGACTGTCATCTGATGAAGTTGTTTCTTGGTTAGTGGCTATATATATCTTTATTTGGTCGAAATTGTGATAGCTACCTATGCAGGAAAAAAATGGTGGGAAAAAAAAGTTGTGTCTTTTGCTATCGTGGTTAGCTAATAGATTTACATATTGTGTCTTCCCTGTAAAACATTTTAAAAATCAGAAATGATGGCTGGATTCACAAGATGTGTATCTTTCATCTGGTGTCTTGGACTTGTGATTTAATGATATTTAGATGCTAGTATTTACTTGTGACGCTATGCTAGGCTATGCTAGTCGGCTTTTTTACTGTGGGGGGTGCTCCCGGATCCGGGATTGGGACCAATTAGAAGTTAATTAAACAAATTGCATAGAACCTAACACCTCAAAAAAGTCATAACATGGGTATTAGTCCATCGCCATTATGAGAGTTCTGCACCACAGGGGACCTTGGTACTTTTCAGCATGTGCTGTGGAAATGCCCGGGGCTGGTTGAATTCTGGAGGAAAGTCAACGATGTCATCTCTGTACTTACATATAAAATTCTGCTATTAGATCCAATAGGGATGTTGCCTTGTGATGACTCTGATTTGCATGTGCACTTCTCATGGCTCCAACAGTGTGTGTAGCGAAATGCACTCTCTCATTAACTTCTGTGTGTGACCAATACAATTTGATTTGGTTGTTAGGAACCACAGCTGCTAAGAAAATGATTGTAGAAAGGTGGATTACACCTCATCAGTTACCATTGCAACAATGGCTGCTCACATTTAAGGAAATTGTACTTATGGAGCTCTCCACGGCCAGACTCCACAGGCCCAAGGTGTTCACGCTGGACATACGGAAAAAAGCAGCAGCGGACATTTCTGAACTCTTAAACAACGGGCCTTTACACCCATGAATGTGTATCAATAATGTGTCACTATTTCTGAGGATATATGATGTATTGTTCAGAAGATGTAATAGAAATTTGTTTTTATCTCATGATATATTTTACATGCTATCAGAATGTCTTTTGGGCGTCTCTGGACAGGAACGGACCAGCAGACTTGACTACTTCATCTTGTGCCATCCTTCCCGGAGGGCTGTCTGTTCTAACATGCAAAGGTAAATCTCGATGTCATCATCCTCCGTTAGCTTGATAAAAAATTGATTGGGATGCGATTCAGTCTGCGTTTCTCCTCGCAGCTTCTTGACTTCCTCAAGCAGGCAGACATTCTGTAGACACTGTTCTTCCAGCGTTCGTTTGTGAAAGTTCTGTTGCGCCCGAACGAATTGAGCTATCAACTCGTCCATACTGATACTGCATAAACGTCAACCCTGGTCTGACGACATTGTCAGAATGCCTGCATTCTCCACCACTTGTGGCAGACCAAGGGGTTTGATCGAGACGTTTACACAGATCGGTCTCATCCAGGAGACCTCTCCTGGAATACCGCCTTCTGGGCTCCGGGGAATGTTGTCTCCTCTGGGATAGAACACAGAGCACCTCGTTTCTAGCAGGCCGTGAGGACGTCTATCCAGTAACAACCTCTCACCACCTCCAAACCTCCCGTGGCTGCCCTCCTGGCAGCTTTATGGGCCCCGCAAGGCTGATGAGCAATCAGCCCCTTGATTACTCACCAGTCTCAATCAGCCCCAATTAGTCTTGGCCGGAGGACCCATCGAGACCTGGCACGTCCAGCAGAGGGAGCCAACACCGCGTGATGTAGACTCTGTCTGTCACCAGGCCTCAATGAGTCTCCCCCGGTGGCTTGTCCGCAGTACAATACAAAAGATTGCTTTTCTTCCATCCAGATGCCCAGATATTTATAAGCGGGGACATGTTTAATGGGGGCACCATCCAATGGACATATGCATAAATCATCAGATACATTTTTACCTGAATTGGAAAATAACATCCCTGCATAAAGTATCAACTTCACTTCAACAAAGGCTTTCTGCAAGGAAATGAAGGCAGACTGGGGCTCCAAAAGAGCCTGGCCAACCGTGGGGGCAATAGCATACACAACTGTTTCCAGAAAGCCTTTGTTGAACTGAAATTGGTACTTAATACAGGTCAAAACAAGTATATGTTATTTTTCAAAACATTTTTTTTAAATGGATGGTGCCCACATTGATCGTGTCCCCTCTGGGCATCTGGATTGAAGAATAGCTATCTCTTAAAAAGCATATTGATAAGTTAGTTAAGAAGTTGAGAATAAAAATAGGCTTCTTTAGAAATAGGTCATGCCTCTTCGCTAAATAGCAAAAAGCAGATAATTCAGTCAACATTCCTGCCGGTTCTAGACTATCTACACTGAGTGTACAGAACATTAGGAGCACCTTCATAATATTTAGTTGCACCCCCTTTTTCCCTCAGAACAGCCTCAATTCATCGGGGCATGTACTACAAGTTGTCGAAAGCGTTCCACAGGGATGCTGGCCCATGTTGACTCCAATGCTTCCCACAATTGTGCCAAGTTGCCTGGATGTCCTTTGGGTGGTGGACCATTCTTGATACACACCGGAAACCGTTGAGCATGAAAACCCCAGCAGCATTGCAGTTCATGACACACTCAAATCTATGTGCCTGGCATCTACTAACATACCCCATTCAAAGGCAATTCAATGTTTTGTCTTGCCCAATCACCCTCTGAATGGGTGATTGGGACAATCCATGTCTCAATTGTCTCAAGGCTTAAAAATCCTTCTTTAACCTGTCTCATCCCCTTCATCTACACTGATTGAAGTGGATTTAAGGATTTAATAGGTGATATCAATAAGGGATTTGTATTTATTAGCAATCCCCATTAGCTGCTCTTCCTGGCGTCCAAACACATTAAAGCACTTACATTACATATAAAACAAAAGATAAAACAGTACATCATATAACATTATTAAACCACTAAATATCTACAATACAAAATGTACAATAAAATATGTATAATACCACCATACAACAATTTTACAATGTATGCGTATGTCTGTACTGGTGTGTGTGTCTTCACAGTCCTCGCTGTTCCATAAGGTGTATTTTAACCAGTTTTTTTTATCTGATTCAACTGCTTGCAACAGTTAACTGATGTGAAATATAGTTCAATGTAGTCATGGCACTATGCAGTACTGTGCGCCTTCCGTAGTCTGTTCTGGACTAGGGGACTGTGACGAGACCTCTGGTGGTATATCTTGTGGGGTATTCATGGGTATCTGAGCTGTGTGGCAATGGTTTAAATAGACTGCTCGGTACATTCAGCTTGTCAACACTTTTTACAAAAACAAATGATGAAGTCAATCTCTCTTCCACTTTGAGCCAGGAGAAACTGACATGCATATCATTAATGTTAGCTCTCCGTGTACTTTTAAGGGCCAGCCGTGTTCTGAACCAATAGCAATTTTCCTAAGTTTACTCAAAGCCAGCGGCATGGCGTTAGTAAATATTGAAAAAATTAAGGAGCCTAAACTGCTGCTCTGGGGAACTCCTGAATCTACCCGGATTATGTTTGAAAGGCTTCCATTAAAGAACACCCTCTGTGTTCTGTTAGACAGGTAACTCTTTGTCCACAATATTGCAGGAGGTGTAAAGACATTACACATAAGTTTTTCCAGCAGCAGACTATGATCGATAATGTGAAAAGCTGCACTGAAGTCTAACAAAAAGCCCCTACAATCTTTTTATCATCAAATTCTCTCAGCCAATCATCAGTCATTTGTGTAAGTGCTGTGCCTGTTGAATGTTTTTCCCTATAGGCGTGCTGAAAGTCTGTTGTCAATTTGTTTACTATGAAATAGCATTGTCTTGTATCTGCTCAAACACCATTTTTTCCAAAAGTTTACAAAGGGTTGGCAATTTGAGCCAGTAAAGGAGACTTTACTATCCTTAAGTAGGGGAATAACTTTTACTTCCCTCCAGGCCTGAGGGCACACACTTTCTAGTAGGCTTAAATTTAAGATATGGCAAATAGGATTGACAAATAGGAGGGACAATATCGTCCGCTATTATCCTCAGTAATTTTCCATCCAGATTGTCAGACTCCGGTGGCTTGTCATTGTTGATAGACAATTATTTTTTCACCTCTTGCCCACTCATTTTATGGAATTCAAAAGTACAATGCTCATCTTTCAAAACTTGGTCAAATATACTTGGATGTGTAGTGTCAGAGTCTGTTGCTGGCATGTCATGCCTAAGTTTGCTTATCTTTCCAATGAAAAAGGCATTAAAGTAGTTGGCAATACCAGTGGGTTTTGTGATGAATGAGTCATCTGATTCAATGAATGAAAGAGAAGAGTTCCCAAAATGTAATTTAAGGTGCTCCAAAGCTTTTTAATACCATTCTTTATATTATTCATTTTTGTTTCATAGTGTAGTTTATTTAGTCACATGATTTCTTAATTTGCAGTATGTTTGCCAATTGATTGGGCTGCCAGACTTATTTGCCATACCTTTTGCCTCATCCCTCTCAACCATACCATTTTTCAATTCCTCATCAATCCAAGGGGATTTAACAGTGTTTACTGTCATTTTCTTAACTGGAATAAGCAATTTCATAAATGTGTCAAGTGCAGCGTCTGGTTGCTCCTCATTACACACAACAGAGCAGCAAATAGTATTTACATCATCAACATCTGACCTCTTATACAATATATTAGGCCCAGCCTTTGGAATTTTGGTTTTCCTAGATATGGCTACTATATTGTGATCACTACATCCTATGGATTTGGATACTGCTTGAAATCAAATTTCTGCAGCATTAGTAAAGCTGTGATCAATACATGTTGATGATTTCATTCCTGTGCTATTTGTAACTAGTGGGCAGCTTGATGAAAGCCAGTCAATATTTAAAACACCCAGAAAATATACTTCTCTGTTGATATCACACACATTGTCAAGCATGTCACACATATTATCCAGATACTGACTGTTAGCACTTGGTAGCCTATAGCAGCTTCCCACAAGAATGGGCTTTATATGAGGCAGATGAACCTGCAGCCATATTACTTCAACAGTATTTAACATTAGATCATCTCTAAGCTTTTCAGGAATGTGGCTCTGAATATAGACCGCAGCACTGGCATTTCTGTCTTTTCGGGTAGATGTCATAGCCATATATTACTACCACTGTATCATTACAGGTATTATCTAAGTGAGTTTCAGAGATAGTCAGAATATGAATGTCATCTGTTACAAGAAAGTTATTGACTTCATGAATCTTGTTTCTTAGGCTACTTATGTTAATATGGGCTATTTTTAGCACTTTTCTTTGTTGCTTGATTGTTTTTAATGCTTAACTTGGGAGCTTATCAGCTCATGTTATTTACATTGGAGCTGATAGTGCACGGTCAGTCATTCCTGTAGAGTATCTTCTGTTTCCAGAAGGTGTCAAAGTTATCTATAAAATTGATTCCAACAGAGCTACAGTAATCTTTTAGCCAGATGTGTAACGCCAGTAGCCTGCTGAGTCTTTCACACCTACTGCCCAACAACGGTACCGGACCAGAAATGATTGGCCGCTTTTTGGAATCTTTCAATGCTAGAATCAGTTCTTTAAAATCTATTTTCAAAAGTTCCTAGCCCTCCTGATGTTATTTGACCCCACATGGACAATGACAGCGTCAACTCCCAAGCATCTGTTGTAGAATGGTCGGAAGCAGCCTTGTAATGTCCTGTACTTGTGCTCCTGGGTAGTACTGGGAACCAAGATTTTTCTCACCATAGAGCTGCCGATGTTGACAGCTGGTGAAAGCTGGGGAGGTCCGGCTGTTCTTTCGCCTATAGTTGTTTAAAAGACCCCTTGAGGACCGAAGGGTGGTGGGGCCCGATGGACCAGAGCCGGATGTAGTATATGTGGTAGAGACGCCCTGGGCTGGAGACAGGGTAGAGGATGAGGGAGCAGGAATCTCCGGAAGCAGGTGGGCGAAACTGTTGGTCAGCAGGATGGGATTCCCTAAACCCATTTCAGCCCCATTCACCAAAGACCTCTGCCTTGGGATCATAGCTTTCACTTGGATTCACTTGGTTAGTCTATGTCATGTTTTGTACACTCAGTGTATATGAATGCAGCTGCCACTACACTAAATTGGATGCAAAATGTTCAGTACACATCACTGCAGTCTGTATCAGAAAGTAGGATGGCCCTCTGAAGTCTTGTACAGTAAATCGATGCATTGCTCTCTTTTTGTTTATAAAGCTCTCTTGCAAACTTCCGCCGTACCTTACTTCATTGTTAAAAATGTGGGAAATTATATTTTATATAAATACAGTTGCTTAGAGAAAGAGATTGTTAAAAAAAGAAAAAAAGAATTTATGGGTCAACATTTAAGATTCTTATGAATAAAGTAGTGAAATGTTCAATATTTGGTACCATATTCCTAGCATGCAAAGACTACATCAAATTTGTGACCACAAACTTGTTGGATTCATTTGCAGAAATTGAATGTAATGTGTCGTGTCATTTTGGAGTCACTTGTATTATTCGCAGATAAGAATATAATATGTTACGGGTATACGGGTAAGAGTCTACTTACATTTTCAGATATACGTTTCTAATTTAGTCAGAAAGTAATTGTTATTGCAAGTTAAAGCATACTGTTAGTTAGCTAGCGTTAGCTTGCTGGCTTGCTAGCTAACGTTACGTGTATGATCTGTGTAGTAATATTATTAGAATCAGAAATCCATTTGCATTGCTAGTTATAGCCGAATGTTATCTAGCTAACATTGAACCTAGTTTGTTAGCTTTAGCTACCTGCAGATTTATACTACAGCTGTTTGTATTGGTAGTAGTATGAGTTGCGATTATTATTTAACCTTTATTTAACTAGGCAAGTCAGTTAAGAACAAATTCTTATTTACAATGACAGCCTACTGGGGAACAGTGGGTTAACTGCCTTGTTCGGGGGCAGAACGACAGATGTTTACCTTGTCAGCTCGGGGATTCGATCCAGCAACCTTTCGGATACTGGCCCAACGCTCTAACCACTAGGCTACCTGCCGCCCCATTACAGTTTATTATTACGGTTCATTGTTTAGCTAGCTAACTACATGTCGAAACAAAAGACTCCACTTTGGCCGGGTTATTACATGACCCATCAAATTAGCCAGGTGTGTCTGGGGGTGATTACGGCCGTCTATTGTATTTCATGAACATGTGTACATGTCTAGAAAATAGTGACCTATCCACTTAGCTAGATGTAGCTGGGTGATGGTTATAGCATTTCCTTCACATGACCCATCAATTTAGACAAGTGTGTCGGGTAAGCATCATCTAATAATTATAAAATATTTATAAAATATTTTTAGCTGGCCACTTTCTGTTTTTGATATTGCTACTATGCAAGTAACCACTTCACTTTACCATTTACACCTTCTGTATCCTTTGCATGTGACAAATAAACGTAGATTTTATTTGATATAGCGTGTGTTTACCACATGGCCTTACGTGAATCCTTAGAGATGAGTGGGGCTAAGGCTTAAGAGGGTGTGAACGATGATGAATGGGTGTAGACAAAGAATAACTTTCCAGTAAGTGTACCAAAACATTCAAGGGCCATTCTCAAAAGTGGGGTTACAAGTTTATCAACTTTCAAAGCAGAATTACTTTCCCATTGTTCCTCAACTACAGTATATGATATTCCATTGTCTAGCTCGTCTCTACATTTATCCAATGTAAAAAGCACTATTTTAAATTTTGCTTCATAAGACCGAATCAAGGCGGCCGGTCACAAATACTAAACTTTTGACTACTTAATTTATAAGAATCTTTAGGGCTGTCAACTTTTATCCTACCGTTTACCCTACCTTGTTAAACAAAATCTCTTCCTCTGCAATTGTGTCAGTATAAAATAATTTCTCTATTTTGTTGCATAAAATATAGCTTAGTATATTAATTATTGATTTTATACAGTCATTATTGCTCATAATTATCAAGCATTTCAATAATGTTGGACCCCATTGCTTCTGTTTTACCGTTTAGAAATTGTATTTATTTAACCAGGTTAGTCTCGTTGAGATAAAAACTAATCTTTTTCAAGAGAGACCTGGAAAGACCTTTATGTATCTAGTTCACAGGTGTGAAGAAGTCATAATTATTTAGACAAATTTACATATAGTGTATCAAAGTAGTCAAAAGTGTAATATTTCTACAAACTCGGATGCATTTGCAGTTTTTGGGTTTTTGGGTTATGTTTTGCCCAATAGTAACTGAATCTTAAATCTAAAATGCTGGAGTATAGAGCCAAATTAAGTCATTTTAGCTTCACTGTCCAAACACATGGAGTAAATACATGTATTTATTTTAAGAACTCAGTCAGGGTGTCAATTCACTGTTGAGAGTTAGAATAGTATAATACACAAGGCGGTTTTCCTCTTCTCACAGTGCCTTCAGAAATAATTCACACCCCTTGACTTTTTCCACATTTTGTTGTATTACAGCCTACATTTTAAATTGACTAAATAAAGATTTTTGGGGTACTGGGCTAGACATAATAACCCATGATGTCAAAGTGGATTTTTTTTTTTTTTGTATTTACAATTAAAAATGAAAAGCAGAAATGTCTTGAGACATTCAATCCCTTCATTATATAATATGTTGCATGGAGTCACTCTTTGAACAATAATAGTGTTTAACATGATTTTTGAATGACTGCCTCATCGCTGCACCCCACACATACAGATAATTGTAAGGTCCCTCAGTCGAACAGTGAACTTCAAACACAGATTCCACCACAAAGACCAGGGAGGGTTTCCAATGACTCGCAAAAAAGGGCACCTATTGGTAGATAGGTTAAAAAAAATAAAGCCCAGTTCTGTGCATGAAACAGCCAGGGGGAAAGGTCATAAAACACTCACTCTCTCTCGCTTTCTCCCATACACACACAGTAAAGAATCTAAAGTGAGAACACTCCCTCTGAATGCTTTCTACTCACACCCCAAATCGAATGACTGTGTATACTGCCATAAACACCCTAGCAGCCTGCCTCTCTTCAATCTAAAGGCCCTGTCAGAGAACATTATAATCAGAGCTGCTGTTAAAACTCATAAATAAACTGACTAAATGCCTGTGATGCTCAGAAGGCAGCTCAGTCAGGGAATCCAGGTAGTGTGTGTGTGCGCATCTGTGCTGCATGTGTGTGTTTAGATAGGCCTTACCTCTGCGAATGCTGCGTCTCAGTTTTCCACAGAAGGCGTCAACACGAGGCAGCTCCTGCCCTTCTGTAGTGGGGGAGGGACTCTGTTCGGGGTAGGACAGAGGTAGGCAGGGGGGGAGGGGGGACTGGTCTTGGGGGGTCTTGTTGCCACCTGGAGGGGGCGAGGAGGAGGTGGGAGGGGGGGAAGTGGTAGTGGGGGTCTGGGGGGTAGGGTTCTGGGGGGTGGGGAGGTGGAATGTAGGGGTTTGGGCTGAGGTTGGACTACTGACAGCGGACTGAGAGAAGGAGGAGGGGATAGAGTTAATGTTAGTAAGGTCCAGCCCCCCCACCCTAGCACTGATGGGAGAATGCAGAGAGAGTTTGCGTGTGCGGACAGGAGAGGAAGTGCGGGAGGAGATGGAGAGAGGACCGGAGAACTTGCGGCAGAGACGGGGGGACTTGTCATTGGTGTGATCACCACTTCGGTTGTTCTGGTTGGTGGCAAAGAACAATTCCAAAGACCTAAGAGAGAGCGAGAGAGAGAGCGAGCGCGAGAGGGGGAAAAAATCTGTCAAATTTGCATTGAGTCATTGTGAGGAAAGCATGAATTGAGTGTTTTGAGACAGGAGATGCTATTATCATCATCATGCCAGACAACTGTGAACAGAACCATCAGCACTACAGATAGATCTATAACTCAGCCTGAGTGGAAAATGGTAAAATAGGTTACATGAAAGACCATGCAAAGATGTTGAAGAAAGGAGTGAGAGTGGTGCTGCGCGATTAGAGCTTTTTGAGATTGGTTCAGATTCGGTTCGATTATAAACAATAATCAAGAATTTCGAAACTTTAAATGCACAATGCATTATGTGGGTTGAATGCTGTAACCAAACAGAATAAAACAATAATTAAAAAGTCCCATGATGATAATGACTGCTCATGACTGCTTATCACTTATTAACCATCAGTTATTCACATTACTTCAAAAAAATATTTTAGTTGTTGTGTATATTACATTTGTTTTATTTGATGACTTTAATTTCATTCCAAGTCATCATCTCATCTCTATAGAGCTGCTAACTATGCTGTCTGACAAAACCATTATTTTAGTAGTTCTTTAAAGTAAATAAGGCATACCAATATGACTGCTGAATACCAATACCTCAAGAAGCAACTGCTCTCTATGTATCCCATCTTGATCGCACATTCTTCTGTCTCTTATGTAGCAGGCGTAAGAATAAACATTATTATGGACTATGGTTATTTGTAGTTAATTATCACGTTTTCGTCACTAAACTATGTAGAACATTGGCCTGTTGGAAACTACAACTCTCTACTACAGTAGATAGCACAGTTCGGGCATGATCTGATTTATCTGTAGAGAAACTACAGTGTGCGCATTGAGCTCACAGAAAGAAAAAAAAATGAAATGGAATTCAAATAATTCGACCAATGTCAGTCAATAAAGTTGTTTAAAAACCAAAAATTAACCGACATTTCTGTTAATCGCTCAGCACTAAGTGACACACAGACAGAGAGAGAGAGAGAGACAGAGAGGGAAAGAGCCCAGTGGTCTTCCACAGTAGTCAGAAGGGAAGATATGCAGACGGAAGATGCTAGAGGGAGGGAGAAAGAAAACTAAGGACAGAGACATTGAGCGAAGGACAGGGAAAGGGAGAGGAGGAAAGAGCAAAATAGCCTTGAAGTCTTCTCTAAAAGAAAAGGTGCAGTGAAAAGATGCAAAAGTGAGGAAAGACAAGAAAGAGCGAGAGAGAGGGGAGAGAACACAAGTGAGATGCAAAGAGATAGGTACCTGGACAAGTCCAGGGACAGAAAGAGAAAGAGCAAGGGATAAAGCAGAGGGGGAGAGAGAGAGGCAGATTGTGTTACTTGGACTGATCCAGGGCTATCTTCCTGATCTTCAGGCTGTAGTCAGGACAGATGGACGTGATGGACAGGCGGTCAAATGAGTGGTACTGTACCCTGTGGAGGGGGATGGAGAGGAAAGGGATATAACGGAGAGGGGTGAGAGAAGGGGATGGGCAAGGGGTGATGGGGTGAGGATGAGAGAGGAGGGGATGGAGTGAGAAGAGGGGATGGGTGAGGGGGGATGAAGGTGATGGGAAAGGTGGAGGATGGAGGAGTGAAGGTCAGGACAACATATACGTTTATTTATATATAATTGACAATGATCACAGGACATCAAAGCCTTTTCATGTTGAAACTGTATGTGTGAATTTTGTCATTATGCTCCAGGGTGAAGACTCCCCTAGGTCAGTGGAGGCTGCTGAGGGGAGGACGGCTCATAATAATGGCTGGAACGAAGCAAATGGAATGGAATCAAACATATGAAAACCATGTGTTTGATACCATTCCACTGCTTCCGCTCCAGCCATTAACACGAGCCTGTCCTCCCCAATTAAGGTGCCACCAACCTCCTGTGCCTTAGGTACAGATCTAGGATAATCTTCCCCTCCCCCAATTCTAACCTTAACCATTAGTGAGGAAAATGCCAAACTGACAAGATCAGTGTCTAGGAGCAAATACACCCTGTCATATACTGTAGGTGTGTGGGTTTGTGGATCTCTGCTGTTGTTGCTGGTCTATGTTCTCTGTTAATGAGCTCATCCAGGAGTTAGCCTACACACACCTGCGCTGGACACAGGAAAAAGATAGGAAAAGAGGCACAAACTTTCCAGTTGAAAGGATCATTAGGTCTGGGCAGGGAAATGCATACACACACACATAACACTGTCTGACATATATACGTCTTTGCAATTAACCCCTGGGCCACAAGTGGTCCTGCACCACTCACCCTCCGTTCTGGGGCTGAAACAGCCAGGTGGAAAGGTCACAAAACACTCAGTCTCTCTCTCTCTCTCATACAACACACACACAAAACACCAATGAAACTGGATAGAGAGAATAACAGGAGATATAATGAGGTGAGAGGTTTAGAGAAAACTCAAACCTCTGTAACATGAAAATGTGTGTGCGCTTTTCTGTGAATGTGTGCATGTCATGCATGTTCTCTCTCGTGTATTACCTGACAGGTATAGAGGTGAAAGGTTTCTTGTAGATGTCAGCCAGTTTATCCATGACCACGGCAGCAGTAGTGAAGATGCGGTAGGTGTGGAGGAAGGTGTTGAGGAAGTCGATGGAGAGGAAGCGCAAGTCCGTCAGCCTTTCCAGCAGCCGCTCCACGCTGGCGTAGCGAATCTGTGGGACCTTGCAGGAGTTGAGTGTCTTGCTGAAGCAAATGTCAACATCATCTTTATGGAGGCGCATATCAGATCTGATGGACGGACACACACACACACACAATCACTGGTGATCTAATCATTGAATTGCTAGGATTACTCACACATAAGTTTTAGGTATGGATAAACACTTAAAGTTGCAGTAAGTCATGTCAGAAGCTAGCAGATTAATTACTTACCGACAACCGCTGCAAATTCCAATAAAACTACATCACGGTTTGAAATTCACTATCCTTGCTTTGTCTAACAACACTATAAATCAATCGGTCAAAGGAGTTTTGTGGGTCAAAGTGCAGTATTTATTTAGTTTCATAGCACAAATATTTGTTTGCACATTTCTCACAATGTTACCAACACTTAGTAAACTTCTGGAAAAAATGTGTGTTTGACCAGATACAATGCTATTTCACAGTAAACAAATTGACAACAGACTTTCGGCACGCATATTGGGAAGGACACTCACCAAGCACGGCACTTACACAAATTACTGATTTGCTGAGAGAAATTGATGATAAAATTCTGGGGGCTGTCTTGTTAGACTTCAGAGCAGCTTTTAATATTATAGATCATAGTCTTTCTGGAAAAACGTATGTGTTATGGCTTTACACCCCCTGCTATAATGTGGATAAAGAGCTACTTGTCTAACAGAACACAGAGGGTGTTTTTTAATGGAAGCCTCCAGGTAGAAGCAGGAATTCCCCAGGGTAGCTGTTTAGGCCCCTTGCTTTTTTCAATCTTTACTAACAACATGCCACTGGCTTTGAGTAATACAGGTCAGCTACTACAGCGACTGAAATGACTCCAACACTTAACAAAGAGCTGCAGTTAGTTTTGAAATGGGTAGCAAGAAACGAGTTAGTCCTAAATATTTCCAAAACTAAAAGTATTGTATTTGGGACAAATCATTCACTAAACCCTAATCCTAAACTACATCTTGTAATGAATAATGTGGAAATTGAGCAAGTTGAGGTGACTAAACTGCTTGGAGTAACCCTGGATTGTAAACTGTCATGGTCAAAACATATTGATTCAACAGTAGCTAAGAAGGGGAGAAGTAGGTTCATAATAAAGTGCTGCTCTGCCTTCTTAACCTCTTGACGCTAAGGGGTCAGATTTTTTATTTTTTTTAAATAACGTTCCCAAGGTAAACTGACTATTTCTCAGGTCCAGATCGTAGAATATGCATATAATTTACAGATTAGGATAGAAAACACTCCAAAGTTTCCAAAACTGTCAAAATATTGTCTGTGAGTATAACAAAACTGATTCTGCAGGTGAAAACCTGGGGAAATCTAACCCGGAAGTTATTTTTATTTTTTTTAATCTGTGTTTCCTTGCCCGTCTTTCTTCCATTTAAAGGGGTATCAACCAGATTCCTTTTCCAATGGCTTCCTCAGGCTGTGACCAGGCTTTAGACATAGTTTCAGGCTTTTATTTTGAAAAATGAGCGAGATTTTTCAAACGTAGTCAGGTGTCCTTTGATTAGGACACCTGACTACGCGAGAGGGGTAGCTCTCCATTTTCCATTTTCTTTCTCTCTTTTATTGAATAGGTTACGGTCCGGTTGAAATATTATCGATTATGTTTGTTAAAAACAACCTGAGGATTGATTATAAAAAACATTTGACATGTTTCTACGAACATTACGGATACTTTTTGGAATGTTCGTCGAACGGAACGAGGCTTTGTTTTCTGAACATAACGCACAACCCAAATGGCGTTTTTTTGTTATAAAAGTAATATTTATCGAACAAAAATAACATTTATTGTGTAACTGGGAGTCTCGTGAGTGCAAACATCCGAAGACTATCAAAGGTAAGCGATTCATTTTATTGCTTTTCTGACTTTCGTGACCATGCTAATTTGGGGCTAGCTGTTCTAGCATTGATTGATACACTCACAAAAGCTTGGATTGCTTTCGCTGCATTTTTTCAGCATATTTTCAAAATCTGACACGATAGGTGGATTAACAACAAGCTAAGCTGTGTTTTGGTATATTTCACTTGTGATTGCATGATTATAAATATGTTTTGTAATATTTTGCGCCCTGCAATTCAGCGGTTGTTTAGGAAAATGATCCCGCTAAAGGGATCCGTAGCGCAAAGAAGTTAACAACACTATTGTCACGATCGTTATAATGAGTGGACCAAGATGCAGCGTGGTATGGTTCCGTCCTCTTTATTTTGAAGTGAAACTCAAAGAAAACAATAAAATCGCAATGTGAAGCTGTTATAGTGCTCACAGGCAACTATACATAGTCAAGATCCCACAAAGCACAATGGGGAAATGGCGGCCTAAATATGATCCCCAATCAGAGACAACGATTAACAGCTGCCTCTGATTGGGAACCATACCAGGCCAACCTAGATAACCCACCCTAGTCACTGTCACGCCCCAACCAACATAGAGAATAAACAGCTCTCTATGGTCAGGGCGTGACAACTATCAACAAGGCAGGTCCTACAGGCCCTGGTTTTTGTCACACCTGGACTATTGTTCAGTCGTGTGATCAGGTGCCACAAAGGGCATATTGAAAAATTGCAGTTGACTCAGAACAGGGCAGCACGACTGGCCCTTAAAAGTACACCGAGAGCTAACATTAATGACATGCATGTCAATCTCTCATGGCTCAAAGTGGAAGAGAGATTGACTTCCTCATTACTTGTTTTTGTCAGAGGTTGATAAGCTGAAGGTACCGAGCTGTCTGTTTAAAATACTAGCACACAGCTCGGACAACCATGCATACCCCACAAGACATGCCACCAGAGGTCTCTTCACAGTCCCCAATTTTAGAACAGACGATGGGAGGCGCAAAGTACTACATAGAGCCATGACTACATGGAACTCTATTCCACATCAGGTAACTGATGCAAGCAGTAGAATCAGATTAAAAAAGCAGGTAAAAATACACGTTATGGAACAGCGGGGACTGTGAAGTAACACAAACAGGCACAGACACATGCATACATACACACACACACACACATACATGTGGATTTTTCATTGTAGATAAGTCATAGTGTAGTATGGGCCTGAGGTCACACACTTAGTGTGTTGTGAATTCTGTAATGAATGTATTGTAATGTTTTTAAAATTGTATAACTGCCTTCATTTTGCCGGACCCCAGGAAGAGTAGCTGCTGCCTTGGCAGCAGCTAATGGGGATCCATAATAAATACAAATGGCTTTAGCCACAGAGGGAGCAGGCCTGCCCCGGCAAGTGCAGGGGGGTTGCCTAGCCACACATGGCTCGGAGGGAGTCAACATCTGCTTTGAGCAGCAATTTCCCATGATTTGTGAATCGGTTCGGACCCAACAGATAGCGCGATAGCTAAAATGGCTTTGAAAAAATAAGATTTCAGCTAATAGGGAGAAGGTGCAGGATCTTTTTTTCAGCCAAGAAGTAACAAACCTGATCAACTATTCATTAATACTTTGAGTGGTATATTCAGATATGTTAGCTCTGGGTTCGAACTAAGCCGTACACACTGGAGCAAAAACAGGAATGACAGACACAGGCATGTGTTAAAGTGTACAGTTGAAGTTTACATACACTTAGGTCAGAGTCATTAAAACTCGTTTTTCAACCACTCCACACATTTCTTGTTAACAAACTATAGTTTTGGCAAGTTGGTTAGGACATCTACTTCGTGCATGACAAGTAATTTTTCCAACAATTGATTACAGACAGATTAGTTAATTTATATCTCACTGTATCACAATTCCAGTGGGTCAAAAGTTTACATACACTAAGTTGACTGTGACTTTAAACAGCTTGGAAAATTCCAGAAGCTTTAGAAGCTTCTGATAGGCTAATTGACATAATTTGAGTCAATTGGAGGTGTACCTGTGGATGTATTTCAAGGCCTACCTTCAAACTCAGTGCCTCTTTGCTTGACATCATGGGAAAATCAAAAGAAATCAGCAGACCTCCGCAAGTCTGGTTCATCCTTGGGAGCAATTTCCAAACGCCTGAAGGTACCACGTTCATCTGTACAAACAATAGTACGCAAGTATAAACACCATGGGACCACGCAGATGTCATACCGCTCAGGAAAGAGACGCGTTCTGTCTCCTAGAGATGAAATTACTTTGATGCGAAAAGTGCAAATCAATCCCAGAACAACAGCAAAGGACCTTGTGAAGATGCTGGAGGAAACAGGTACAAACGTATCTATATCCACAGTAAAACGAGTCCTATATCGACATAACCTGAAAGGCCGCTCAGCAAGGAAGAAGCCACTGCTCCAAAACCACCATAAAACAGCCAGACTACGGTTTGCAACTGCACATGGGGACAAAGATCATACTTTTTGGAGAAATGTCCTCTGGTCTGATGAAACAAAAATAGAACTGTTTGGCCATAATGACCGTTGATATGTTTGGAGGAAGAAGGGGGAGGCTTGCGAGCCGAAGAACACGATCCCAACCGTGAAGTACGGGGGTGGCAGCATCATGTTGTGGGGGTGCATTGCTGCAGGAGGGACTGGTGCACTTCACAAAATAGATGGCTACATGAGGGAGGAAAATTATGTGGATATACTGAAGCAACATCTCAAGAGATCAATCAGGAAGTTAAAGCTTGGTTGCAAATGGGTCTTCCAAATGGACAATGACCCCAAGCATACTTCCAAAGTTGTGGCAACATGGCTTAAGGACAACAAAGTCAAGGTATTGGAGTGGCTATCACAAAGCCCTGACCTCAATCCTATAGAATATTTGTGGGCAGAACTGAAAAGGCGTGTGCGAGCTAGGAGGCCTACAAACCTGACTCAGTTACACCAGCTCTGTCAGGAGGAATGGGGCAAAATTCACCCAACTTATTGCGGGAAGCTTGTGGAAGGCTACCCAAAACATTTCACCCAAGTTAAACAATTTAAAGGCAATGCTACCAAATACTAATTGAGTGTATGTAAACTTCTGACCCACTGGGAATGTGATGGAAGAAATAAAAGCTGAAATAAATCATTCTCTCTATTATTATTCTGACATTTCACATTCTTAAAATAAAGTGGTGATCCTAACTGACCTAAGACAGGGAATATTTACTTGGGTTAAATGTCAGGAATTGTGAAAAACTGAGTTTAAATGTATTTGGCTAAGGTGTATGTAAACTTCTGACTTCAACTGTATGTGGGCGCTCTTACTTGATCATGTGAGGCACGGTGACTTTGGAGTTCTCCTCGAATACACTAGTCATCAAACCATTGCAGCGGATATTATCGATACACTAGAGAGAGAGGGCGAGAGAGATAGAGGGAAAGGGAGGAGAGGGAGAGTGTTAGTGCAGATAAGTGGAGCGAAAGATCAATCTAAACCTCAATCTGATATATTAGCAACATCCTAACATGTCGTATGTAATTATGGTTTACAAGAAATGTATCCAAACCCTAAAGAAAGATATATTGTTATTAAAGCTTTTCCTTTGACCTAATCTTTGTTTAGAATCAAGCCAAGCCTCAGAGGAGGTGCAGTGTGTGTGTGTGTGTGTGTGTGCATGCATGTGTGTGTGTGTGTGTGCATGCATGTGTGTGTGTGCGTGTATGTAGGGGGAACACTGGGTTAAAGGGGATGAGCCAAGCACAAACCAGGGTTTGACCCCTGGGGAACCAACCACTCTGTTTACTCACTGCAAAGCCTCATGGGATACCCAGAGGGAATCACACGGGGCTGTTTGAACTTTTTGTTGTTCGGTTATTATTCCAAGAAGAGAAAGAGAGAAAGAGAAAGAGAAAGAGAGAGAAAGAGGAAGAGAAGAGAGAGAGAAAGAGAAAGTGAAAAGAGTTAGTTAGTTAGTTAGTTACCTGGCTGATGTCGCTGGTCCAGGCAGCTTTCTCCTGTCGTGAGGGAGCCAACAAGACTACAGTGAAGGAGGGAGAGTCAGATGGCTCGATGATCAGCTTAAAGTCCAACTGACCAAATACCTGACCACCACTGGACCTCGCTAAAAAGAAGGGAAGGGAGAGTGAGAAAGAAAATGAGAAGATTGGGTCACCTAGGGTGACAATGTATTTTGGTATGACACGAGATAAAGATTAATACATGAATAAGATATAAGCTGGTCCACTTCATTTACCCCTGTAGTGTGTGTGTGTGTGTAACCGAAGGGGGGTGAATGTAACCGATGTGAAATGGCTAGCTAGTTAGCGGTGGTGCGCGCTAATAGCCTTTCAAACGGTGACGTCACTCGCTTTGAGACCTTGAAGTAGTGGTTCCCCGATGGGTAACGATGCTTCGTTGGTGACTGTTGTTGATGTGTGCAGAGGGTCCTTGGTTCGCGCCCGAGGGGACAGACCAAAGTTATACTGTTACATTGGTGCCGTGCCCGGATCAACAGCATCAATGTACCAGTATAACTTATACTATCCCTGGTTCGTGGGGACCCGCTGCACACATCAACAACAGTCACCCACGAAGCATCGTTACCCACCGCAGAGCAAGGGGAACCACTACTTCAAGGTCTCAAAGCGAGTGATGTAACCGATTGAAACGCTATTAGCGTGCACCACCGCTAACTAGCTAGCCATTTCACATCGGTTACATGTGTGTGTGTGTGTCACTCAAAGTTCCTTCCCTGGAAGTCTGTGAGCGAAAAGACCCCTCTGTAAGATTAATGGGTGAGCGATGTCATAGGATCAGCATGAATGTCATTTAAAGGGAAGGCTGTTAGCTGGTATTTGAAGGGATGTGAGGGTCAGCCAGAGCTTTATCTGTGGACACTTATCTTTGTACACTAATTAACCTGTATGGAGACAGAGACTTAATGAGCCTGTCTGAGACACTGCATAGATCTAAAGGACTGGGGTTGGTTAACACACAATTTACTCACAGTCGTCGTCACTGGTCTCTGTTTCTTCTATGAGGGTACATTCTATTAGAGACAGGACTCCACCTTGCTGCAGAGAGAGGTCCGAGGTCATTGACTGTTTGTGTTTTCTTTGTGTGCTTAAAATATGACTAGGTCCCAATTCTCCACCTTTCTCCCAAAGTGTACAATTACACAAATTCTCTCATGGATTTAACAATGGTGGAAACTCATTCCACCAATATGATTTTAAATCCAACCCGGGAGTGTGTGAGTGCACACTTCTGGAAAAGGGTGGAGAATTAAAGCCAGTAAATATGAGCATGCGTGTGTGTGGCTCACCTTCAGCAGGTGCAGCTTGCCTCCTGAGCTGCGTGTGCAGATAAGAAAGTGTTTTGTAAACAGGAAGCACTGTCTCTCTCCTTCCTTCTTCAGAGACAGAGAGCCCAGACGCACCTTACTGAGCTTCCCCCTCTCCACCGACGGCAGCTGAATCAGAGAACCTGGCGGGGGAGGGCAACGGGGGAGAGAGGGAGGAGGGAGTAAGAGGAGGTGTTGAGAGACAGGAGGAGTGGGGAGAGGTGTGGAGAGAGAGATGGGAGATGAGTGTGAGAAAAATAAAAAAGCCTTGTCCAAGCCAGAACTGCCCATCTCCTGTTTCTGTAGTGTGAGGCAGCTTGATGTACAAAAACAGACCCTGGACAGGACGCTAGTTTATCGCAGGGCCTTACCCCCAATCAATCTCCTTAATGCCAAGCAGAGAGGTATCAAGTCCCATTTTTAGACTCTTTGGTATGACTCGACCAGGGATTGAACCCCCACCTTCCAATCACGGGAGGACAGTCTAACCACAAGGCCACTGAGATGGACATGAGAAATACTGTTACATAAACAATGGTTTGTGTCATGAATGTGTAAGTGAATTCTTATATGTGTGTGCATATACCTGTATATGTGTGCACGCTCACCCTGTCTGACGAAGGTCTGACTGGTGTCCAGTAGTATATCACATCCCTCTACAATCATCCTCTCGATGGCCAGGTTCTTACGGATGTTCTCTGTATCACTCACCTCATCATGCATCACCCTGAGGACACACACAAACATGATATACTACATGAAATGTCTAAGACGTGATAATTCATACCTGTATGTTTTGAGGTATTCTTACTCATTGATACACCCACAAATAAACACACACCTTGACAGCTCCTCTAGTTTGGACTTGGCAAACTCCAAGCTCTTGCGCTCTACGTGTTCGTGCGGAGTGTGCGCCAGCAACTCATGCAGGGTGATGATGTAACGAGGAATCTGAGAGAAACAAATAGAGGAAGAAAGGAAGAGAGAGATATAGAGTGTAATTGGGAGAAGGGTGAGGTATTTAATTGAGACTTTATGGTTTGAATGTTTATGAGTAAGGCCACAGATAGGGTTCTAAAAGTAGATATTTGCTAGGTGAGAGTGTATGGTACCTAGAACATGTGGTATGTGAGGATGTATTTGTGTGTTGGAGTGAGTGTGTGTGTGCATGCATTGCATGTGTGCAGGCGTGTGTGAATGCGTGTGTGTTTACCGCTACTCCCCTCAGGCGTTCGATGTCGCCGGTATACTAACCACCGGTCCTGGGATCCATCATTACGCACACCTGGTATCAATCATTACGCGCACCTGCACGTCAGACACACCTGGACTCCATTACCTCACTTATTACCTCCCCTATATCTGGCAACCCCTTAGGTTCTTTCCCCAGTCATTATTGTTTGTGTTTCATGTCTATACGCTACTCGTGTTTGTTATATTGTTCGATGTTCCGTTTATTATTAAACTCACCACCTGCACTTGCTTTCTGACTCCCAGCATATACGATACAGAACATATGGTTTGTGGTGGTGTGAGTGCATGCGTGCGTGTGTGTGTGTGCGTTGCACAAATCAGAATGGTCACATTTGCGCGATTGATTTTCCATCGCTCATTTGCACATCACGTCAATGATGTCACTGTGTGAGGCTGTAGGTCAATTAACCTTGTCGGAGTGGGCGCACTGATTCTAGTTTGTGAGCTAGGCAGGCCACTGCCTGGGAAGGTCTCCCACTCAGAAGTACGAGATAGGGAGGCGGGCGGGGGTAGGTTAACCTCAGGTCTCCCCACTGGAAGCCAGAGGCAGGGGGAGCGGGGGAATCTATCAAACAGCGCACCTCTAACTTTGTACAGTACTAATGCAATTAGTAAAATCAGTCACACTAGAAAATGCTACCAAAGAAACCACAATTCATTCATAATGTGAATATATATAGTTTCACAGACATATTGTTGCATTTTTTTTCTGGTTTGTGCGAAATTGTTAAGAATAATATAAAACCAGTCTGCACACCAAGGTGAATTGGTTTAGTCTTGACTCTTGGTTGACAGTGTTGGGGGATGGGTAATGTATTGATGCTCGAGTGCCAAATCCACACATTTGTTTCTATTTGTCTTTGTTACTACTTTTTGATATTTGAGTCTTTGTATTTATATTGTTTTAAATGTTATGATTATTTATTTGTATTCCAAATGTCTGAATAAAAATTAGTTAGTCCAGAATGGTGCTTTTTTTGGGGGGGCTTGTATGGCCCAGGGAGCCATACAAGCTAGAACCGCTACTGATGCGCATGCATGTGTGTGTGTTACCTGGAACATGGGGTATGTGAGGAAGGTCTCCAGCATCCTGCCCTCACAGGCAGCATTAGCCTCATACTGCTTCAGCAGCTTATCGAAGTCTCGGTTCTGCTTGCAGTTGGCCAGCACTTGCAGGCTGTACTGGTGGTTCCTCACAAACTCCTGGTAGATGTTCAGCATAGGCAGCAGGATGTCAAACAGGTCCGCTAGACACGCACACACACACACAACTGTATAAATATATTCTACAGTACACGACAGGCTGGTTTCCCAGACACAGATTAAGCCTAGTCCTGAACTAAAAATCTCATTCAATGGAGAATCTCCATTGAATAGAAATACAAGACATAGAACTCAAATATATAACAAATAGGGAGAACAATAAATTAACTAAGCTTAGATGAGATTAGATTAGCATTAGAGCCTGTTCAGTTTGGCCTGTCCCTGGCCATGTCTCGACGCATTTTCCTCTTACAGAACCCATTCCTTACAGGCTGGTCTCCTAGGTAATGCTTATCGGTAGGCTGTTGAGGTTTTTAGGAGGAGAAATTATGGGGTGTCAAGCCATTGTATGTGTGTGTGTGCGAGAGAAAGTAATGAGACGTTGTTTCAATAAGATGAGTGTGTGTGTGTGTGTCTGTGTGCCTGAGATAGGCAGCAATAAGACATCAAGGCCATTTTTTTTATAAAACAATTTGCGTCAGCACTGAGCAACTGACCTTGATGTCAGTGCAAGACTGGAGAGTTTGTCTTGCATTGTCTGTGAGTGTGTGTGTTTTGACCAATATCCTCTTCATAACAAAGCTGTTCGTTTCTAGAACTGCAAGACCAAAAATATTTTGTGTAGTCCTGTGAAACCGCCCCTCTGACCCCCAATTAAGTCACTTCCTGCAATTAGACAGACAGACAGGCAGACACAGACAGGCAGACAGACAGACACATGCAGGAAGTTGGGCAGACAGACAGACATTTTATACCAATATCCTCTTCAGAATTCATAACAGGGGGGCGGTAGAGAGTGTGCTATGGAATAGGCGTGTTTTGTTGAGCTCTGCTCAATTTTGAAACAAATTGATATTTATCTTTTATTTAACTAGGCAAGTCAGTTAAGAACAAATTCTTATTTACAATGATGGCCTGCCCCGGCCAAACCCTAACACGGACGACGTTGGGGCAATTGTGCGCCGCCCTATGGGACTCCCAATCACAGCCGGTTGTGATACAGCCTGGAATCAAACCAGGGTCTGTAGTGTGTCTGTCGGTCTGCCTGTCTGTGTCTGCCTGTCTGCCTGTCTGTGTCTGCCTTTCAGTCTGTCTAATTACAGGAAGTGACTTAATTGGGGGTGTCATGACGTTGCTCTCTTTGGACACCGCAAGCACCATCCCCCTACCTCGGCACCATCTCTCTCTGTCTCCTACAACCAGGCTGCTGTGGTCAGAGAGGTCGTAAATTCCTAGGGAAGATCCTGCCTCATGGCCAGACAGTATAGAGAGAGAGTGAGTTCATAGAGAGAACAAAGGAATTTCTTCCACCTCACAGAACTGGAGAACCGAATTACATTTATGTTCTGGAGAAGGTATAAAAGATCGGTGAAGAATCCAGCTACGAACTGGTCCGTTTGGTACAATTCTGTGAAACTCATGTGAGACAATACGGCCACATTACCATAACGCTGTTTATACAATAGCGCTTACATCTAATTGTTGTATAAGATGAATGAGGGAGGATGATACTGTTTGTGAAATTGTGTAATGTGATTTTGGACTGTTTAATGAAGGAAACTCCAATTCCCTTTGGAGTTGAACTAAATCAGAGGACCTCCCATGAGCACAGTTATGGTCTGGCGTCCTGGGACAGGCCCTTTTCTGCTCTTACGAATAAAACCCCCACCCGGGTTTTCTATCACCAGACCCGCTTACCTCGATAACGAGAGGGCCAAGGTTTGAGAGGAGACCGAGCTCACCTCAATTACGAGATGGCTAAAGGTTGCAGACCAGCTTACCTCGATAACGAGACGGCCAAGGTTTGAGACCAGACTGCTTAACTTTTAACCATCCCACGTGGTTAAACTCTTAGACTATCGATTCCAACAGAATAACAACAAGTCTTTAATATTAATTACTAGTCTGCAGCTAGGAATTCGGTATCAATGAACGCGAAGACCGACAACCGCCGAAACATCTATTCTATAACAAAATGAATGAATGTCACTCTGAACTATCCATTCTAACCACGACAGAGAGAGAGAGCGGACAAACTCTCCAACAGAAACAAACTTTTCAACAGAGATCCCGACGACACACTGACCGTAAATATATATATTGATTGCAATTGTTCCCGAATGAGTGAGCGTTCATGTGCAAAGGATTAGCATTTCAATTGTTATAATTATCACTCTGTCTAACAAGCCGCCATGCCGGTTTAGCCCACTAGACCACATCCGCTATCATTTCTTTGTAAACATATCTATTTTGTTTGTTTGTGTGATGCATTTCTGTGAATTACTTAGTTAGTAAATACATTATTTTAAGACAATTGATGTATGGATGACTCATAGTGAAGACTGGGTTCGTGCAGATAACCAACAATTTACGGCGTTTGGAATGAGACTAACGTGAGGTAAATAATAATTAATTAATCAAAAGACTAAGTGATCAGATATTAAAACATCTGAAAGTTATATTAGGAAAATTATAACTTTGTAATCTGAATATTTTCCTTGGTGCCCCGACTTCCTAGTTAATTACAGTTACATGATTAAGCAGTTTAATCACGTAATAATAATTACAGAGAATTTTTGATAAAGATAAGTCTTCAGTTTTAATGATGCCAAAGACACGACAGGGGTCATAGGGGCGGTTTCGCAGGGCTAAAACGGTTGAATATTACCAAATTGTACATATTTGTGACCGGGGGACCCGGCATATGAAATTTGAAGTCAATCTACACAAACGATTTTTTGTCTTGCAGTTCTAGAAACTAAGAGCTTTGTTATGAAGAGGACTCACTAAGATGCAGTGCCTTGATGCAGACCGCTGCGCCGCTCGGGATCCCGAGTGGAAACCGATTAGGTATTTTCTTAACATACCCACTGTATACATTGACATCCCCATTTGCCTGAATCATGCTTTCCACCCTGCATTGGATGATTTGGTGTTTTCACAGTAGAGGGAGATGGGGCTCACAACAATCAATAACTTGTCCATTGATGTTCATTTAGCTTCATTTCAACAGTTACAGGGTAAGTTTAACATCCCAGCAACACAGTTTCTTAAGGACACATTACCACAGTATGGCATTAAGCCAAATATTCCTACATTAGATAGCCTTATCCTCGTCAAACCACATTCAAAAGGGTTGGTCTCTAGACTATGATAGACTATGACCACATAGAGGTATCCGCTTACACTACTAAAACGCCTTGGGAGCAGGAACTTGGTTCATAAATCTCAGATGAGGACTGGGTAGGAGCTCTCAGGAATATTAACCACAGTTCAGTGAATGCCAGACACAACCTTATTCAGTTTAAGGTGATACACAGGTTACATTACTCAAAAGTGAAACTGCATAAAATATTCCCAGACACCTCACCACTGTGTGAGACGTGCAAGCAGGAGGAGGCGACTTTGACCCACTTATTTTGGACATATCCTAAGTTACATGTTTACTGGGCTCTCATTTTTTATTACTTATCTAAAGCCTTTGTTAGAGTTATAGCCCCAGACCCATTGATCACTCTGTTTGGTACTGTTGATGGGAATAACCAGGAAGGGAAGGCTGGCTCTCTTTGTACTCTATTAGCCAAAATGCTCATATTGCAATTTTGGAAATTGGAGACTGTAACTACTTTTGAAATGTGGTTACGGGATTTAGGGAATGTAATGCACATGGAAAAGTTTCTATACAATACCTCCAATAGAAGTCCAATGTTTTACAAAATATGGCAGCCGATACTGAATAAATGTTCTATTCCCCCTTCACTGTAATTCAATCAGTATTTATTTTTGGTTTAACTACACTGCTTGCAATGGTTATATATGCTGTCTTCTTATAGTATGTTCCACCTAATAGGATTTTTTTTTAAATATAATTCTATGTGTGAGTTAAGTTTTGTTTTGTCCTCTAAAGTTGCCATCCCATTCAACAATACAATGAATGTCAATGTTTGTGTCTCTGTCTTTTTTCTATTGGAAAATAATAAACATATTACAAAAAATTTAAATAAATATTCATAACAAGGCTCTCTTTAGTTTCTAGAACTGCAAGAGGTCAAAAATGCTTTTGGGTCGACTGATTTAAAATGTAATATGCCGGGTTCCCCAGTCACAAATATATAACATTTGGGAAGATTCAAATTTTTTAACCCTTTGAACCACCCTATGACCCGAAATGAATCGCAGGAAGCTGAAATTCAGTGGACGGCATCATGGGTACACTTTAACGATGCCCTGAGTTTCAAATCCTTACGTTAAGAATTGACTGTTCTGCAGAGGATGGAAGATAGTGTTTTTGTGTAACTGAGAACGAAGGACTATGTTGAGGATGAATTAACACACTTCCTGTTTCCAAAGGAAACTGAACCTCAACACAGGGTATCCCTATAAGGTCATGATTCGTTGTTTGCAAGGACGGTTAGCTAGCTCAATAGAAGTCAACGGGAGCGTCATACGTAGTTATGTGAGGGCTGTAGGTATTGCTTTTCTATGGAAAAAAGTCTGGTTCTCTGTAGGAATAGTTCATTTCACATGGTCAGATGTAGGCTTGCATTCATCGGGAGGGTCTGTTGAACGATCCCATGCGTGAATTTTGCTAATGTCACTCAAAAGCACACTAACTCTAGGTCAGCCTATCGTTCTGCCATGTGGTGGGGGGAGGGGCAAATTCATGAATTGTCTAGAGTTGAGGCTTTAACCCCAAGTTCATGTCCACTCCCAGCTCAATGCTAAACCTAGCCTCATCACCACATCTTAGCTCAACCCTTCTGCTAATGTCACTCAAAAGCCCATTAACTCTAGGTTAGGCTTCAAGTGAGGTCTGCCTTAATCAATTGGATTAAGGTTAGGGTTATGTCCTAGGGTTGAGGCCTTAGCCTGGCGGCAGGTGGCCTAGCAGTTAAGAGCGTTGGGCAAGTAACAGAAAGATCACTAGTTTGAATGCTCGAGCCGACTAGGTGAAACAACTGTCGATGTGCCCTGAGCAAGGCACTTAACCCTAATGTCTCCTGTAAAACGCTCTGGATAAGAGTGTCTGCTAAATGACATACCCCTAATGCTATGTTCACTCCCACCTCAACCGTAACCCTAACTCTATCTTCATGTTCAACATCCCGGCTCAACCCTAACTTCTTGTCTACATCCCGGCTCAACCCTAACTCCAAGAGCTGAGCCAAGATGTGGAAGGGTTCTGGCTAGGTTTAGGGGTGAGCCAGCATGTGGGCATGGATTAGGGTTCAGTTTCGAGTTTGTCTGTATGTCTGCATCAGATGACCTGGCCTCAACCCGACCTCAACCCAATTGAGATGGTTTGGGATGAGTTGGAACACAGAGTGAAGGAAAAGCAGCCAAAAAGTGCTCAGCATATGTGGGAACTCCTTCAAGACAGTTGGAAAAGCATTCCAGGTGAAGCTGGTTGAGAGAATGCCAAGAGTGTGCAAAGCTGTCATCAAGGCAAAGGGTGGCTACTTTGAAAAACCAGCTTCATGAGGAATGCTTTTCCAATAGTCTTCAAGGAGTTCCCACATACACTGAGCACTTGTTGGCTGCTTTTCCTTCACTCTGTGGTCCAACTTATCCAAAACCATTTAAATTGGGTTGAGGTTGGGTGATTGTGGAGGCCAGGTCATCTGATGCAGCACTCCATCACTCTCCTTCTTGCTCAAATAGCCCTTACACAGCCTGGAGGTGTGTTTTGGGTCAGCTTTTGACATTATCAATCAAAGTATGCTGCTGGAAAAATGTATGTGTTATGACTTTACACCCCCTGCTATAACGTGGATAAAGACCTACTTGTCTAACAGAACACAGAGGGTGTTTTTTAATGGAAGCCTCTAGCAGGTAGAAGTAGGAATTCCCAGGGTAGCTGTTTAGGCCCCTTGCTTTTTTCAATCTTTAATAATGACATACCACTGGCTTTGAGTAAGGCCAGTGTGTCTATGTATGCAGATCACTCAACACTATACACGTCAGCTACTACAGCGACTGAAATGACTGCAACACTTAACAAATAGCTGCAGTTAGTTTCGGAAAGGAATAAGTTAGTCCTAAACATTTCCAAACTGTAAAGCACTGTATTTGGGACAAATGATTCACTAAACCCTAAATCTCAACTAAATCTTGTATCTTGTAAACTGTCATGGTCAAAACATATTGATACAACAGTAGCTAAGATGGGGAGAAGTCTGTCCATAATAAAGCACTGCTCTGCCTTCTTAACAACACTATCAACAAGGCAGGTCCTACAGGCCCTGATTTTCTTGCACCTAGACTACTGTTCAGTAGTGTGGTCAGGTGCCATAAAGAGGGACTTAGGAAAATTGCAGTTGGCTCAGAACAGGGCAGCACGGCTGGCCCTTAAAAGTACATGGAAAGCTAACATTAATGATATGCATGTCAATCTCTCATGGCTCAAAGTGAAAGAGAGATTGGCTTCATCATTATTTGTTTTTGTAAGAGGTGTATCGAGCTGTCTGTTTAAAATACTAACACACAGATCAGACACCCATGCATACCCCACGAGACATGCCACCAGAGGTCTCTTCACAGTCCCCAAGTCCAGAACAGACTATGGGAGGCGCACAGTACTACATAGAGCCATAACTACATGGAACTCTATTCTACATCAGGTAACTTATGTTCCACATTAGGTAACTGATGCAAGCAGTAGAATCAGATTTAAAAATCAGGTAAAAATACACCTTATCGAACAGCGGGGACTGTGAAACAACACAAACATAAGCACAGACACATGCATACACACACACATGATAACATACGCACTATACACACACGTACACATGGATTTTGCATTGTAAATATGTGGTAGTGGAGTATGGGCCTGAGGGCACACACTTAGTGTGTTGTGAATTCTGTAATGAATGTATTGTAATGTTTGTAAAATTGTATAACTGCCTTAATTTTGCCGGACCCCAGGAAGAGTATAATGGGGATCTATAATAAATACAAATACAAACATATGAATCACTACAAAACATTCTATGACCGCTTATACACTATATTAGGCCCAGCCTTTGGAACTTTGGTTTTCCTAGATATGGCTGCTATATTGTGATCACTACATCCTATGGATTTGGATACTGCTTTAAAGCAAATGTATGCAGCTGTCACGCCCTGGCCTTAGTTATCTTTGTTTTCTTTATTATTTTAGTTAGGTCAGGGTGTGACATGGGGGATGTGTGTGTTTTGTATTGTCAATGGTTTTGTATGTTTATGGGGCAGTGTCTAGTCTAGGTGTATGTATGTCTATGGTTGCCTAGATTGGTTCTCAATTAGAGACAGCTGTCTATCGTTGTCTCTGATTGGGAACCATATTTAGGCAGCCATATTCATTGGGTAGTTCATGGGTTATTGTCTATGTCTATGTGTAGTGTTTGTGTCAGCACTATTTGTTTATAGCGTCACGTTCGTTCATTTGTTGTTTTGTAGTTTTGTTTAAGTGTTCTTTATTACGTCGCTTAAATAAATAGAAAATGTATTCACTTCACGCTGCGCCTTGGTCCTCCTCTCTTCCACCATACGACAATCGTGACAGCAGCATTAGTAAAGGTGTGATCAATACATGTTGATGATTTCATTCCTGTGCTGTTTGTAAATACCCTGGTAGGTTGACTGAAAGAAATTAAACATTTTTACTTTTAACTAGGCACTCCTTTAAATTGAACTGCATTCCAGGTGACTACCTCATGAAGTTAGTTGAGAGAATGACAAGAGTGTGCAAAGCTGTTATCAAGGCAAAGGGTGGCTACTTTGAAGAATCTCAAATATAGAATATATTTTGATTTGTTTAACACTTTTTTGGTTACTACATATTTAATATGTGTTCTTTCATAGTTGTGTACATCTTCACAATTATTCTACAATGCAAAAAATAGTAAAAAAATAAAATAAAAACACTGTCATGAGTAGGTATGTCCAAATTTGTATTTTGACAATGAGTCTCCATTGGTCCGCTAGTTTTGGAGTGACGGTTCGTCTTAACCTAATCAATGAACATGATAGATAGAGTAAATAAAAAAAGTAAATAAAAACAATATGGGGATGAGGTAGGTAGTTGGGTGGGCTATTTACAGATGGGCTATGTACAGTTGCAGCGATCAGAAAGCTGCTCAGATAGCTGATGCTTGAAGTTAGCGAGGGAGAAATAAGTCTCCAACCAGTGATTTTTGCAATTCGTTCCAGTCATTGGCAGCAGAGAACTGGAAGGAAAGGCGGCCAAAGTGGGTATTGGCTTTGGGGATGACCAGTGAGATATACCTGCTGGAGCGCGTGCTACGGTTGGATGTTGTTATGGTGACCAGTGAGCTGAAATAAGGCGGAGCTTTACCTAGCAAAGACTTGTAGATGACCTGGAGCCAGTGGGTCTGGCGACGAATATGAAGCGAGGGCCAGCCAACAAGAGCATACAGGTCACAGTGGTGGGTGGTATATGTGGCTTTGGTGACAAAACGGATGGCACTGTGATAGACTGCATCCAGTTTGCTGAGTAGAGTGTTGGAGGCTAATTTGTAAATGACATCGCCGAAGTCGAGGATCGGTAGGATAGTCAGTTTTACGAAGGTATGTTTGGCAGCGTGAGTGAAGGAGGCTTTGTTGCGAAATAGGAAGCCGATTCTACATTTAATTTTGGATTGGAGATGCTTAATATGAGTGGAAGGAGAGTTTACAGTCTAGCCAGACACCTATTTATTTGTAGTTGTCCACATATTCTAAGTCAAAACCGTCCAGAGTAGTGATGCTGGTCGGGCGGGCGGGTACGGGCAGCGATCGGTTGAAGAGCATGCATTTCGTTTTACTAGCATTTAAGAGAAGATTGGAGGCCACGGAAGGAGTGTTGTATGGCATTGAAGCTCGTTTGGAGGTTTGTTAACACAGTGTCCAAAGAAAGGCCAAATGTATACAGAATGGTGTCGTCTGCGTAGAGCTGGATCAAGGAATCACCCGCAGAAAGAGCGACATCATTGATATATACAGAGAAAAGAGTCGGCCCGAGAATTGAACCCCGTCGTACCCCATAGAGACTGCCAGAGGTCCGAACAACAGGCCCTCCGATTTGACACACTGAACTCTATCTGAGAAGTAGAAGAAGTAGAAGTACTTAAGTAGGCAATAGAAAAAAAGCCTGTCTATCATGTTCATTGATAGGGTTAAGACGAATCGTCTCTCCAAAACTAGTGGACCAATGGAGACTCATTGTCTCCTCCTCCCTCTAAACCCCGCTCTTCATGGAAAAATTATGCCAAAACTCGCAATCGAAAAGACGGGCAGCGAAAGCAAAGAAACATCGAAAGAAAAGATACGAGTAGCGTAACCAAAAGGTAGTACATGCAGGCAAGAGTGTAGGCTAAATGTATTCAATAGGATTTGTGTCTGGGAAAGTTTAACCGAAAACGATTTTTGCATTCTTAAATATTTTTTTTTAATCAATTTGTCATTGAGTTTTGCTCTCGCCTTAAAATTATTTACTTACAAGTTTTGGGGTTTTGCTTTTGATATCTTATTTTTGTTTACAATTCTAATCATTTTACTTTCAATTGTTTGGTTTTTTATTTCAACATCATTTATTTCACCCATCCTCGAAAATATGTGTACATTCTAAACTTTATTTTTCATGTTCACAATGTATTTTATTTTGAATTCAATACATATGGCGTGAAATTGACCCCATACTACGGGACCAAAACAGCAGAGAAGTTTAGCTTCGCCCTCTTCAATGCTCCTGGTTGTTGAGTAAATTCCTGCAACAATCATTACGCACACCTGCGTCTCATCTGTCACACCTGGACTTCATTACTCCCTTTATTACTTCCCTTTATATAGCAGTCTTTTGTTGTCAGTCATCAGGTAGTATTGTTTATGTTCTATGTCAGACGCGTCTCTTGTTTTGTATCGCTCCATGGTCGTTATTATTAAACTCACTAACTGCAACTGCTTCCTGACTCCCTGCGTCTACATTACAGAACGCTACCTCAACCAATGGAAGCAGCAGTTAACCAAGACATCTCCCAGATGGTCAGCGAACAGGGACACCTACTTCGTCAACACCATGACCAGCTGGCTCATTTGGGGATGGCTATGGATGAGGTCCTGCATGTTCTTAAACATGTCACCATTACTCAAGGGGTGTCATCTCCAAACAGCAGAGGATTCTCTACCACAAGTCGACCCAGCGAGCCAGTACCCCAGCCCATCCAGTAATCCGTCCTGGTCAGCGATACCCGATTGTCCCTCCCGGACAAATATGACGGGACTCCATTGAAATGCCGTGGCTTCCTACTCCAGTGCTCCCTCTATTTCGCTCATCAGATGGGAGCCGCCACCACCTAGAGGTCCACTGTTATTTCTCTGCTGACTGGACGGGCCTTGGACTGAGCCACGGCCGTCTGGGAGAGAGGAGAGGAAGAGCTGGGTTCAGGGGGGTCTTCGACCAGAGAGGGGGGTGAGTGCCTACTCCAGCTACGGCAGGATGTCCAGACCATGGTGGAGTACGCGCTCACCTTTCAGACAGTGGCAGCATCCAGCGGATGGAATGAGCTGGCGCTCCTCAGCCAATTCAGAAGAGGACTGTGCGAAGAGGTCCAGATGTAGTTGGCGTGCCGAGAAGACATATCCTTGGACGCCCTCATCGCGATGGCCACCTGTCTGGATAACCTTCTTCGGGAGCGCCATACCCCCATCGCCTCTCTCCCTCCTCCGTTGATCATTCTGAGTCAGAGCCTGAACCCATGGAGCTGGGGGCCACACGTTTCTCCACGGCTGAGCAACGCCATCCTAGACAGCTGGGGCTCTGTCCTTATTATGAACAGGATGGGCAATCGGTGTCCAATTCGCTCTAAACGGGGGTCCACAGGATGTTTTGTTTCATGTTTTGTTTCTAGAGCTCTAGTGGACTCCGGTGCCGTGGGGAATTTTATCGACCAGGCCCTCGCTTCCTCCCTTAACCTGATGAGGACCAGAGGGCGCTGTTTTCACTTTGGGGGAAAATCGTACCCAATTTAAACGGCCTCGTACTCAATTCTTGCTCTTACAATATGCATATTATTATTACTATTGGATAGAAAACACTCTCTAGTTTCTAAAACCGTTTGAATTTTGTCTGTGGGTAAAACACAACTCATTTGGCAGCACACTTTCTGACCAGGAAGTGGAAAGTCTGAAATCGATGCTGTGTTCAAGTGGCTGCCTATAAATGGGCATGATACGTATGACTATACGTGCACGTCATACACCTTCCCCTGGATGTCAAGAGGAAGTGAGAGGAAAAATGAGTTGATTATCTCTGTCTGAGGTTGAATAAACCATCTTGGAACAACGTGTCCCCCATTTTCTGTTTTCTGCAAGGCGCGTGTTGGGACCTGTTATTGCCTACTGGAAAGCTGTCGTTATGGGCGAATACTCTCTCCGGCTTTGATTTTATTTGATACATGTCACAATATCATCGTAAAGTATGTTTTTTCAATAAAGTTTTATTAGACTATTGAAATTTATTCGGGACATTAGGCGTGTTGCGTCGTTTGCGTTTGTTCACAAAGGAGAGGTTAGCACCACCTGGCCAGTGTGCTTGCTAATTCAAGAGGGAAAGAGTTCGTTCTGAATCCAAGCAACGACGGTTCTGGACAAAGGACCCCTTGTACAACATTCTGATGGAAGATCAGCAAAGGTAGGAACCATTTTGTGATGCTATTTCAAATATCTGTCGAACTGTGTACTAGTAGCTTTGCGCTCAGGTTTTGGTTATTCCCTTACCATAACTAAGTCTTATGTCGTAATGAAGATATTTTTAGAATTCTAACACTGCGATTGCATTAAGAACTAATGTATCTATCGTTTCCTATACAACATGTATTTTTTTGTAATGTTTATGAATAGCTATTTGGTCAGAATAGGTGAGAGTCTAATAGAAATATCCGCACATTCTGGGAAAAATATGCTACGTTAGCACGTTATGCTACGTTATGCTACGTTGTATAACCACGGATTTCAGCTCTAAATATGCACATTTTCGAACAAAACATAAGTGTATGTATAACCTGATGTTATAGGACTGTCATCTGAGGAAGGTTTATGAAGGTTAGTGAAATTTAATATCTTTTGCTGGTTTATTCGCTAAGCTAACGTGCCTATTGCTATCGCTAACGTGCCTTGATGAATGAATGCGGTAGTGTGGTAGGCTATTGTAGTAAGCTAATATAATGCTATATTGTGTTTTCGCTGTAAAACACTTAAAAAATCGGAAATATTAGCTGTATTCACAAGATCTTTGTCTTTCATTTGCTATACACCATGTATTTTTCAGAAATGTTTTATGATGAGTATTTCGGTATGTCACGTTGGTGTCTGTAATTATTCTGGCTGCTTTCGGTGCAATTTCTGATTGTAGCCGCAATGTAAACTATGATTTATACCTGAAATATGCACATTTTTCGAACAAAACATAGATTTATTGTATAACATGTTATAAGACTGTCATCTGATGAAGTTGTTTCTTGGTTTCTTTGGTTTGTTCTAGGTTAGTTTGGTTGATTTTGTGCATGCTACCTGTGCTGTGAAAAATGTCTGTGCTTTTTTCTATTTGTTGGTGAGCTAACATAAATATATATTGTGTTTTCCCTGTAAAACATTTAAAAAATCTGACATGTTGGCTGGATTCACAAGATGTGTATCTTTCATTAGCTGTATTGGACTTGTTAATGTGTGAAAGTTAAATATTTCTAAAAAATATTTTTGAATTTCGCGCTCTGCCTTTTCAGTGGAATGTGGGAGGAGTTCCGCTAGCGGAACGCTGGGGCTAGAAAGGTTAACATTACCTCATACCCACTCTCCTCTCTTCTCCTTGTCTGGTTCAAGCACTGGATAGTCAACCACTGGGATCCAGGACAACCACACACATCACAGCACCACTCACCCTCACCGTGGAATCCAGATATCAAGAAAGCCGTCCCTTCTTCATCATCAGTGCAACCGTACACAATATCATCCTCCTATGGCTTCAATGTCATAACCCCACCATTTCATGGCCGAGGATGAAAATCACCGACTGGGCACCCGAATGCCGGAAGACCTGCTTACCTTTTCCCTGTGGTTCCACATTGCTTGAGAGTCATGCAGTTGCCCTTCAGCCCAACATCCTGGAGGTATACCAAGATCTTTGGGAGGTTTTTTCCAAGACCCGCGCCATCTGTCTCCCTCCTCATCTCTCCTGGGACTGTGCCATCCACCTGCTTACAGGCTCTGCGCCTCTGCATCTATCTTCTGTCAGTGGCCGAAACCAAGGCTATGGAGGAGTATATCCAAGAGGCTCTCCAGCAGGGTTTCATTCGCACATCCACCTCCCCTGCGTCAGCAAGCTTCTTCTTCGTGGCCAAGAAGGACGGAGACTGCGCCCATGCATCGATTACAGAAATCTGAATTACATCACCACGAAGTACCGCTACCCTCTGCCCTTGGTGCCGGCCACAATTGAACAGCTCTGCGGGGCCCGTTTTGTCACCAAGTTGGACCTGCGGAGTGCCTACAATTTGATCCACATCCGGGAGGGGGATGAATGGAAGATGGCCTTCAGGACGATGTCCGGTCACTACGACTACTTGGTGATGCCTTTTGGATTAGCCGGTGCTCCCTCAGTGATCCAGGCATTCGTCAACGAGGTGTTCCGGGACATGCTTGGATGCCAGGTGGTCGTGTATATCGACGACATCCTGGTCTACTCGCCTACGTTGGAGAAGCACATTGCTTACGTCCGAGTAGTCCTGGAATGCCTCCTGGCCAACCACCTGTACGTTAAGGCGGAGAAGTGCCAATTCCATCAGGAGGAGATCTCCTTTTTGGGTTACCATATTGGCCCGCAAGGAGTCATGATGAATGGGAGGAATATGGATGCTGTCAGGTCATGGCCAGTCCCAACCACCATAAAAGGGTTACAATGGTTTTGGGGATTTGCCAACTTTTACCACCGATTCATGAAGAACTTTAGCTCGATCACCTCTCCTCTCACTTCAAGGGTGGTCCCCAGAAGTTGGGATGGAATTCTGCAGCTGATAAAGCCTTCCGCCTACTGAAGGCTCGTTTCACCTCCGCCACGTTGCTTAAATATCCAGATCCTACGCTGCCCTTCGTGGTGGAGGTGGACACTTCAGAAGTAGGTGTGGGGGCTGTCCTGTCCCAACGTCAAGGTAATCCATGTGCATATTACTCAAAAAAGCTGTCTCCAGCAGAAAGGGAACTATGATGTTGGCGATCGGAAGCTCCTGGAGGTGAAGTTGGCATTAGAGGAGTAGAGACACTGTCTGGAGGGCGCCCAGGCCCCATTTCTCATCCTCACCGACCATCGGAACCTGGAGTACATACTGAACCCACGCCAAGCCAGGCGGGCCCTTTTCTTCACCAGATTCGATTTCACGCTGACATATCGCCCAGGTTAAAAAAACATCAAAGCCGATGCCCTGTCTATGATTCGGGAGAGTTTCCTGTCTTGAGTGCATCCATAATCCTACCCTCTTGAGTCGTAGCCCCCATGCTCTGGGACATTCGCCAGGCCCTGGAGAGGGAACCGACACCTGCCACCTGTCGTCCTGAGCGCACCTACGTTCCCATGGGTATAAGGGATCGGCTATTGACCTGGGCACACACAGCTGTCGTTGCTAGACATCCAGGTATCACCCACACCATTCAGTCCAGCGCTGGAAAGTACTGGTGGCCCACCTTGGCGCAGGACGTCACTCGTTATGTCAACTGCTGCTCCATATGTGCCCAATCCAAATCCCCCCGGAACGCTCCAGCAGGGAAACTCCTTCCCGTGCCTCAGATTCCCGGGTCTCATCTGTCCATTGACTTTGTCACTGATCTCCCCTCTTCTAATGGTTTTACCTCCATATTGGTGATAGTGGACAGATTCTCTAAATCATGTCGTTTCATCATGCCTCTCTCTTGTCTCCTACCGCTCTCCAGGTCGCTGAGGCACTGTTCCAGCAGGTCTTCCGGCACTGTGGCCCCAAATTCACATCAAGTGTATGGAAGGCTTTCATGGAGAAGCTAAGGGTCACAGTCAGCCTCACTTCTAGGTACCGGCCTCAGTCTAACAGGCAGGTGGAGAGGATGAACCAGGAGCTGGGGAGGTTCCTGAGGAGCCAATGCCAGGACCAGCAGGGGGCTGGGGCCTGATTCCTTCCTTAGGCTGAATACGCCCAGAATTCATTGCCACACTCCTCCACCGGGCTGGCTCCCTTCCAGTGTGTTCTTAGAAACGTTTTTATAAAACTTAAACGAAATAAAAACAAGTAAAGTGGATCTGAAAACTAACTGCAACTAAACTGATTTTAAATAAAAACCTTCAAACTAATAGAAATAAAAACGAACATAAAAACACAAAACGCTAATGTGTGGGTGTGGTTTGCATGGTGTATGTAACTGTTGTGTGTGTGTGTGTGTGTGCACGAGCGCATGTGTGCATCTATGTGTGTGTGCATGCATTTTGGCGTGTGTGTAATGACAACTTACCCAATACCAGTGTAGGCCAGTTCGCTATCCGGGCTTTGAGACCTTGGTGGAATATCTCATGTAGAAACATGATGGTCTCACTGGATATAAAATGAATAAAAAACAGAATATCAAACATGTTTCTGTGTGTGCGTGTGTGTGTGTGGGTGTGTGTGTGTGCATGCATGTGTTGTACCTGTTGAGGAACACACTGCTGACATCATCGTGACTGATTGGAGGTTTCTTGGAGCTGGCGGCCATGCGGAGAGGTCTCAGGAAACAATTAACCAGGATAGACAGCTGGTGGACATACCTAGGGTTAGATCAACAAGGATCAGACTAACACTCTTAGAATAAAAAGGTGCTAGTGTGACAGGTTAAAGGAAATACTAATAGCCTGTTATACATTAAAAAGTATTAGTAAATTCATAGTATGTGAGGATCTTAAAACATCTAAGGTTAACCTGTTATGGCTGAAAGAGCAGCATTGAGTAACCTGGAAAGAGGTGGCCATTTCAAACGGCCTCGTTCTCAATTCTTGCTCGTACAATATGCATATTATTATTAGTATTGGATAGAAAACACTCTCTAGTTTCTAAAAACGTTTGAATTATGTCTCTAAGTGAAACAGAACTCTTTTTACAGCTCATTTCCTATCCGGAAGTGAGATTTCCAAAAAGCGAAGTGTCTCTTCAAGAGCTTGTCTATAAAAGGTCATGTCACTTAGGACTGTAGAAACACGTCATACACCTTCCTCTGGGTGTCATGCGGAAGTGAGAGCAGAAATCAGTTGATTATCTCTTTCAGAGAATGCATACACCCTCTTGGAGTGAGAGGACCGTCATTAATTTTTTTTTCTGAGGCGCGAATTTGGACCTGGACTCTCCACCTGGAAAACGGTCGTTATAGATGAATATGACCCCTGGCTTCGATTTTTTTTGATACATGTCACAATATCATCCTAAAGTATGTTTTTTCAATATAGTTTAATTATATTATTGAAATTTATTCGTGACTTTATACGTGATGCGTTTGAAGACGAAGGAGAGGTTAGCGCAGTAAGGCCAGTGTGCTTGCTAATTCAAGAGGGAAATAGTTATTCTGGATCCAAATAAAGACGGTTCTGAACAAAAGACCCCTTGTACAACATTCTGAATGAAGATCAACAAAGATAAGGACCCAATTTGGGATGCTATTTCATATATATCTGTCGAACTGTGCTATGCTACCGTTTGCTTTGTTGTGATGTTAGCTATTGTAGTAAGCTAATATGACGATATATTGTGTTTTCGCTGTAAAACACTTAAAAAATCGGAAATATTGGCTGTATTCACAAGATCTTAGTCTTTCATTAGCTATCCACCATATATTTTTCTGAAATGTTTTATGATGAGTAATTGGGTAGTTGACGTTGGTGTCTGTAATTACTATGGCTGCTTCAGTGCTATTTCTGACTGTAGCTATGCTGGTAGCTATGATGGTAGCAGTAATGTAAAACTGATTTATAGCTCAAATATGCACATTTTTCGAACAAAACATAGATTTATTGTGTAACATGTTATAGGACTGTCATCTGAGGGAGTTTTTTCTAGGTTATTTAGGTTGGTTCTAGGTTGGTTCTAGGTTAGTTAGGTTAGCTTTGTGCATGCTACTTGCATGCTACCGTTGCTGTGAAAAATGTCTGTCTGTCTTTTGTATTTGGTGGTGAACTAACATAAATATATGTGGTGTTTTCGCTGTAAAACACTTCAAAAATCGGAAATATTGTCTGTATTCACAAGATCTTTCTCTTTCATTAGCTATCCACCATATATTGTTCTGAAATGTTTTATGATGTGTAATTAGTAGTTGACGTTGGTGTCTGTATTTTCTCTGGATACTCCCGTGTGATTTCTGACTGTAGCTATGATGGTAGCAGTAATGTAAAACTGATTTATAGCTCAAATATGCACATTTTTTTAACAAAACATAGATTTATTGTGTAACATGTTATAGGACTGTCATCTGAGGTAGTTTTTTCTAGGTTATTTAGGTTGGTTCTAGGTTAGTTAGGTTGGCTTGTGCATGCTACTTGCATCCTACTTGTGCTGTGAAAAATGTCTGTCCTCTTTTTTATTTGGTGGTGAGCTAACATAAATATATGTGGTGTTTTCTCTGTAAAACATTTAAAAAATCGGACATGTTGGCTGGATTGACAAGATGTTTATCTTTCAAATGCTGTATTGGACTTGTTAATGTGTGAAAGTTAAATATTTTTAAAAAATAGATTTTGAATTTCGCGCCCTGCATTTGAGCTGGATGTTGTCATAGGTGTACCGGTGTCGGGCTTGCAGCCATAACAGGTTTTAAGAAGATCATGCATTCAGTATTAGTTGATAGATTGATAACATTTATATAATTGTGTTAAAATCCGTCAAGCATACAAAGGGTACGAATTGTGAGAGGAATGTGTAAACGTTATGTTGATTACTTTATGTTGTCGTGGGTAAAAGTGTTAATCTGTGATCTACCAAATGCTCTTAATCTATGAGCCTGAGATCGATTGCTCTGGTCTCCACTCAAGTTCACGGAGAATTCGCGGTCTTTTTCTCATTGTACTAAAAGTTCAATGAATAAACATTCCGTATCACACTCGTGATTCTTTCTACCCTTTTTCAGGTACGATATTGATGATAAAAAATAGTAATTTAAATGTAATACCTCGCTAACATGTCAAGAGTGTTTAAGGTTTGTCTTAGTAACATATTGAGGAAGTTAGTTAAGTTTGCAGAGAGAAATATGAGCCCTGCTCGGTTGCAGCGAAGAATAGCTTCGTACTTGCTAGGTACTACTACGTAGCTGCCATTTTATGTCGATTGTTAATGAACATGTGCGTTGTTAAGATATTTTGCGGTGTTATTTGTGTAATGGTTTTTCAAACACTTTATTGCCTGTTGCTAATTTGAGTTATGGTTTACTGAGTTAAAGCTTTGTGCTTGACAGTTATATTGAAAATAGTATTTGTTTCAGTGATGTACAGTGTATACTGTTGTGACTTGAATAAGCCTTGTACCCTACAAAACTATCTATTTCCTGTAGATCTGTTATTCTGTAAAATGTGTTACTTATGTAAAATGATTGCACTAAAAGTTCAATGAGTAAACATTCCGTATCACAATTGTGATTCTTTCTCCCCTTTTTCAGGGGTGTAACACTATCTAGAACCAAAAAGGGTTATTGGGTTGTACCCATAGGAGAAGCCATTCGAACAACCCCTTTTGGTTCCAGGTAGAACCCTTTTGGGTTCCATGTAGAACCCTTTACACAGAGGAGTTCTACCTGGAACCAAATAGGGTTCTACTTTGAACCAAAAAGGGAATTCCTATGGGGACAGCCGCAGAACACTTTTGGAACCCTTTTTTCTAAGAGGTAGGATGCAGACCTTGCTCCAGCCCAGCAATATAACACCTGAATACACGACTTGTGGTCTAATCACACTATTAGTGTAATCAGGTGTGCTGGTGCTGGATTCGAATAAATAACAACAGTCAATCATTCAATTCATCAATCATTCATTCAATCAATTAACAAATCAGCCACTCAATCAATCAATCAATCAGTCTCTGTGTGAGTGGTTTTAGGTACGTACTCTGTCTCAGCCTCCACCATGTTAAAGACGATCTGGTTCCTCTTCCTCATGCTCTCAGCATGGGGAGAACAGATGTAGTCCTGAACTATCAGCTTCCACTTCCTACGGCACAGCCAACCACGCATAAAGCTTTGCACCTGTACAGGGAGACAGACACACACAGGTTAGAAAATTTATTTTTTGGGGTAACATTTTATAAAATGTTTCCAACAATATAAACATATACAGACAAAAGATGGTTAAGAAGCACACAAACATCAATGACATCACACCTGCCCAGACCCACATGTTCCCACCGCATCAATCTCCAGTGCTTGTAAGACTATACCATATAACCTCAAATTGCGGTAATCTGTTTTTCTCTGTTGCCCACACCTTTTCAATATTTAAATAGTAATGCATTTGATTCTTCCACTGTCTCAACGATGGAGGATCATTTGATTTCCAGTTTTTAAGTAAACTTTTCTTTTTTTATGATTGACGAGAAAAGCACGGTTTCTCACCGCACCCTCATATTTCATGTCTTGAAATATGCAGATAGACAGATTAAAAGTAAATTTACATTGTAATAATTCTGACAGCCAACTTTCTAACTCCGCCCATAACTTTTCCGACTTTATAGCACACCCAGAAGGCATGAATTATTGATTCATTGTTAATTTTACACTTAAGACATGTAGAATTTGTGAATTTTGTCTCTTGTATAATAAATTCTATATTTTTGTTTATACTGGATTAAGAATACATTTTTGCTAACTGTAATTTTGTTAGTTATGTTGCAACACTCCCTTCATCTTGTGCCAATATCAGTTATTTTTAAGTCTTGGTTCCAATAGTTTTTTTCTAAGAAATGATCAGTTGGTGTCACGTTCTGACCTTAGTTCTTTTGTATTTTCTTTGTTTTAGTATGGTCAGGGCGTGAGTTGGGTGGGTTATCTATGTTTTGTGTTTCTATGTTGGGTTTTTCGTTTGGCCTGATATGGTTCTCAATCAGAGGCAGGTGTTAGTCATTGTCTCTGATTGGGAACCATATTTAGGTAGCCTGTTTTCTGTTGTGTTTTGTGGGTGGTTGTCTTCCGTGTCAGTGTTTGTTCACGTTACGGGACTGTTTCGGTTTTCGTTATCTATGCACTTTGTTATTTTTGTATTGTTGTCGTGTTCAGTATTATTAAATAATATGGACACTTACCACGCTGCGCATTGGTCTGACATTTCTTACTCCTCGTCAGATGAGGAGGACGAATTCCGTTACAGTTGGATAGGCTCTCTGCAAGATTTTCTATATATTACCTATCATATGAATATCCTGATATTAAACTTTTTTAAAGTTGCATGTATTTGAAAATGTCTACATTGGTCAGTCCAAAATGGCTTTTTAATTCTATCATGGAAATAATTGTATTTCCTATTACCATGTCATGTATGCCTTTAGTTTTCCATATGGGCCTATTTATTAGTGAAATCTGAAAAGCTATCCAAGAATTGTTCCATCGGGGTGTGTTTTTAGGGAGTGATATTGGTTCTTGCAGTTCGTTTCATTTTCTTCCAAATTGTTATACTGTTCTAAAGAACAGAAGTTGTTAATGTTCTTCGCTTTAGTCTTTGGAAATAGACACGTGAAAAGATTTTGGGGATCTGTATGCGCATCTTTCATATGTACCCATTGTTCCTCTTTAGTGCATTTAACAATATGTCGTAAGTAAAAGCCTCTGGTGGCGAGTTTTTACAATTCCAGGTCTGGAAGGTTAAAACCACCGATTTAGGGAGATGTAAAACTTTCCTTTTTATTCTATGAGTTGTATTTGCCCATATAAAGCCTGATATGACTGAGTATTATATTTAAAAGAAAGAATGTGTTCGGGGGGGGCGGTATTACGGAAAATAAATATAGAAACTTTGAGAGATTTGAAAAAAAATAATAATAGCGTTGTTATTCGTTTTGTAAGGGCTGCAAGGTGTTTACCAGGTTTATTTGGTAAAATAGTATGCTTTATTTGAGTTGAACCTGTAGTTGTTGGCTCTCTTCAAAAGATCATATTCCTGCTTAAATTCAGAATTGTATTTTCTTCTTTACCGTATAAAGATTTTTTTATGGGCCTTTCTAAAATAGTAATTAATTTCTAACGCAGATTTAACTTTTTCCGAGTATGAGATTATCAGTCCCCTAATGTACTCCTTAAAAGCAACCAAATTATGTTGGAGTTCTGCTGTTCTCTGTCCTATATCATGCTGAATTACAACAACATAAAATGCACTTAGTGACAGAACATTGACAAAGAACAGAGCACATTTTCAAGAACCGAAATGTATTTAATACATCATCTAAAAAGTAAATACCTTTACCAGAACAAATGTCAACATTTATTTTATTTATTTTATTTTTATTTCACCTTTATTTAACCAGGTAGGCTAGTTGAGAACAAGTTCTCATTTGCAACTGCGACCTGGCCAAGATAAAGCAAAGCAGTACGACACATACAACAACACAGAGTTACACATGGAATAAACAAACATAGTAGGAAAATCTATATACAGCATGTGCAAATGAGGTAGGATAAGAGAGAAAAGAGAGATAAGGCAATAAATAGGCCATGGTGGCGAAGGAACTACAATATAGCAATTAAACACTGGAATGGTAGGATGTGCATAAGATGAATGTGCAAGTAGAGATACTGGGGTGCAAAGGAGCAAGATAAAAAAATAAATACAGTATGGGGATGAGGTATATTGGATGGGCAACTTACAGATGAGCTATGTACAGGTGCAGTGATCTGTGAGCTGCTCTGACAACTGGTGCTTAAAGCTAGTGAGGGAGGTAAGAGTCTCCAGCTTCAGAGATTTTTGCAGTTCGTTTCAGTCATTGGCAGCAGAGAATTGGAAGGAGAGGCGGCCAAAGGAAGAATTGGCTCTGGGGGTGACCAGTGAGATATACCTGCTGGAGCGCGTGCTACGGGTGGGTGCTGCTATGGTGACCAGTGAGCTGAGATAAGGCGGGGCTTTACCTAGCAGAGACTTGTAGATGACCTGGAGCCAGTGGGTTTGGCGACGAGTATGAAGCGAGGGCCAGCCAACGAGAGCATACAGGTCGCAGTGGTGGGTAGTATATGGGCTTTAGTGACAAAACGGATGGCACTGTGATAGACTGCATCCAATTTGCTGAGTAGAGTGTTGGAGGCTATTTTATAAATGACACGCCGATGTCGAGGATCGGTAGGATGGTCAGTTTTACGAGGGTATGTTTGGCAGCATGAGTGAAGGATGCTTTGTTGCGAAATAGGAAGCCGATTCTAGATTTAATTTTGGATTGGACATGTTTAATGTGAGTCTGGAAGGAGAGTTTACAGTCTAACCAGACACCTAGGTATTTGTAGTTGTCCACATATTCTAAGTTAGAACCGTCCAAAGAAGTGATGCTGGACGGGCGGGCAGGTGCGGGCAGCGATCGGTTGAAGAGCATGCATTTAGTTTTACTTGCATTTAAGAGTAGTTGGAGGCCACGGAAGGAGAGTTGTATGGCATTGAAGCTCATCTGGAGGTTAGTTAAAACTTCTTTGTAATAGGGGGCAGCATTTTCACTATTGGATGATTTGCGTGCCCATAGAGAACTGCCTCCTACTCTGTCCCAGATGCTAATATATGCATATTATTATTACTATTGGATATAAAACACTCTGAAGTTTCTAAAACTGTTTGAATGATGTCTGTGAGTATAACAGAACTCATATGGCAGGCAAAAACCTGAGAAAAAATCCAAACAGGAAGTGAGAATTCTGAGACTGGTCAATGTTCAACTCATTGCCTATTCAATTCCCTGTAAGATATGGATCCGTTTCCACGTCCTACGCCTTCCACTAGATGTCAACAGTCTGTAGAATGTGGAATGAAGCCTCTGGTGTGATGTGGGGCCGGATGGGAGGTGTTTCAGTCATTGGTCTGGCAGAATGCCAGTTCCTGGTCACGCGCGTTCCAAACAATATCGTCTTGCTTTCCATAACTTCTAGAGACACAAAGGAATTCTCCGGTTGGAACGTTATTGGATAGTTATGATAACAACATCCTGAAGATTGATTCTCTACTTAGTTTGACCAGTTTATTCGACCTGTTATATAACTTTTTGAAGTTTTCATCATGAAGATCGTCAAAGGTAAGGGAATATTTATGATGTAATTTCGTATTTCTGTTGACTCCAACATGGCGGAGAAATTTTGTTATTTTGAGCGCCGTCTCAGATTATTGCATGGTATGCTTTTTCCGTAAAGTTTTTAAAAAATCTGACACAGCGGTTGCATTAAGAACAAGTGTATCTTTAATTCTATGTAAAACATGTATCTTTCATCAAAGTTTATGATGAGTATTTCTGTTATTTGACGTGGCTCTCTGCAATTTCTCCGGATATTTTGGAGGCATTTCTGAACATGGCGCCAATGTAAACCGAGATTTGTGGATATAAATATGCACATTATCGAACAAAACATAAATGTATTGTGTAACATGATGTCCTATGAGTGTCATGTGATGAAGATCATCAAAGGTTAGTGATTAATTTTATCTCTATTTCTGCTTTTTGTGACTACTATCTTTTGCTGGGAAAATGGCTGTGTTTTTCTGTGGCTATGTACTGAGCTAACATAATCGTTTGGTGTGCTTTCGCCGTAAATCCTTTTTGAAATCAGACATGTTGGCTGGATTCACAACATGTGTAGCTTTAATTTGGTGTCTTTCATGTGTGATTTCATGAAAGATAGATTTTTATAGTAATATATTTGAATTTGGGTCGCTACATTTTCTCTGGCTTTTGGCCAAGTGGGACGCTACCTTCCCACATATCCCAGAGAAGTTAACATAGTGTCCAAAGAAGGGCCAGAGGTATACAGAATGGTGTCGTCTGCGAAGAGGTGGATCAAAGAAAGAGCGACATCATTGATGTATACAGAGAAGAGAGTCGGCCTGAGAATTGAACCCTGTGGCACCCCCATAGAGACTGCCAGAGGTCCGGACAACAGGCCTTCCGATTTTACCTACTGAACTCTATCGGAGAAGTAGTTGGTGAACCAGGCGAGGCAATCATTTGAGAAACCAAGGCTATTGAGTCTGCCAATAAGAATGTTGTGATTGACAGAGTCGAAAGCCTTAGCCAGGTCGATGAATACGGCTAAACAGTGATGTCTCTTATCGATGGCGGTTATGATATCGTTTAGGACCTTGAGCGTGGCAGATTGCATAGCGGTGAACGTGCGGTGAGATTCGAAATGGTTGGTAATCTGTTTGTTAACTTGGCTTTCAAACACATTAGAAAGGCAGGGTAGAATAGATATACAGTGGGGAGAAGAAGTATTTGATACACTGCCGATTTTGCAGGTTTTCCTACTTACAAAGCATGTAGAGGTCTGTAATTTTTATCATAGGTACACTTGAATCATAGGTACACAGAAACCTTTGTTTGCAATTACAGAGATCATACGTTTCCTGTAGTTCTTGACCAGGTTTGCACACACTGCAACAAGGATTTTGGCCCACTAACTCTCAAGGTCCTGGAGTGGCCTCGCCAGTCTCCAGACCTGAACCCAATAGAAAATCTTTGGAGGGAGCTGAAAGTCCGTATTGCCCAGCGACAGCCCCGAAACCTGAAGGATCTGGAGAAGGTCTGTATGGAGGAGTGGGCCAAAATCCCTGTTGCAGTGTGTGCAAACCTGGTCAAGAACTACAGGAAACGTATGATCTCTGTAATTGCAAACAAAGGTTTCTGTACCAAATATTAAGTTCTGCTTTTCTGATGTATCAAATACTTATGTCATGCAATAAAATGCAAATTAATTACTTAAAAATCATACAATGTGATTTTCTGGATTTTTGTTTTAGATTCCGTCTCTCACAGTTCCGTCTCCCGATTCCGTCTCTCACAGTACCTATGATAAAAATTACAGACCTGTACATGCTTTGTAAGTAGGAAAACCTGCAAAATCGGCAGTGTTTCAAATACTTGTTCTCCCACCTGTATATATATTTTTTTTTAAGTATTTACATAAGTATTCAGACCCTTTGCTATGAGACTCGAAATTGAGCTCAGGTGCATCCTGTTCCCATTGATCATCCTTGAGATGTTTCTAAAACTTCATTGGAGTCCACCTGTGGTAAATTCAATTGATTGGTAGTGATTTGGAAAGGCACACATCTGTCTACAGTCGTGGCCAAAAGTTTTGAGAATGACACAAATATTAATTTTCACAAAGTCTGCTGCCTCAGTTTGTATGATGGCAATTTGCATAGACTCCAGAATGTTATGAAGAGTGATCAGATGAATTGCAATTAATTGCAAAGTCCCTCTTTGCCATGCAAATGAACTGAATTCCCCAAAAACATTTCAAACTGCATTTCAGCCCTGCCACAATAGGTCCAGCTGACATCATGTCAGTGATTCTCTCATTAACACAGGTGTGAGTGTTGACGAGGACAAGGCTGGAGATCACTCTGTCATGCTGATTGAGTTCGAATAACAGACGTGAAGCTTCAAAAGGAGGGTGGTGCATGGAATCATTGTTCTTCCTCTGTCAATCATGGTTACCTGCAAGGAAACACGTGCCGTCATCATTGCTTTGCACAAAAAGGGCTTCACAGGCAAGGATATTGCTGCCAGCAAAGATTGCACCTAAATCAACCATTTATCGGATCATCAAGAACTTCAAGGAGAGCGGTTAAATTGTTGTGAAGAAGGCTTCAGGGCACCCAAGAAAGTCCAGCAAGCGCCAGGACTGTCTCCTAAAGTTGATTCAGCTGCGGGATCGGGGTACCACCAGTACAGAGCTAGCTCAGGAATGGCAGCAGGTGTGAGTGCATCTGCACGCACAGTGAGGCAAAGACTTTTGGAGGATGGCCTGGTGTCAAGAAGGGCAGCAAAGAAGCCACTTCTCTCCAGGAAAAACATCAGGGACAGACTGATATTCTGCAAAAGGTACAGGGATTGGACTGCTGAGGACTGGGGTAAAATCATTTTCTATGATGAATCCCCTTTCCGATTGTTTGGGGCATCCGGAAAAAAGCTTGTCCGGAGAAGACAAGGTGAGCGCTACCATCAGTCCTGTGTCATGCCAACAGAGAAGCATCCTGAGACCATTCATGTGTGGGGTTGCTTCTCAGCCAAGGGAGTGGGCTCACTCACAATTTTGCCTAAGAACACAGCCATGAATAAAGAATGGTACCAACACATCCTCCAAGAGCAACTTTTCCCAACCATCCAGGAACAGTTTGGTGACGCACAATGCCTTTTCCAGCATGATGGAGCACCTTGCCATAAGGAAAAAGTGATAACTAAGTGGCTCGGGGAACAAAACATCGATATTTTGGGTCAATGGCCAGGAAACTCCCCAGACCTTAATCCCATTGAGAACTTGTGGTCAATCCTCAAGAGGCGGGTGGACAAACAAAAACCCACAAATACTGACAAACTCCAAGCATTACTTATGCAAGAATGGGCTGCCATCAGTCAGGATGTGGCCCAGAAGTTAATTGACAGCATGACAGGGCGGATTGCAGAGGTCTTGAAAAAGAAGGGTCAACACTGCAAATATTGACTCTTTGCATCAACTTCATGTATTTGTCAATACAATTATTTGACACTTATGAAATGCTTGTAATTAGACTTCAGTATTCCATAAACTTTGTGAAAATTAATATTTGTGTCATTCTCAAAACTTTTGGCCACGACTGTATATAAGGTCCCACAGTTGACAGTGTATGTCAGAGCAAAAACCAAGCCATGAGGTCGAAGGAATTGTCCGTAGAGCTCCAAGACAGGAAGGGAAACAAAACATGTCTGCATCATTGAAGGTCCCCAAGAACACAGTGGCCTCCATCATTCTTAAATGGAAGAAGTTCGGATCCACCAAGACTCTTCCTAGAGCTGGCCATCCGGACAAACTTAGCAATCGGGGGAGAAGGGCCTTGGTCAGGGAGGTGACCAAGAGACCGATGGTCACTCTGACAGAGCTCCAGAGTTCCTCTGTGGAGATGGGAGAACCTTCCAGAAGAACGACCATCTCTGTAGCACTTTACCAATCAGGCCTTTATGGTAGAGTGGCCAGATGGAAGCCACTCCTCAGTGAAAGGCACATGACAACCGGCTTGGAGTTTGCCAAAAGGCACCTAAAGGACTCTCAGACATGAGAAACAAGCTTCTCTGGTCTGATGAAACCAAGATGGATCTCTTTGGCCTGAATGTCAGGCGTCACATCTGGAGGCAACCTCACACCATCCCTACAATGAAGCATGGTGGTGGCAGCATCATGCTGTGTGTATGTTTTTCATCGGCAGGGACTGGGAGACTAGTCAGGATTGCGGGAAAGATGAACGAAGCAAAGTACAGAGAGATCCCTGATGAAAACAGAGTGCTCAGGACCTCAGACTGGGGCAACGATTCACCTTCCAACAGGACAACGACCCTAAACACACAGCCAAGACAAAGCAGGAGTGGCTTCAGGGACAAGTCTCTGAATGTCTGCGAGTGGCCCAGCCAGAGCCCGAACATCTCTGGAGAGACCTGAAAAGAGCTACCATCAGTGCAACGACGCTCACCATCCAACCTGACAGCTTGAGAGGATCTGCAAAGAATAATGGGAGAAGCTCCCCAAATACAGGTGTGCCAAGCTTGTAGCGTCATCGGTTTGACCACGTAGCTGGAAAGGTCTAATTTTTCCTCATCCCCTGGTAAGGATAATATTCTGATGTTGTTATGTCTCATTCTGTTTTCTTGCTGGTCCAATTCCTCTTCTAAAGTTTGCAGCTTTGTTTCCAAAAGGCAAATTAAATGTTTTTGTTCATTCATGGGCACTCTATGTTTGCGCGTATCTGACATGATAGCCTCCACTGTTTTTTCAAGCAAATAAAACATTTTAACAGCATATTTTAGCTGTTTGTTTGTTTCGGTGTACATTGAGAGTGTTTTAGCTATGTTTTCCTGGATAGCATTTAACTGTTCATTACTCACGTTTGAGTCTCCAAATTGCTCTTTGTCTTTCCTTTCAAAGAGGCCATGGTCTGTTGGATTCGTGTCATTGTGATGTTTACCAACTGATTGGTTCGCTGTTGTACAAAACTGACCGCTCCCACTCTCCCAGTTGTTTGGGGATATGTTCATTTATCAAGTTTAGAGGCTTGATTTAAAATTTGTTGTCTGGTTTCTACATATAACCACAGTTACGTTGGTACAAAACGGAGTATGCGCCTTTGAGGTTAGAATATATTTCAAGTTAAAGTTTAATTACACTCATATATTAGGCAATACAAACTGAAATCCATGAGCATACAATATATGAATGGATAAGAGGACATAAAAAAGCCCTGTGGTCTTAAAGCGACTCATTAATTAATAAGCAGAAGTACGTAATGAGTGACCTCTTGTACCGTTCAGTTCTAGACTTTGGTATAGTCAGTTGGTTTTGGCTGCGGGTGTTCCTGCCTGTCAATCTGTTTCGGTCAAGGGGTAGCCAGTCTCTGAACGGAGAGTTGAGGAAGCTGATAGATAGCCAAGTCGGTGCAGAGCTGTGTCCTTTTTTCATGAATCTGGGGTAAGGAGAGGGTGTGTAGTGCCTCAGTGTAACTTGTGTATCTTCCTAGGATAAATGCGGCATGCTCTCTTTTGGCATGCTCTCTTCTGAATATGCCGCTCCAATTCCATGGTGTGGCATATGTAGCCAGTGTAAATGCTCACCAGGTCTTTTCAGATGGTGAAGGATGAACATAGTGTCCACCTGCCCACACCATTTGTAAGTCATTTTGTACAATTACCCCTAAGATCTTAATAGCGTCACACACTTGAGCTCCTGACCCATCTGGAGAGGGCATGGGACAGGTGGGTTCAGTGACATTCTGCTTGCCCAAAACCCATGTGTCAAAGTTGTTCAGGGCCTGCTGTGGTGTGCTGATGTTTCATGTTGTACATGTGTGTATGAGATTGAGATCATCAACATATTTCCAGCTACTGCCAACATCCCAGCCTGCGATGTCTGCTAAGAAGATGAGAAGGTCCAGAAGAGTTCCTTGAGCCACGCCTTGTCAGCTCCTGCTAGTCTGAAAGGCTGTCTAGGTAGCGTACCTGTTGTTTGTGGCCGGTCACAAAACCGCAAAGCCATGCTGTGAGAGCAGGTCTAATCTCTCGTGGACAGACGCACATAACATAACTGGTATCGTAAAGTCTATCAACAGACTGTGGGATTTGACAACTGAAGAGGAACTTTGTTTCAGTGCGCACATTTTTATCACTGATCATTTGGACAAATCACAATTTCGCATCTTTACATTTTGGAAGGGGAGGGGATATTGGCCCCCCTGGCTACCGCCTTGCTTCAACTCCTCATTCTAGTATATTTTCTAACACATCCCCCCCAGGACTGATTGGAGCATCTGATGCAATTATGCAAGATTTTAGTTCTGGGTTTCCGAGATTAGAGCAAGTCTAATCAAGTCCAATTTTTTTTTTTAAATGTCACCGGAGCAGACGGCAGACGTTTAACGTGCCCCCAACTGATTGAGTTTTTTTGTTTGTTTATCTGCATTGTTTGTAACTTGTGTTTTTACAAATTTTGTACATCTCTTATGACCAAAAATAACTTCCAGACATCAGGACTGCGATTACTCACCACGGACGAGCAGAATCTTTTTCTTCTTTCACAACTCTGACAAGCCCGAGGCGGAGGATATGTGGCTCCCTTGGGAACAGGCCCCGACCCCCGTGGTCTGCGCAAAGAGGAGGCGGAGAAAGAGAGGCCGGAGAGCAGGCTGCCTTCTGAGGATTAGGAGGCGATCTAACAAACCTCCACTCCCCTCAATTCTGCTCGCAAACATGCAATCTTTGGACAATAAAATGGACGAATTATTGGGAAGATTAAACTACCAACGGAACATTAAAAACTGTAACATTATGCTTCATGGAGTCGTGGCTGAACGACGACAATATCAACATACAGCTGGCTGGTTATACGATCTACCGGCAGGATAGAACAGCGGCGTCTGGCAAGACAAGGGGCGGCGGTCTATGTATTTTTGTAAACAACAGCTGGTGCATGATATCTAAGGAAGTCTCAAGCTACTGCTCGCCTGAGGTTGAGTTCCTCATGATAAGCTGCAGACCACATTACCTACCGAGAGAGTTTTCAAATATATTCTTTGTAGCTGTTTACATACCACCACAGTCAGAGGCTGGCACTAAGATAGCATTGAATGAGCTGTATTCCGCCATAAGCAAACAAGAAAACGCTCACCCAGATGCGCAGCTCCTAGTAGGCGAGGACTTTAATGCAGGGAAACTTAAATCAGTTTTACCTAACTTCTATCAACATGTTAAATGTGCAACCAGAGGGAAAAGAACTCTGGACCACCGATACTCAACACACAGAGATGCATACAAAGCTCTCCCTCGCCCTCTATTTCGCAAAACTGACTATAATTCTATCCTCCTGATTCCGGCTTACAATAAATAATTAAAGCAGGAAGCACCAGTGACTAGATCAATAAAAAAGTGGTCAGATGAAGCAGATGCTAAGCTACAGGACTGTTTTGCTGGCACAGACTGGAATATGTTCCAGGATTCCTCCAATGAGGAGAACACCACATCTGTCATTGGCTTCATCAATAAGTGCATCAATGACGTCGTCCCCACAGTGACCGTACATACATACCCCAACCAGAAACCATGGATTACAGGCAGCATCCGCACTGAGCTAAAGGCTAGAGCTGCCGCTTTCAAGCAAGCGGGACTCTAACCCGGAAGCTTATAAGAAATCCCACTATGCCCTCAGACGAACCATCAAACAAGCAAAGTGTCAATACAGGATTAAGACTGAATCCTACTACACCGGCTCTGACATTCGATGGATGTGGCAGGGCCTGCAAACCATTACAGACTACAAAGGGAAGCACAGCCGCGACCTGCCCAGTGACACGAGCCTACCGGACGAGCTAAACTACTGTGCTCGCTTCGAGGCAAATAATACTGAAACATGCATGAGAGCACCAGCTGTACCGGACGACTGTGTGATCACCCTCTCCACAGCCGACGTGAGTAAGACCTTTAGACGGGTCAACATTCACAAGGCCAGATGGATTACCAGGACGTGTACTGCGAGCATGTGCTGACCAACTAGCAAGTGTCTTCACTGCCATTTTCAACCTCTCCCTGTCCGAGTCTGAAATACCAACATGTTTTAAGCAGACCACCATAGTGCCTGTGCCCAAGAACACTAAGGTAACCTGCCTAAATGACTACAGGCCCATAGCACTCACGTCTGTAGCCATGAAGTGCTTTGAAAGGCTGGTCATGGCTCACATCAACACCATCCTCCCAGAAACCCTATACCCACGCCAATTTGCATACTGCCCCAACAGATCCACAGATGATGCAGTCTCTATTGCACTCCACACTCCCTTTCCCACATGGACAAAAGGAACACCTATGTGAGAATGCTTTTCATAGACTACAGCTCAGCGTTCAATACCATAGTGCCCTCAAAGCTCATCACTAAGCTAAGGCCCCTTGGACTAAACACCTCCCTCTGCAACTGGATCCTGGACTTCCTGATGGGCCATCCCCAGGTGGTAAGGGTAGGTAACAACACATCCGCCACGCTGATCCTCAACACGGGGTCCCCTCAGGGGTGCGTGCTCAGCCCCCTCCTGTACTCCCTGTTCACTCATGACTGCACGGACAGGCACAACTCCAACACCATCATTCAATTTGCTGATGACACAACAGTGGTAGGCCTGATCACCGACAACAACAAGATAGCCTACAGGGAGGAGGTCAGAGACCTGGCCGTGTGGTGCAAGGACAACAACGTGATCAAGACAAAGGAGATGATTGTGGACTACAGGAAAAAGAGGCCTGAGCACGCCCCCATTCTCATCGATGGGGCTGCAGTGGAGCAGGTTGAGAGCTTCAAGTTCCTTGGTGTCCACATCACCAACAAACTAACATGGTCCAAGCACACCATGACAGTCGTGAAGCGGGCACAACAAAACCTATTTCCCCTCAGGAGACTGATAAGATTTGGCATGGGTCCTCAGATCCTTAAAAGGTTCTATGGCTGCACCATCGAGAGCATCCTGACAGGTTGCATCACTGCCTGGTATGGCAACTGCTCGGCCTCCGACCGCAAGGCACTACAGAGGGTAGTGCGAACGGCCCAGTACATCACTGGGGTGAAACTTCCTGCCATCCAGGAACTCTATACCAGGCAGTGTCAGAGGAAGGCCCTAAAAATTGTCAAAGACTCCAGCCACCCTAGTCATAGACTGTTCTCTCTGCTACACAGCAAGTGGTACTGGGGCGCCAAATCTAAACAGCTTCTACCCCCAAGCCATAAGACTCCTGAACATCTAGTCATATGGCTACCCAGACTATTCGCATTGAACCCCCCCCCCCTCCTCCACACCACTGCCACTCTCTGTTGTCATCTATGCATAGTCACTTTAATGAATCAACTCTACCTACATGAACATACCACCTCAACTAACCGGTGTCCCCGCACATTGACTCTGTACTGGCACCCCCCTGTATATATTGTTAGTTTTTACTGCTCCTCTTTAATTACTTGTTACTTTATCTCTTATTCTTATCTGCATTTTTGGAAACTGCACTGTCGGTTAGGGGCTCGAAAGTAAGCATTTCACTGTAAGGTTGTATTCGGCGCATGTGACTAATAACATTTGATTTGAGGTTTGACACCCAGTTGGATAAGACGTTCAATGGCCGAAAGGGTGGTCGATTTTGCCAAAGGTCTTGAAGAAGTCTGTGGTAATGAGGAGGGTTGTGGTGGATGGGATGTCTGATTGCTTGTATAAACAGTTCAGGAATCTAACAATGCGTGGAATGCATATACATAAACACTTATGCACACCCCCACATACGCAGATTACACACACACACGGGCATGCATGCACATACCTTCTTAATCTTTTTTATGTCTGGGTCTTCATCCTCTTGGTTTACATGGTAAGGCCACATTCTCTCATTGGTTTTGTTTAGGGCAACGATCTGAGAGAGAATGAAAACACAGTAAACACAACTGAAGACTGCACTTCCTGATTAGGCTCCTTTTTTCATCAATGCTCATTAAGAAATGCTAGCGGCCATGACTGAAGGCAAATAAGAGTTGTCTTGGGTGTGGTTTGATGTGGGTGTTCATTGGTTATGTCTTTGCCATTCAAGTAGTGAGTACAGTGATGTAAGCTAAGATAGCTTTGCTATGGAGAGAACAAAGTTTTAAAATTGAGGACTTCTCCCGGTCTGACTGCCTCGCCATCTCCAGATGGTCAGCTAATTCAGTGTTGTGTTTAGCCAAGCAGACAGCAGCTAGGTAGCATAGCTTGGTGATAGGATAGCCAGCTGCAGCTATCTAGATGATTTCTCTGTCAAATCAGTTACTACAAGATAGCAAGAGCAATTGTTTGGAATGTATTTCATAAGACACTCGTTCTACATCACCTTGCTACGAAAGTACCTTGCAACTTAGTTTCATCACATCCCGGTCTTTAGTCAGCTCAGCTGTCCTACAACACAATATTCTGTAATTGGCTAGTTTTGTCTCGTCTCTCCTTATCTTTCCCGGGAGATAAATCCCAGAACTAATATCCCTACAGGTGTAGGCTACATATGAACATTGCACAAACATCGGCCAGCTTGAGTGTACATACATATATATATTTTTTAATATTTTTATTATCGATGATGTGTTCATGTTAGAAAGACAACATTTTCTGCTGTAAATATATTGATGTGCTTATAAAGACAGTATGCCTATACGTTGCCTAACAAATCAAAATCAATTATGTGTAGAGTACAACTTCAGCTGTCTAACCAGAACTAGAATGGCATTTCTATTTTTATGGTCTATTTGCAGAAATCGAAGGATTTGGCTGTCTTACACACTCATATGCACAGTTCTATGGTTGAGGATGTCTTCAAGTCTCCAGTGAGGTCCCTTTCGTCTATGTAATGCATGACAGGTTATGGACATGTGCAGTTAAGTGGCAGAAGGGGTGGAGTGGATATGACAGAGTTTGCCTCATGGGTCCAGCAGGCAGATTTCAATAACTACAGGCAAATGTGAGATGCATGAGGATGGCACTCTTCTCATACTGAGTAGCTTACAGAGTAATATGAGAAAAATGCTGAACTAATGTAGATATTCTAAACTAAGTGTTATATCATTAAAGTGTAACAGTTCCATGTATATACTGTATAATAAACCTCTTACACAATCCTTTTGGAGCAGTGTTCTGCAATATAACAATGTGCAAATATTATACTTGCTTTTCATCTTTTGTCATTCACAACCGATACAGATACTGTACCTATCAACATTTTGTCTGGTGGCCCTGGACCTACCTTGCCAAACATGTCAGTCATCATACCTTCCTGTATGGTGTCCCATATCTCCCCCCCATCGATAGTACCATTCAAATCAATAATAACAAAAGACAATAAAAGTAATAGAGGTGTCTTGTATAATTTTAATGCGGAGTACAAGGTATTTCCCAATTCAGACATCAGTATAAACCTGTCTTTCAGTCAGAGGACTCCATGACCAAAGCTTATCACTTGTCCTCCATCTGTAGAAAAACGAAGTAGAGTTGATGAGTGATAAATGGTGGTGTTTTCTTGTCCGTATATTCAGTTTATTGTCTGTCTGTAAATTATGTTTATTGTGGCAGCACTATTTCACAGAGTCAAATTCCTGTACATGCAAATGTATTTGGCGAATAAAGGTGATTCTGATATTACTAAACACTTGTGATGTACTATCTTATTAGTAATCACCTTTTGTCCCTTCTGAGGTGTTTGCCAGTGTCAGTAGATCAGCTCCAGGCCCCTCTCGTCACAGATACCGGTCATGAAGGAGCATGACATACGGATCCGACCCAGCACCTATCACAGAGACAGAGAGGGAGGGAGGGAGAGAGAGAGAGAAAGACTCACCATACAGTCATGGAAAACAACAGTAAATACATGGTTGAGCATAGCCAATCAGAGATTAGGATTCACAGCTAATTCAATGCCATTATTTTACTGACTGGTTGGCATTACTCACCCTGGCCCAGGAGTTGTCCATTGTGGCACCATGGATGGGGGGCACCTCCTTACAACATACACGACACAGCACTGATTACATTATCAATTGTGGTTATGTCCTCCATTACTCTGAAACGTGACTGGTGTCTGGCCACTGCTTCCTTATCTGTCATCATTATTTTTGCCCTAGAAAATATGAAATATTGTTGTTGCTTAATGACATCTTTTTGGGGGTTAGCTGAAGCCCTCACATGCTAGCTAGCTAATATGGTTGATTATTTATCAGGGATCTTACAGTAGCTAGCCAGTTTGAGTTTAAACATTATTGAAAGCAATCTGGCAACATGCATCAAACATGCAGTCAGGTTTGCAAGTAACGTTAGCTAGCAGGGATGAAACCTTCAGGTGCAACGTTAACTATGCAAATCTTCCTTTCACATTACAGGTTAGAGAGAGGCTATGTATTTAGCTAGTTACATCACAGTATCATAGCCTAGCATCATATTGGCACAGCCTGTCAAATAATGACATCTAGCTAGCTAGCTATAAACAGAATTTACTTACCAACAACACACCATTCTCAGGTTTGACGGTTGACAGCCGAAATAGAAGCTAGTCGGGGGTAATCCAAATCTTCGCAATCTGCCCAAGATTGTTGAACCACTTTTATGAAAGCCTATTTTCACTTGGGTAGCTATTTCTGAGCAAGGGCAAGCACTAACCACACGTCTTGTCTGGGGAAGACATTCCAGTGGGCGAGTTCATTTTTGAGTTTTAATTTTCTTTCTTGCTTGCCTTTTCCCAACAATGCAGTATTCCATATCAGTAGTACTATTAAAAAAATCTACAAAAAAGTCAAGCAGAACAAAACACGAGAAATAGAAAATAAGAAGTACACAAGAAAGTATGTAAGCTATATAAAGGGTCAGTTCCAGGGTCAGTGCCAATACCATATTTACAATGTTCAGGGATACTGGAGTGGTAAGGTTAGCTATGTATGGGCGTAAAGTGACTAGGCATCAGGATATATAATAAACAGAGTAGCAGCAGTGTATATGATGATTGTATGTTAGTGTGTGCGTGTGTGTATGTAGAGTAAGGTGACCAGATTTCTGAAATGAAAACCGGGGACATTATGTCAATATATAATTAAAATAGCCAATGTTATATTATCTATGAAATAAAAAAGGGGGACAATTCCGGTTTCATGTATTTAGTCTAACAGGCACACTGTGATACAGAGAAAACAACTATATTACAGAAACGCTACAGACAGAACTGTCCGAACTGAACAGCCATTCAGTAGTCCTGGTAGAATAAGAGCAGAAGAGAACATGAGCAAAATTGAAAAAACAGACAATAGTATATGTGAAATACTTAACATAATAAAGAAATAAGATGCTGATGAGATTGGTAACTACATAATATACTTACACCAACCTAATCTATACATTTCTCAGAAGAATGTATCAGGATTGCTCTGTCTTTGGCCAGCTTCTCCATGAACTCCTGGCAGGGGAGGTTGAAGTTTGTCTTCACAATAACCATGGCCTTGATGGTAGGAAAAGTGAACCTACTTCTTGCTGCTGTCCATAGATCATTAATTTGGGAGAACACTCTCTCGACTGGTGCATTACTTCCAGGTAAGCACATGACAACAGACGCTAATCTAGCCAGGTTAGTGTGTGGGATGTCATTCTCTTTGAAGTGGGTAACCACCGTGCTCCATCTCTGACTAAGCGGTGTCTCAGATGTTTTCCATTCTTCAAGCGATCCCCCTTTAGGAACTCTTGCAGGCCAGTAACCTCGTCACACAATGCATCCTCATTGATGGTCACATTGGGGCATTTTTCCTGCAGTGTGCCTGCTGCCTTCTGGATCTCTTCACGCAGAGGTTGCCTTTTTAAAAGGAGACAATGTAATCTTTTAGATTATCTGTGTGCTTTCCCCATGCTTGAAAGTAGTTCACAGCCATAGTGAAGAATGATTGTGATGTTTTGAGAAAGCTCTCTTTAGACATGGCTCCAATTTCCTCTGGCTCTCTCAGAAGTCCTCTGACCAAAACTGGATTGAAGTTGTCATCACGTCTTACAGTGAATTTTTCCTCAACGTTTCTCAGAATTGCAGCGGACTCCACAGCACCGTGGTCCTGGCCTCCAAGCATCTTGATCATGTCACTGAATACGGTCAAGTGTCCATGGACAAAGGCTAGCCAAAGTTCAGTCAGTGGATCTTCGAACATTGTTCACAGGACAACAGGGCTTTTGTCTTCAGAAATAAAAAAGGATTTCAACGGCACATACATTTTCAGCACTCTTTCTAGAGCAGGGAGCATGGACATCCAGCGAACATTGCTGTGTCCTAAAATGTTATGGTACTCCTGGCCAACAAACTCACAAAAGCCCTTCAGTCGTTCTACTCGGATGGTGAAAATATGAACATATCCAAATATCTTTGTGAGCAGGCACTCAACATCATATCCAAAGCTGTTTTGGCCATGTTATGAATGATGTGGGCAGGACAACCTAAGCCAATCACCTCCCGCTGCAAAGCATTTCTAACTTTGGTATGGACATTGACCCTCCCCAGCCTATTCAGTCCTCCAAAGTTGGTATTTGTTGTCGGCAGAGAATGTTTTCCAGGTTACATTTTTGGATGACCACCAGGACCTCGGGGGGGGGGGGGGGGGGGGGGGCACACAATACAAATAGTCCGGGTAGCCATTTGGTTACTTGTTCAGGAGTCTTATGGCTTGGGGGTAAAAACTGTTGAGAAACCTTTTTGTCCTAGACTTGGCACTCCGGTACCGCTTGCCATGCGGTAGTAGAGAGAACAGTCTGTGGCTGGGGTCTTGGACAATTTTTAGGGCCTTCCTCTGACACCGCCTAGTGTAGAGGTCCTTGATGGCAGGCAGCTTTGCCCCAGTGATGTACTGGGCTGTAGGCACTACCCTCTGTAGTGCCTTGCGGTCGGAGGCCGAGCAATTGCCGTACCAGGCAGTGATGCAACCGGTCAGGATGCAACCGGTCAACATACACAAGGCTGCGGGCATGTGCTGACCAACTGGCAGGTGTCTTCACTGACATTTTCAACATGTCCCTGATTGAGTCTGTAATACCAACATGTTTCAAGCAGACTACCATAGTCCCTGTGCCCAAGAACACAAAGGCAACCTGCCTAAATGACTACAGACCTGTAGCACTCACGTCCGTAGCCATGAACTGCTTGCCTCGAAGCGAGCATAGAAGTGTCACTGGGCAGATCGTGGCTGTGCTTCCCTTTGTAGTCTGTAATAGTTTGCAAGCCCTGCCACATCCGACGAGCGTCGGAGCCGGTGTAGTATGATTCAATCTTAGCCCTGTATTGACGCTTTGCCTATTTGATGGTTCGTCGCAGGGCATAGCGGGATTTCTTGGAAGCTTCCGGGTTAGAGTCCCGCACCTTGAAAGCGGCTGCTCTACCCTTTAGCTCAGTGCAAATGTTGCCTGTAATCCATGGTTTCTGGTTGGGGTATGTACGTACAGTCACTGTGGGGACGACGTCCTCAATGCACTTACTGATAAAGCCAGTGACTGATGTGGTGTATTCCTCAATGTCATCGGAAGAATCCCGGAACATGTTCCAGTCTGTGATAGCAAAACAGTCCTGTAGTTTAGCATCTGCTTCATCTGACCACTTTTTTATAGACCGAGTCACTGGTGCTTCCTGCTTTAATTTTTGCTTGTAAGCAGGAATCAGGAGGATAGAGTTGTGGTCAGATTTACCAAATGGAGGGCGAGGGAGAGCTTTGTACGCGTCTCTGTGTGTGGAGTACAGGTAATCTAGAATTTTTCCCCCTCTGGTTGCACATTTAACATGTTGATAGAGATTTGATAGAAGTGATTTAAGTTTCCCTGCATTAAAGTCTCCGGCCACTAGGAGCGCCGCCTCTGAGTGAGTGTTTTCCTGTTTGCTTATTTCCTTATACATCTGACTGAGTGCGGTCTTAGTGCCAGCATCTGTTTGTGGTGGTAAATAAACAGCCACGAAAAGTAAAGCTGAGACCTCTCTAGGCAAGTAGTGTGGCCTGCAATTTATCCCAATATACTCTACTTCAGGCGAGCAAAATCTAGAGACTTCCTTAGATTTCGTGCACCAGCTGTTGATTATAAATATGCAGACCGCCCTCCCCTCGTCTTACCGAAGTATGCTGTTCTATCCTGCCGGTGCAGCGTATATCCCGCTAGCTGAATATTCATGTCGTCATTCAGCCACGATTCCGTGAAACATAGGATATTACAGTTTTTGATGTCCCGTTGGTAGGATATTCGTGATCGTACCTCATCTAATTTATTGTCCAATGATTGCACGTTGGCGAGTAGTATTGACGGTAACGGCAGCTTTCCTACTCGCCTTCTGCGTGTCCTGACAAGGCATCCGGCTCTTTGTCCTCTGTACCTGCGTCGCTTCTTCTTGCGAATAACTGGGATATCGTCCCTGTCGGGTGTTTGGAGAATATCGTGTGAGTCCTGCTTGTTGTCTAATCCGAGGTGAGTGATCGCTGTCCTGATATCCAGAAGCTCTTTTCTGCCGTAAGATATGGTTGCAGAAACATTATGTACAAAATAATTTACAAATATCGCGAAAAAAGACACATAACACAATTAGTTGGGCGCCCGTAAAACTGCTGCCATTCCTTCCGGCGCCATTTTGGAGATCAGTGATGGTGAGGGCCACACAGTCGTGGGGGAACAGGAAGTACAGGAGGGGACTAAGGAGGGGGTACACCGCTGTGGGGCCCTCCGTGTTGAGGGTCAGTGTGGCGGAGGTGACCCTCACCAACTGAGGTTGGCCTGTCTCAAAGTCCAGCATCCAGTTGCAAAAGGAGGTGTTCAGTTCCAGAGTCCCAAGCTTGGAGGTGACTATGTTTAAAAAATATATATATATTTCACCTTTATTTAACCAGGTAGGCAAGTTGAGAACAAGTTCTCATTTACAATTGCGACCTGGCCAAGACAAAGCAAAGCAGACACATACAACAACACAAAGTTACACATGGAGTAAAACAAACATACAGTCAATAAAACAGTAGACAAATAAGTCTATATACAGTGTGAGCAAATGAGGTGAGATAAGGGAGGTAAAGGCAAAAAAGGCCATGGTGGCGAGGTAAATACAATATAGCAAGTAAAACACGAATGGTAGATTTGCAGTGGAAGAATGTGCAAAGTAGAAATAGAAATAATGGGGTGCAAAGGAGCAAAATAAATAAATAAATACAGTAGGGGAAGAGGGTAGTTGTTTGGGCTAAATTATAGATGGGCTATGTACAGGTGCAGTAATATGTGAGCTGCTCTGACAGCTGGTGCTAAAAGCTAGTGAGGGAGATAAGTGTTTCAGAGATTGTTGTAGTTCGTTCCAGTCATTGGCAGCAGAGAACTGGAAGGAGAGGCGGCCAAAGGAAGAATTGGCATTGGGGGTGACCAGAGAGATATACCTGCTGGAGCGCGTGCTACAGGTGGGTGCTGCTATGGTGACCAGCGAACTGAGATAAGGGGGGACTTTACCTAGCAGGGTCTTGTAGATGACCTGGAGCCAGTGGGTTTGGCGACGAGTATGAAGCGAGGGCCAGCCAACGAGAGTGTACAGGTCGCAGTGGTGGGTAGTATATGGGGCTTTGGTGACAAAACGGATGGCACTGTGATAGACTGCATCCAATTTATTGAGTAGGGTATTGGAGGCTATTTTGTAAATGACTTTGCCGATGTCGAGGATCGGTAGGATGGTCAGTTTTACGAGGGTATGTTTGGCAGCATGAGTGAAGGATGCTTTGTTTGCGAAATAGGAAGCCAATTCTAGATTTAACTTTGGATTGGAAATGTTTGATGTGAGTCTGGAAGGAGAGTTTACAGTCTAACCAGACACATAGAATATGTGGACAACTACAAATACCTAAGTCAGAACCGTCCAGAGTAGTGATGCTGGACGGGCGGGTAGGTGCAGACAGCGATCGGTTGAAGAGCATGCATTTAGTTTTACTTGTATTTAAGAGCAGTTGGAGGCCACGGAAGGAGAGTTGTATGGCATTGAAGATCGTCTAGAGGGTCGTTAACACAGTGTCCAAAGAAGTATACAGAATGGTGTCGTCTGCATTGAGGTGGATCCGAGACTCACCAGCAGCAAGAGCGACATCATTGATGTATACGGAGAAGAGAGTCGGCCCAAGAATTGAACAATGTGGCACCCCCATAGAGACTGCCAGAGGCCTGGACAACAGGCCCTCCGATTTGACACACTGAACTCTATCAGAGAAGTAGTTGGTGAACCAGGCGAGGCAATCATTAGAGAAACCAAGGCTATTGAGTCTGCTGATGAGGATGTGGTGATTGACAGAGTCGAAAGCCTTGGCCAGGTCAATGAATACGGCTGCACAGTATTGTTTCTTATCGATGGGGGTTAAGATATCGTTTAGGACCTTGAGCGTGGCTGAGGTGCACCCATGACCAGCTCTGAAACCAGATTGCATAGCGGAGAAGGTGCGGTGGGATTCGAAATGGTCGGTAATTTGTTTGTTGACTTGGCTTTCGAAGACCTTAGAAAGGCAGGGTAGGATAGATATAGGTCTGTAGCAGTTTGGGTCAAGAGTGTCCCCCCCTTTGAAGAGGGCGATGACTGCAGCTGCTTTCCAATCTTTGGGAATCTCAGATGACACGAAAGAGAGGTTGAATAGGCTAGTAATAGGGGTTGCAACTATTTCGGCAGATCATTTTAGGAAGAGAGGGTCCAGATTGTCTAGCCCGGTTGATTTGTAGGGGTCCAGATTTTGCAGCTCTTTCAGAACATCAGCTGACTGGATTTCGGAGAAGGAGAAATGTGGAAGGTTTGGGCGAATTGCTGTGGGGGGTGCAGTGCTGTTGACCGTGGTAGGGGTAGCCAGGTGGAAAGCATGGCCAGCCGTAGAAAAATGGTTATTGAAATTCTCAATTATAGTGGATTTATTGGTGGTGACAGAGTTTCCTATCCTTAGTGCAGTGGGCAGCTGGGAGGAGGTGTTCTTATTCTCCATGGACTTTAGTGTCCCAGAACTTTTTTGAATTTGTGTTGCAGGAAGCAAATTTCTGCTTGAAAAAGCTAGCCTTGGCTTTTCTAACTGTCTGTGTATATTGGTTTCTAACTTCCCTGAAAAGTTGCATATCACGGGGGCAGTTCGATGCTAATGCAGAACGCCACAGGATGTTTTTGTGTTGGTTAAGGGCATTCAGGTCTGGAGTGAACCAAGGGCTATATCTGTTCCTGGTTCTACATTTCTTGAATGGGGCATGCTTATTTAAGATGGTGAGGAAGGCATTTAAAAAAAAAAACAGGCATCCTCTACTGACGGGATGAGGTCAATATCCTTCCAGGATACGCGGGCCAGGTCGATTAGAAAGGCCTGCTCGCTGAAGTGTTTCAGGGAGCGTTTGACAGTGATGAGTGGAGGTCATTTGACCGCTGACCCATTACGGATGCAGGCAATGATCGCTGAGATCTTGGTTGAAAACAGCAGAGGTGTATTTAGAGGGCAAGTTGGTTAGGATGATATCTATGAGGGTGCCCGTGTTTACGGCTTTGGGGTGGTACCTGGTAGGTTCATTGATCATTTGTGTGAGGTTGAGGGCATCAAGCTTAGATTGTAGGATGGCTGGGGTGTTAAGCATGTTCCAGTTTAGGTTGCCTAGCAGCACGAGCTCTGAAGATAGATGGGGGGAAATCAGTTCACATATAGTGTCCAGAGCACAGCAGGCGGCAACGGTGAGAGACTTGTTTTTAGAGAGGTGGATTTTTAAAAGTAGTAGTTCAAATTGTTTGGGTACAGACCTGGATAGTAGGACAGAACTCTGCAGGCTATCTCTACAGTAAATTGCAACACCGCCCCCTTTGGCCGTTCTATCTTGTCTGAAAATGTTGGAGTTAGGGATGGAGATTTCAGAGTTTTTGGTGGTCTTCCTAAGCCAGGATTCAGACACGGCTAGGACATCCGGGTTGGCAGAGTGTGCTAAAGCAGTGAATAAAACAAACTTAGGGAGGAGGCTTCTAATGTTAACATGCATGAAACCAAGGCTATTACGGTTACAGAAGTCATCAACAGAGAGCCCCTGGGGAATAGGAGTGGAGCTAGGCACTGCAGGGCCTGGATTCACCTCTACATCACCAGAGGAACAGAGGTGGAGTAGGACAAGGGTACGGCTAAAAGCTATGAGAATTGGTCGTCTAGGACATCCGGAACAGAGAGTAAAAGGAGCAGGTTTCTGGGGGCGATAAAATAGCTTCAAGGTATGTATGGTAGGATGTGAATACAGTGGAGGTAAACCTAGGCATTGAGTGATGATGAGAGAGATATTGTCTCTAGAAACATCATTGAAACCAGGTGATGTCATCGCATGTGTGGGTGGTGGAACTGAAAGGTTGGATAAGGCATAATGAGCAGGGCTAGAGGCTCTACAGTGAAATAAGCCAATAAACACTAGCCAGAACAGCAATGGACAAGGCATATTGACATTAAGGAGAGGCATGCTTAGTCGAGTGATCATAAGGGTCCAGTGAGTAGTGAGGTTGGTTGGGGTCACGGCGATTCAGACAGCTAGCCGGGCCATGGGTAGCAAGCTGGCAGAAGATGGAGGTCTGTTTTTAGCCACCTCGTGCGTTTCCGTCGGTAGATTAGTGGGGTTCCCTGTGGTAGAGGGGCCCAATCCAATTGGCAAAATAGTTATAGTGGCCCAAGAAAATTGTCCGATAGACCTATTCAGATAGCAGCCGATAAGACAGCTAACGATTAGCGGGCCGCAGATGGGCGTTCAGGTTACGTCGCGACGGAGGGGACAGTTGGATAACTCCCTCGGGCAGATAACGTCGGTGGTCCAGTCGAGAAGGCCCGGTGGGGCTCCGCATCGGCAGTACAACGGGTCCGGATAGGTTATTGTAGCCCAGGAGTGGCTGATTGAACTCTTCAGCTGGCTAGCTCCGGAATAATTGATGTTTGCTCCGGGACCGACGTTGGCCAATAGTCACTCGGATAGCAGCTAGCTAGCTGCAAGATCCAGGTGTAAATGTCCAGAGCTTGCGGTAGAAAATAGGTCCGGTATGCTCTGGTCTGAGTTCCGTTGTACAAAACTGGCGATAGCTTTTCGAGCTAAAGGATAGCTGATGACCGCCAATCGTGGTTATCTGAATACTAACATTAGCCAGTGAAATAATTTTTTTTAAATTGGTGAGACGGGTTGCAGGAGAGTGTTTTGAAGTTGAGTTTTTAGAAAAAATATATAAAAAGATATGCGAAGAAAATATGTAAATATATATATACAGTGGGGAGAACAAGTATTTGATACACTGCCGATTTTGCAGGTTTTCCTACTTACAAAGCATGTAGAGGTCTGTAATTTTTATCATAGGTACACTTCAACTGTGAGAGGCGGAATCTAAAACAAAAATCCAGAAAATCACATTGTATGATTTTTAAGTAATTAATTTGCATTTTATTGCATGACATAAGTATTTGATCACCTACCAACCAGTAAGAATTCCGGCTCTCACAGACCTGTTAGTTTTACTTTAAGAAGCCCTCCTGTTCTCCACTCATTACCTGTATTAACTGCACCTTTTTGAACTCATTACCTGTATAAAAGACACCTGTCCACACACTCAATCAAACAGACTCCAACCTCTCCACAATGGCCAAGACCAGAAAGCCGTGTAAGGACATCAGGGATCAAATTGTAGACCTGCACAAGGCTGGGATGGGCTACAGGACAATAGGCAAGCAGCTTGGTGAGAAGGCAACAACTTTTGGCGCAATTATTAGAAAATGGAAGAAGTTCAAGATGACGGTCAATCACCCTCGGTCTGGGGCTCCATGCAAGATCTCACCTCGTGGGGCATCAATGATCATGAGGAAGGTGAGGGATCAGCCCAGAACTACACGACAGGACCTGGTCAATGACCTGAAGAGAGCTGGGACCACAGTCTCAAAGAAAACCATTAGTAACACATTACGCCGTCATGGATTAAAATACTGCAGCGCACGCAAGGTCCCCCTGCTCAAGCCAGCGCATGTCCAGGCCCGTCTGAAGTTTGCCAATGACCATCTGGATGATCCAGAGGAGGAATGGGAGAAGGTCATGTGGTCTGATGAGACAAAAATAGAGCTTTTTGGTCTAAACTCCACTTGCCGTGTTTGGAGGAAGAAGAAGGATGAGTACAGCCCCAAGAACACCATCCCAATCGTGAAGCATGGAGGTGGAAACATCATTCTTTGGGGATGCTTTTCTGCAAAGGGGACAGGACGACTGCACCGTATTGAGGGGAGGATGGATGGGGCCATGTATCGCGAGATCTTGGCCAACAACCTCCTTCCCTCAGTAAGAGCATTGAAGATGGGTCGTGGCTGGGTCTTCCAGCATGACAACGACCCGCAACACACAGCCAGGGCAACTAAGGAGTGGCTCCGTAAGAAGCATCTCAAGGTCCCGGAGTGGCCTAGCCAGTCTCCAGACCTGAACCCAATAGAAAATCTTTGGAGGGAGCTGAAAGTCCGTATTGCCCAGCGACAGCCCCGAAACCTGAAGGATCTGGAGAGGGCCAAAATCCCTGCTGCAGTGTGTGCAAACCTGGTCAAGAACTACAGGAAACGTATGATCTCTGTAATTGCAAACAAAGGTTTCTGTACTAAATATTAAGTTCTGCTTTTCTGATGTATCAAATACTTATGTCATGCAATAAAATGCTAATTATTTACTTAAAAATCATACAATGTGATTTTCTGGATTTTTGTTTTAGATTCCGTCTCTCACAGTTGAAGTGTACCTATGATAAAAATGACAGACCTCTACATGCTTTGTAAGTAGGAAAACCTGCAAAATCGGCAGTGTATCAAATACTTGTTCTCCCCACTGTATATATATACAGTGGGGAGAACAAGTATTTGATACACTGCCGATTTTGTAGGTTTTCCTACTTACAAAGCATGTAGAGGTCTGTAATTTGTATCATAGGTACACTTCAACTGTGAGAGACGGAATCTAAAACAAAAATCCAGAAAATCACATTGTATGATTTTTAAGTAATTCATTTGCATTTTATTGCATGACATAAGTATTTGATACATCAGAGAAGCAGAACTTAATATTTGGTACAGAAACCTTTGTTTGCAATTACAGAGATCATACGTTTCCTGTAGTTCTTGACCAGGTTTGCACACACTGCAGCAGGGATTTTGGCCCACTCCTCCATACAGACCTTCTCCAGATCCTTCAGGTTTCGGGGCTGTCGCTGGGCAATACGGACTTTCAGCTCCCTCCAAAGATTTTCTATTGGGTTCAGGTCTGGAGACTGGCTAGGCCACTCCAGGACCTTGAGATGCTTCTTACGGAGCCACTCCTTAGTTGCCCTGGCTGTGTGTTTTGGGTTGTTGTCATGCTGGAAGACCCAGCCACGACCCATCTTCAATGCTCTTACTGAGGGAAGGAGGTTGTTGGCCAAGATCTCACGATACATGGCCCCATCCATCCTCCCCTCAATACGGTGCAGTCGTCCTGTCCCCTTTGCAGAAAAGCAACCCCAAAGAATTATGTTTCCACCTCCATGCTTCACGGTTGGGATGGTGTTCTTGGGGTTGTACTCATCCTTCTTCTTCCTCCAAACACGGTGAGTGGAGTTTAGACCAAAAAGCTCAATTTTTGTCTCATCAGACCACATGACCTTCTCCCATTCCTCCTTTGGATCATCCAGATGGTCATTGGCAAACTTCAGACGGGCCTAGACATGCGCTGGCTTGAGCAGGGGGACCTTGCGTGCACTGCAGGATTTTAATCCATGACGGCGTAGTGTGTTACTAATGGTTTTCTTTGAGACTGTGGTCCCAGCTCTCTTCAGGTCATTGACCAGGTCCTGCCGTGTAGTTCTGGGCTGATCCCTCACCTTCCTCATGATCATTGATGCCCCACGAGGTGAGATCTTGCATGGAGCCCCAGACCGAGGATGATTGACCGTCATCTTGAACTTCTTCCATTTTCTAATAATTGCGCCAACAGTTGTTGACTTCTCACCAAGCTGCTTGCCTATTGTCCTGTAGCCCATCCCAGCCTTGTGCAGGTCTACAATTTTATCCCTGATGTCCTTACACAGCTCTCTGGTCTTGGCCATTGCGGAGATGTTGGCGTCTGTTTGATTGAGTGTGTGGACAGGTGTCTTTTATACAGGTAACGAGTTCAAACAGGTGCAGTTAACACAGGTAATGAGTGGAGAACAGGAGGGCTTCTTAAAGAAAAACTAACAGGTCTGTGAGAGCCGGAATTCTTACTGGTTGGTAGGTGATCAAATACTTATGTCATGCAATAAAATGCAAATTAATTATTAGAAAATCATACAATGTAATTTTCTGGATTTTTGTTTTAGATTCCGTCTCTCACAGTTGAAGTGTACCTATGATAAAAATGACAGACCTCTACATGCTTTGTAAGTAGGAAAACCTGCAAAATCGGCAGTGTATCAAATACTTGTTCTCCCCACTGTATATACACTGCTCAAAAAAATAAAGGGAACACTAAAATAACACATCCTAGATCTGAATGAATGAAATATTCTTATTAAATACTTTTTTCTTTACATAGTTGAATGTGCTGACAACAAAATCACACAAAAATTATCAATGGAAATCAAATTTATCAACCCATGGAGGTCTGGATTTGGAGTCACACTCAAAATTAAAGTGGAAAACCACACTAGAGGCTGATCCTACTTTGATGTAATGTCCTTAAAACAAAATGAGGCTCAGTAGTGTGTGTGGCCTCCACGTGCCTGTATGACCTCCCTACAACGCCTGGGCATGCTCCTGATGAGGTGGCGGATGGTCTCCTGAGGGATCTCCTCCCAGACCTGGACTAAAGCATCCGCCAACTCCTGGACAGTCTGTGGTGCAACGTGGCGTTGGTGGATGGAGCGAGACATGATGTCCCAGATGTGCTCAATTGGATTCAGGTCTGGGGAACGGGCGGGCCAGTCCATAGCATCAATGCCTTCCTCTTGCAGGAACTGCTGACACACTCCAGCCACATGAGGTCTAGCATTGTCTTGCATTAGGAGGAACCCAGGGCCAACCGCACCAGCATATGGTCTCACAAGGGGTCTGAGGATCTCATCTCGGTACCTAATGGCAGTCAGGCTACCTCTGGCGAGCACATGGAGGGCTGTCCGGACCCCAAAGAAATGCCACCCCACACCATGACTGACCAGCCGCCAAACCGGTCATGCTGGAGGATGTTGCAGGCAGCAGAACGTTCTCCACGGCGTCTCCAGACTCTGTCACGTCTGTCACATGTGCTCAGTGTGAACCTGCTTTCATCTGTGAAGAGCACAGGGCGCCAGTGGCGAATTTGCCACTGGCAAATGCCAAACGTCCTGCACGGTGTTGGGCTGTAAGCACAACCCCCACCTGTGGACGTCGGGCCCTCATACCACCCTCATGGAGTCTGTTTCTGACCGTTTGAGCAGACACATGCACATTTGTGGCCTGCTGGAGGTCATTTTGCAGGGCTCTGGCAGTGCTCCTCCTTGCACAAAGGCGGAGGTAGCGGTCCTGCTGCTGGGTTGTTGCCCTCCTACGGCCTCCTCCACGTCTCCTGATGTACTGGCCTGTCTCCTGGTAGCGCCTCCATGCTCTGGACACTACGCTGACAGACACAGCAAACCTTCTTGCCACAGCTCTCATTGATGTGCCATCCTGGATGAGCTGCACTACCTGAGCCACTTGTGTGGGTTGTAGACTCCGTCTCATGCTACCACTAGAGTGAAAGCACCGCCAGCATTCAAAAGTGACCAAAACATCAGCCAGGAAGCATAGGAACTGAGAAGTGGTCTGTGGTCACCCCCTGCAGAACCACTCCTTTATTGGGGGTGTCTTGCTAATTGCCTATAATTTCCACCTGTTGTCTATTCCATTTGCACAACAGCATGTGAAATGTATTGTCAATCAGTGTTGCTTCCTAAGTGGACAGTTTGATTTCACAGAAGTGTGATTGACTTGGAGTTACATTGTGTTGTTTAAGTGTTCCCTTTATTTTTTTGAGCAGTGTATATACATGGGACAAGACAAGACGAGGACAAAGGACGTCTGACTGCTATGCCATCTTGGAAATAATGTTGTTGAATGCTGAGCTGTAGTCTTATCAAGGTGGGTGAGGGCAGTGTCGAGTGCAATTAAGATTGCGTCATCTATGGATCTGTTGGGGCGGTATGCAAATCGAAGTGGATCTAGGGTGTCTGGGATGAAGGTGTTGATATGTGCCATAACCAGCCTTTCAAAGCACTTCATGCTTACAGATGTGAGTGTTACATGGCTTTAGTCAATGGGGCAGATAGCCTTAGAGTTCTTGGGAAAAGGAAAAGGAATGATGGTGGTCAACTTGTGGGGATAAACAAACTGGGACAAGGAGAGGTTGGAAATGGCTGTGAATATGCCTGCCAGCTGTTCTGCCCATGCTCCGAGAACGCGCCCTGGAATACCATCCGACCCCGCGGCCTTACGAGTGCTGACCTGATTAAAAACCTTGCGACGGCCTTGGAAAGTGTGGTTTTTGTTGAAGCGTGCAAAAAATGCATTGAGTTCGTCTGGTAGAGACATCATTGGACAGATAACGTCTGGGTCTTCCTTTGCAATCTGTAATGGACTGTAGCCTTTGCCACATGTGATGTGGGGCGGAGCCTGTGTAATAGGATTCCACCTTATTCCTATAATTGTCCTTTTGTTTTTGATGGATCTCCAGAGGTCGTAATGGGACTACTCATACTAGTTTGTGTCCTCAACCGTAGCCTCGGGGTTTGCTGCGATAGCCTTGTGTGTGGTAGCCCTGTCCTTTGGCTTAGCACCAACCTCCATGTTAATCCAGGGCTTTCGATTGGGGAAGCAGTGAACCTTCACTGTGGGGACAACATCGTCAAAGTATTTCCTAATGAAGCCGGTGACTGAGGTGGTTAGCTTGTCGATGCTATCGGCGGAGTCCCGGAACATATTCCAGTCAGTGCCTACAAAGCAGTCTTGTAGCATAGCCTCTGATTCGGAGGACCATTTCTCAACGGAGCGCCTCACGGGTACTTCCTGTTTGAGCTTCTGCTTGTATACAGGAAGCAGGAGTATAGAGTCATGATCTGATTTGCCGACGGGGGTATGTGGGAGAGTATGGAATGTTTGCTTGTGGGTAGAGTAATTGTGGGCTAGGACTTTATCGCCCCTAGTGGCGAAAGAGACATGTTGCTGGAAGTTGGCCATTACGTGTCTTAATGACAGAATTAAAATCACAAACACGGAAAGCAGCCTCCAGGTGCATGGTCTCCAGCTTGTTTATAGCCTTGTATAGTTTGTGAAGTGCCAGCATGTTGTTTTCTTGTCCTGACGTGGAATATACATTACATGACCAAATGCATGTGGACTGCTCATCGACTGCTCATCGAATATCTCATTCCAAAATCATGGGCACTAATATGGAGTTTGTCCCCGTTTGCCACTATAACAGCCTCCACTGTTCTGGGAAGGCTTTCCACTAGATGTTGGAAAATTGCTGCGGGGACTTGCTTCCTTTCAGCCATAAAAGCATTAGTGAGGTCGATTTGTGCACAGGGGCATTGTCATGCTGAAACAGGAAAGGGCCTTCCCCAAACTTTTGCCACAAAGTTGGAAGCACAGAATAGTCTACAATGTCATTGTATGCTGTAGCGTTAAGATTTCCCTTCACTGGAACTAAGGGGCCTAGCCCGAACCATGAAAAAAAGCCCTAGACCATTATTCTTCCTCTACCAAACTTTACAGTTGGCACTATGCATTTTTAACCTCTCTGCGCACAGATCCCTTTAGCGGGATCATTTCCCTAAACAACCGCTGAATTGCAGGGGGCCAAATTCAAAAATATTACTAAAAATATTTATAATCATGCAATCACAAGTGAAATATACCAAAACACAGTTTAGCTTGTTGTTAATCCTCCTATCGTGTCAGATTTTTTAAATATGCTTTACAGAGAAGGAAATCCAAGCTTTTGTGAGTGTGCCAATCAATGCTACAACAGCTAGCCCCAAATTAGCATGGTCACGAAAGTCAGAATTAATCGCTTACCTTTGATAATCTTCGGATGTTTGCACTCACGAGACTCCCAGTTACACAACAAATGTTCTTTTTGTTCAATAACTTTACTTTTATAAGAAAAAAACGCCATTTGGGTTGCGCGTTATGTTCAGAAAACCAAAGCCTCGTTCCGTTCGACGAACATTCCAAAAAGTATCCGTAATGGTTGTAGAAACATGTCAAATGTTTTTTATAATTAATCCTCAGGTTGTTTTTAACAAACATAATCGATAATATTTCAACCAGACCGTAACCTATTCAATAAGAGAGAAAAAGAAAAATGGAGAGCTCCCCTCTCGCGCGCAGGAACTATTCAGAGGACACCTACTTTTGACTACTTTTGAAAAATCTCACTAATTTTTCAAAGTAAAAGCCTGAAACTATGTCTAAAGCCTGGTCACAGCCTGAGGAAGCCATTGGAAAATGAATCTGGTTGACACCCCTTTAAATGTTTTCCTGGCACTAGCCAAACCCTTCGCCAGATAGCGAAGCTTGATTCACTGTGAATGGTGATCTAATGCTTGTGTGCAGCTGCTTGGCCGTGTAAATCCATTTCATGAAGCTCCCGACAGTTCTTGTGCTGACGTTGCTTCCAGAAGCTGAGCCGTTGTTGCTCCTAGATGTTTCCACTTCACAATAAGAGCACTTACAGTTGGCAGCTCTAGCAGGGCAGAAATGTAACTAACTGGAAAGGTGGCACCCTATGACAGTGCCACGTTGAAAGTCACTGAGCTCTTAAGTAAGGCCATTCTCGAGGTCATCCAAGAGGTGGCCGGTTTTTCCTTCGCCCTAATCTCATCAGGGCTCCCCCTCTCCTCCCTGCTTTTGATAGGGTTTAAACATTAAGTTTAGGCATTCATTACAAATGGTTAAGGTAAGGGTTAAGTTTTGGAATATAAAAAAATTATAAAAAATTGTGTCTACCACTGGGACTGAACACACACCCTTCGGATCTGGCGTCATGGGATTACACCAATCCACCACCATTTAGCAAAACCCAAGCCCCTAGGTGCGGGTTTTGAAGACATTTCCCGACGTCCTCAGGACATGGACAGACGTCCAATTTCGAAGTCAGTCTTGAGCAATCTGGCTGGCCTATCGTGCACTATATAGAACCTAGGGTGCCATTTGGGATTCAAATAAAATAGTAATAGTAGGATAGAACCGCTACAGGAGAAGGGCTCATACACCAGTGATCATTAGCAGAGTCTTATACTGAGACTATTAATTGGCATATTGAAACATATCTGAACGTTTTCCCAATGTTTAAACAGCAAATAAAACAAATGGAATCTGATCTTTTGAGTTTTGATTTATACCATATATGTACATGGTTCTCAATTCTGATACAACTCCGATTCTCCATTATGCAATCTGTTTTGTTGTTGCATGTAACCTGCCGTTACCACAACAACCACCACAAAATTTAAAGGAACAGTGATAGGATGTCTGCATGCTATTTCAGAGGCTACATCAGTGTGAATGCACAAATATGATATGGGTTACATGTAAAACTGAGCGTGGACAGTCAGACAAAAAGATTGGATATGAGAAAAAAATCTGAATTGGCTTCATAGGATGACTGTGTAAACATAGCATATAGTGTTTTGATTTGAAATGCTGTGGCTTGTGGTTGAGGAGAAGTCCAAATTTAAAGACAGGAGATGGCAGAGGTGCGCTAATAATAGGAGGACTGTACTATTCGACTCTAATCTACTGAGGAGTAGTGAGCTTTCAGGCACTAGCAGCTGCAGGGGGATTCACCCAAGTGGGTGCTACTTGTTGGCAGTGAAGGAGTTCTACCTACAAAGTCAAGTGGCTATGCTACGGGATGGATGTGGATGGCTGTGAGGACATCGTCGACGGCAAGGTGCGCTCCTGAATCGCTCCGGACCTGTCTTCTGACCAACTATTCCCCCCTGGCTGTGACCGCAATGATGCTCCATCCCTGTGACCGTGATTCTGCCTCCCACCACTCGATGCTACCAAAAGAAGCTGCTTCAGCTCCCATGCCGACTTCCTGACATTGCTTCAGTAACCTTAACCATTCTGGCTTCCTGATTTTGTTTAATTGTATGTTCTTTACTTTTGTGTGTATTGTATTAATATTTTGTATGCTCATGGATTTCAGTTTGTATTGTCTGCTTTAGTATATAATAACTTGAGTGTAATAAAACTTGAAATAGTGTAAATATCTCTGATTATGGCTATAATAGTCACATTAAATGGCAATCCATCGATATACAATTCTCTAGAATGTGGCGCATTGTCAGGTGTGTGTGTGTGTGTGTGTGTGTGTGTGTGTGTGTGTGTGTGTGTGTGTGTGTGTGTGTGTGTGTGTGTGTGTGTGTCAGGCTGTGGGCGTTTCCACGTTAGATAAGCATCAGATTTCCTCTTCACGGACACTCTCCTGCCACCACACACACACACACGTAACTGTGGGTTATCTGCCTGTGACTGCCTAAGCAAATCATGGTTTAGCTCAGCGATACAGCAGCAGTATCCCACAGGACTCTCACAAAGCCTCTACACACTCTACCTCACTGTGACTGTACATCACTGTGGTGGGGGAAATCAAAAACATTTCATTAAATGTTTAATTTATTACATTTATTTGACAGGGACAATGCACATCAATTAGCATTTCTGTAAATGTGGCAGATTTTCCAGCTTAGTTTTTTTTTAGCTATTTGTCAACTGTAGTCCCTGGGCAGGTATATAAAAGCACTTAAAATGGAATCATAAAAATGGTACATTTGTTTAAACATTGTGCATACATGGCTGATTGTCCTTCAGCCACACTCTCAACCATTGGCAAAGGATTGATAGGTTGCACAGCTCCATAATATCAATGGTCGATGTGTTCCAGACGTGAGGCTCTGCTTTTTCTTTACACGCTAACCTAACATGGCTGATAGAAATCAGCCTATTGTAACGCTTGTCATGGTTGGAAGAAGAGGAGGACCAATGCACAGCGTGGTAAGTCTCCATATTGTATTAATACGAATAATGAACACCGAACAAAAACAATACAACGACAAACGAACACTCCTGTACGGTGAAACAAAACACAGAACAAAAAAAGAATCACCCACAACACACAATGACAAACAGGCTACCTAAATATGGCTCCCAATCAGAGACAATGACTGACACCTGCCTCTGATTGAGAACCATACTAGGCCAAACACATAGAAATAGAACAAAACATAGAAAAAACAACATAGAATGCCCACCCCAACTTACGCCCTGACCAAACCAAAATAAAGACATAACAAAGGAACTAAGGTCAGAACGTGACACCTATCAATTCCCGAGATTAGGCTGGCAATACTATAGTGCCTATAAGAACATCCAATAGTCAAAGGTATATGAAATACAAATGGTATAGAGAGAAACAGTCCTATAATTTCTATAATAACTACAACCTAAAACTTCTTACCTGGGAATATTGAAGACTCATGTTATAAAAGGAACCACCAGCTTTCATATGTTCTCATGTTCTGAGCAAGGAACTTAAACGTTAGCTTTTTTACATGGCAAATATTGGACTTTTACTTTCTTCTCCAACACTTTGTTTTTGCATTATTTTAACCAAATTATTTATTTGAGACTAAATTGATTTTATTGATGTATTATATTAAGTTAAAATAAAAGTGTTCATTTAGTATTGTTGTAACTGTCATTATTACAAATATATATATATATATATATAAAAATCGTCCGATTAATCGGTATCGGCTTTTTTTGGTCCTCCAATAATCGGTATTGGTATCGGCGTTGAAAAATCATAATCGGTCGACCTAATTTAAAACTAGCGTTAGGTTGGACCCTTTAAGATTCATGATTACCAAACACTAAACTAAGTAAAACGCTCAGTGGGAACTCAACATCCAGTTTCTCAAATCAAATCACTGCAAAATGTTGGACGCACACACACGCACACACACACTGTAGTTTTAATTTCCTTCTACCAACTGTCTGACATCGATCTCATCCATCGAGGTCTCACTGACTCTTTACTCCAGGAACAATTAGGACTGTTCATCTAATTATCACTAGCCAACACATTGTCACTGTGTGTGTGTGTGTGTGTGTGTGTGTGTGTGTGTGTGTGTGTGTGTGTGTGTGTGTGTGTGTGTGTGTGTGTGTGTGTGTGTGTGTGTGTGTGTGTGTGTGTGTGTGTGTGTGTGTGTGTGTGTGTGTGTGTGTGTGTTGCATTATTAACGCTGCATTTATCACCCCCAAATGAACCGCTAAAGACCTTTCCCTCAGCTTAGCGAGAAGTTAACTCTACACAAACGTGTATGTTCCTCTTTGCATCACTCATTGACTGGCGCTGACTGGAGACTGATCACAGTGTGTATGTGTTTGCAACTTGTCAGAGCAGAAATGTCAATAAAGCGAATGCATATGCCGTCACCAAGGAGACGAGAGGTGGTGGTCTAAAATCAAGGCTTAGAGAGACAGCTCGACAATGACAGAGGGGGAGGAGAGAAAGATGAATAATGAAAGAGGGAGAGAAAGAGAGATGGAGTTGGAGAAGAGAGAGGACAGAGCTAAAGATGAAGAGAGGGCAGAGAAGGAAAGAGACATACAACAATACAGAAAGAGAGAAGAGATAGAGACAGAGAAAGAGGAACAGACAGAGGTAGTGTGTTTTGAGTGCCAGTGTGCTTGCAAGCACCTCTCCTTTGAGCCTCTCTATCTCTGTATCCTGATCCTCCAATTGAGTGCGTAGTTGGTTGGCTGCCACCTTCTCTGTCTCCACAATCTGGACCAGGTGGATGTACTTTTGCATCAAGACCTCACGCTCAATGATAATGTCAGAGTAGCTGAGGAGACAGACACACAGGGATGATGTCACCGAGGGACCCTGGAGGACAGAAATACTCAATCCCGAATAGACCCTGCCCCCAAAGCACTAGGTCCTTGTGTATATCTGACAGGACTGGAAAGGTATAATAAACAATATTTTTTGTGGCTCTATACACAGAGGCAAGAAGGGAGAGAGAAGAGAGGGAGAGCAATGAGACAAACAGTGGAAGGAGGCCTGATAGAGAGAGGATGAGAGGGAGGAGTAAGAAAAAGGTTGAGTGGGAGTGAAGGCACCTGGGTTCTGAGAGATAAGCAGGAGAGGGAAGCAGGAGGGGGGTTAAGAATGAGAGATGTAGAACAGGCAGGTCCCATGGCTATGTACAGGTATACCCACTGGGCTCTGTCTTGGTTGCTATGCAGACACAGCAACACACAACCATCCCTTCCCCTTCTCTCAGGAGGGTCTCTGTCTCTCTCGAACACACACAGTACCTGGCCTGTTGGATGGCCTCCACCCATTCATCACATTCATTCTCCTCCTCAGTCCGTAGCTCCAGAGGCTTCTGTCCATCATGGCCAAACACGATCAGGAAGTAGTGCTGCAAGAAGAGAGAGAGTGAGAGAGAAAGAGTGGGAAAGAGAGAGGGGTACTGTAGGTGCCAACACACCTCAACATTACTGAACAGGCTAAACATATAGAAGGAGAGGAAACAAGTCAATGACATACATATGCGCAGACGCGCTGGCACAAGCACCCACGCGCGCGCACACACCAGACAGGCTTGGGCTCAGCAACAGTAGAGCCAGGGGTCAAAAGAGTAACCATCAGCTTTGGCCTCACACGTCAAATACACACACACTGGCGCACGCTCGCGCATATGGTTTGTCTGTACACAAACAAACACCCAGAAAGATTGTGTGTGTATGTTTAGACTGCAAGCGTGTCCTCCTGACACAAACAGGCTGTAACAGGGACACACACTGCAGGCATGAACTGAGCCAAAGGACATGGTGACGTGGAGACTGCATCCCAAACAGCACCCTATTCCCTTTATAGTGCACTATTTTTGACCAGTGCCCTATCCATGGAGAGAGTCTGCTGGCTGAGAAAACGATATATTACACTTAAATAGCCTATGATCATCAACATCAGCCAGCCTGCTCTTTTCTTTCACACTTTCTCTCACTCCCACTTCCATCTCTCTCCCATTATCCTTGCTGAATTTCCCTGCCTTCTTAGCCTGGACGCGAACCAGGCTTCCCTAAAACGGGAAGCCTGGGGAAGTTCCATGGCAGAAATCAGCTAAAGAGGGGACGGAACCCAGTGTAAATCAGTGACGCCTTGCAACATGTCAAACCAATCAAATGCCTTGCTTGGGCAGAGCTCCAAAGGTGCTCACCAGATTAGTGCCGTCAGAGCAACAGTGCGTGGGGACAAAAAATATCATCAAAACAAGCACTGATGACAAAATATTTTTGAATGTTTGCGGCACACTGGTTTTCACAGCATTTCTCTGTTATTTCGAGATGAGCTAAAACTGCAGCAATATGGAAGAAATGGTCTACAATGTTGGACGTATCAATATTTTAAATGTTAACATTTCTAAAGTGATATTTGGCTGTAAAGGCTAGCATTAGGGACAAAAAGTAGCTAGCCACAATGAGGTTCGTTTTGAGATAAGTCAGCTAACCTTGCAAGCTACCTAGGTAAAACGAACTAGCTAGCTCCTAGCTAGTTCAATTTATCTCACAATTATAAAGCCTAGAAGGTTAACTATGTGTTATGAATTTTATGAATAATGACTAAATTATGTATACATTTAACGTAGAACTATAACTAACATAATTATACCCTGTCTCTGTGTAATCATAAATAATGTTTGTCCATAAGAAAGAGGGACTGTTAGCAGGCAAGGAACTGTGGCAGACAACTTGTGACCACTGTGGAACTGATAACAGGGAAGGAAGTCTCCCCACCCAGGGAGGGGAGAAGCCTTGGGCTTGTAATAGATTGTATAACAGGTGGCAGGCAATGTATGAGTAGGAGAAGACCTGTGAACTATATTGTCTGAGAGGAGGAGGGACATTTATGACAAAATGAGAGGTATATAAACCAATGTACAGGAAATGATAAGGAGAGCTCTCGTAAATAAACATTCTGACTATTGTAGACTGGCCTCTGTCTGTTTCATTTCAACAAGAACCTTACAAATTCTTGGTAACAGACCGAGTAGTTTAATTGAAGTTCAGTTTATGAACATTGAGAACACAATTTTCTTAACACTATGCTAACCCAGTCGCTAGCTAATCCAGGGTTAGCGAGACATAGAGCAACATGTACTGTCTATCTATGGGAACAACTGCAATCATTTTGCTAGCAACATTGCTGAAATGCATGAAATAAAATGAACCTTATAAAATGTTACCTGTAATGCTCATCTCCTATAGCATAATCGTAATCTGTTTATTTTCATACTGTACCTAAATTACAAGGGTTGGATTTGCACTAAACTATTTTATATGTCAGCACTTAAAAGGCATGTACAAAATCTGGTATACATATACATTGTCTACTGGTATCATTTTAAATTGAGAACATATAGCTCAAATAAATCAAATCAAATGTTATGTCACATGCGCTGAGTACAACAGGTGTAGACCATACAGTGAAATGCTTACTTAGAAGCCCTAACCAACAATGCAGTTAAAAATAAATAAAATAAATAAGAAAAAAAAGTTACAAATAATTAAAGAGCAGCAGTAAGATAACAATAGCGAGGCTTTATACAGGGGGTACCGGTACAGAGTCAATGTGCGGGGGCACCAGTTAGTCGAGGTATTGAGGTAACATGTACATGTAGGTAGAGTTATTAAAGTGACTAAGCATAGATAATAACAGAGAGTAACAGCAATGTAAAATATACACATAGTCTGGGTAGCCATTTGATTAGATGTTCAGGAGTCTTATGGCTTGGGGGTAGATGACCTAGACTTGGAGCTCCGGTACCACTTGCCATTCGGTAGCAGAAAGAACAGTCTATGACTAGGGTGGCTGGAGTCTTTGACAATTTTTAGGGCATTCCTCTGACACTGCCTGGTACAGAGGTCCTGGATGGCAGGAAGCTTGGCCCCAGTGATGTACTGGTCCGTATGCTCTACCCTCTGTAGTGCCTTGCGGTCGGAGGGAAGTGCGTATGGTTGGAGGCCGAGCAGTTGCCATACTAGGCAGTGATGCAACCAGTCAGGATGCTCTCAATGGTGCATCTGTTGAACCTTTTGAGGATCTGAGGAACCATGCCAAATCTTTTGTCTCCTGAGGGGGAATAGTTTTTGTTGTGCACTCTTCACAACTGTCTTGGTGTGCTTGGACCATGTTAGTTTGTTGGTGATTTGGACGCCAAGGAACTTGAAGCTCTCAACCTGCACCACTATAGCCCTGTTGATGAGAATGGGGGCGTGCTCGATCCTCCTTTTCCTGTAGTCCACAATCATCTCCTTTGTCTTGATCACGTTGAGGGAGAGGTTGTTGTGCTGGCACCACACGGCCAGGTCTCTGACCTCCTCTCTATAGGCTGTCTTGTCGTTGTCTGTGATCAGGCCTACCACTGTTGTGTCTGGCCCTGCGGCCTTGTGAATGTTGACCTGTTTAAAGGTCTTACTCACATTGGCTGTGGAGAGCATGATCACACAGCTGTCCGGAACAGCTGATGTTCTCATGCATGTTTCAGTGTTACTTGCCTAGAAGCGAGCATAGAAGTAATTTAGCTCATCTGGTAGTCGATTATTCATCCTGTTACCAACCCTTAGTGAACTGTTTAAGATTTTGTTTTGTTGTTGACCAGATACAATTCTATTTTACAGTAAACAAATTGACAACAGACTTTCAGCATGTTTATAGGGAAGCATATTCAACATGCACAGCACTTACACAAATGACTGATGATTGGCTGAGAGAAATTGATGATAAACAGATTGTGGGGGGCTATTTTGTTAGACTTAATTTAACAGTATCAATCATACTCTGCTGCTGGAAAAACGTATTGTATATATATAATGGCTTTACACCCCCTACTATATTGTGGATAAAAAGTTACCTGTCTAACAGAACACAGAGGGTGTACTTTAATGGAAGCTTCTCCAGGTAGAATCACAAATTCCCCAGGGCAGCTGTATAGGCCCCTTAATATTTTCAATTTCTAGTAAAGCAAGTGTGTCTATGTATGCAGATGACTCAACACTATACACATCAACTACTACAGCAACTGAAATACTTAACAAAGAGCTGGAGTTAGTTTCAGAATGGGTGGCAAGGAATAAGTTAAAAAACTAAAAGCATTGTATTTGGGACAAATCATTCACTAAACCTTAACAACAGTATCAACAAGGCAGGTCCCACAGGCCCGTTTTGTCGCACCTGGACAACTGTTCAATCGTGTGGTCAGGTGCCACAAAGAGGGACTTAGGAAAATGTCAATTCAATGTACACAGAGAACTAATATTAATAATATGCACGTCAATCTCTCATGGCTCAAAGTGGAGGTGAGACTGATTTCATCACTACTTGTTTTTGTAAGAAGTGTTGACAAGCTGAATGCACCCATGCACCTCGGACACCCATGCACACCCCATAAGACATGCCGCCAGAGGTCTCTTCACAATCCCCAAGTCCAGAACAGACTACGGTACTACATAGAGCCATGACTACATGGAACTCTATTCCACATCAAGTAACTGACGCAAGCAGTAAAATTAGATTTAAAAAACAAATTTAAAAAACACCTTATGGAACAGCGGGGACTGTGAAGCAACACAGACGTTGGCACAGACACATGCATACACACACACGATAACATACGCACTACACACACACGTACACGTGGTTTTGTACTGTAGATATGTGGTAGTGGTGGAGTACGGGCCTGATGGCACACAGTGTGTTGGGAAATCTGTGAATGTATTGTAATGTTTTTTAAATTGTTTAAACTGCCTTAATTTAGCTGGACCCCAGATAGAGTAGCTGCTGCCTTGGCAGTAGCTAATGGGGATCCATAATAAATACAAATACAATTACACAAACACTAGCTAGCACACATACTCTACACACACGTACATTGTAATATTGTTGTATGGTGGTATTATACATTTTGTATTGTAGATATGTAGTGGTGTAATAATGTTATATGATGTACTGTTTTATCTTTAGTTTTTTGGGATGCAAAGTGCCTTAATGTATTTGGACCCCAAGAAGAGTAGCTGCTACCTAATAAATACAAATACACAGTCACTTAGCTAAACAGTGTCTAAAGTTTAGCAGCTCAGTTGAGTTAGCCGACTAGCTATATTTAAAACATTTATTTACTTACATGAATAGGTTCTCCCACTGCCTCTGTTTTTTGAGTCGTTACAAAACAAAATAATGTCCAATCTTCATTATATTTTCGGTGGTAGTAAAGTACAGCCATGTGGACGAATGGAGACAAGGAAAAAAGTGTGTTTGTCACCAGAGCGGTTAAGAACATGTTGTGATGTTTGATTTTCCCAGCTTAAATCTACTTTCAATTTCAATAAATATAAAATTGCAGACTGTCGGCCACACTTGATAACTTGAAAACTAGCACGTGAAACTAGCATAGGCAACACATACTAGGACGGAAAACAGTGACACATAAATTATAACACAAAGCACTCCTTCTACGGGCGCGTGGGGGAGGGTTATTGAAATGTAACATCCAATAAAAATCTTGTCCCAGCGGACCATTCAAACTGTTTTTGCAATACAAAATTCTTCAGACCTCCAAGGGAGGTGTCACTGTTTTCCGCCAGACTACTGCCTTCCGTAACCTACTATCCCACACACAGTGGACTTAAATGAGCTGGCGCACACACATACACACACACACACACACACACACCACACACACACACACACACACACACACACACACACACACACACATACACATACACATACACATACACATACACATACACATACACATACACATACACATACACTGGGTGAAGCTGTAGAGACTTTTATTCAAATTGTCATGTCCTGGGGCTGTGGTTTAGCAGAGTAGCTGCTTTTCAAAGTCAGCGAAGAGAACAGAAGAGAAGACACAACTGACTCTCTCTTCTTCTCATCCTCCTCTTCCCTCTCTCAGCATAGAGAAGATTGCGGCTCCCACATTCTCCTTCTCTACTCCCACTTCATCTCACGCACCTCCACCTTTCCCTCACTCTCCTCCTCCTCTCTTTGCATTGCACCTTTCCACCCACTCCAGCTGTCCTTTTCCTTCTCTTTGCCGCTCTCCTCTCTCTCGTCTTCTCCAATTTGCTCCTCTTCAAAAACTTTAACGCTCACCCTTCTCTCTGTCTCTCTCTCTCTCTATTCCCCTCTGTTAGTGGTACAGGGGGGAATGAAACCGAACAGAATCAAGAGAACATCTATCCATGCTCTGTTTTCATGTCACCTTCATATAAGCCTTTACATAAAGCCTGTATAGTGTTCTCCATCAACGATGATCTGTGCTGTCATACTGCCTCGCTTATAGGGAGAGGACAGATAAAAAGAAAGAGGAAGAAAAAGAGGAAGAGAAATAATGAGAACAAGAAAGGATGACACAAGAGACAGATAAAGAAAGATAAAAATAAATACATATAGAGAAAGAAATGGAAAGAGTTAGAGAAAGTGCAAGTGAGAGAGATACAGAGAGATAGATGGGTATCGAGTGAGACAGAGCTATCCTACATACAGTATATAATATCTTAACGGAGTGCTGTGCACATTTCCTAACTGTGTCACATCGCCTAACAAAACTATTTCCATGGCAACAAGATATTCAGCGCCTGCATGTGCTGTGTTTCACAGTGATTTATATTTCCGTTCGTTTACCTCTTGACCATCCATCCCTTAATTTATCTTTTACTTTGAGTACTTTTATATCAGAGAAGTGATGAGGAGAGGAGAGGACACCCACACAAAGCACGGCTGTTAGGAATTTTGTTAATAATAACTAAAACAATTTCTAGAAAACTATAACTAATTGAACTCTGCACGCCTAGTGAAAAGAGATTTGTGCTGTGGGTTATAAAATAAGCAAAAAGGGTCGTTAACTTCTACTTGCTACGCATCCCGGATCCGTAAGTAAAAAAAAGCTGACTAGCATAGCCTAGCATAGCGCCACAAGTAAATACTAGCATCTAAATATCATTAAATCACAAGTTCAAGACACCAGATGAAAGATACAGATCTTGTGAATCCAGCCATCATTTCTGATTTTTAAAATGTTTTACAGGGAAGACACAATATGTAAATCTATTAGCTAACCACGATAGCAAAAGACACAACTTTTTTTTTCCACCATTTTTTTCCTGCATAGGTAGCTATCACAATTTCGACCAAATAAAGATATAAATAGTCACTAACCAAGAAATAACTTCATCAGATGACAGTCTGATAACATATTTATTGTATAGCATATGTTTTGTTTTGTATAAATCACAGTTCTACATTGCAGCTGCAATCTGAAATAGCGTCGATGCAGCCAGAATAATTACAGAGACCAACGTCAAATACCTAATTACTCATCATAAATCATTTCTGAAAAATACACAGCGTACAGCAAATTAAAGCCCAACATCTTGTGAATTCAGCCAATATTTCAGATTTTTTAAGTGTTTTACAGCGAAAACACAATATAGCATTATATTAGCTTACCACAATAGCCAGAAACACAACCGCATTTACCAATTTACCAGCAGCAAAGGTTAGCGATCGTAACAATCCAGCAAAAGATATATAATTTGACTAACCTTGATAAACTTCATCAGATGACAGTCCTGTAACATCATATTACACAATGCATATAGGTTTTGTTCGAAAATGTGCATATTTAGCAGCACAAATCGTGGTTATACAATGTGATCAGTAGCAACATTTCAGGCATTCTGGCCGGCGCCATCTTGAAGAGGCACCTAATCTAATCAATAAATAATCGTAAACTTGACTAAAAAATACAGGTTGGACAGCAAATGAAAGATGCATTAGTTATTAATGCAACCGCTGTGTTAGATTTTTAAAAGTAACGTTACTAGACATACAGTGTGCGTTACAGCCAGACCAGTGCCGAAATTAATGGCGGACAAATCCTTTTACATTTTTCCACATAAATACGAATTAAATCATAAATAGCTCTTACTTTTGGACGAGCTTCCATCAGAATCTTGGGCAAGTTGTCCTTTGTCCAAAATAATCGTTGCTCGGTTGTAAAACGTCCTCTTCAACTTTGGAAATAGCAGCTAACGTTAGCTATGTGGCGCAGACATGCCCAAATCTTCAAAACGCAATACTAAGGAAATTCCGAAAATCGCAATATACTCGCATAAACTGATATAACTCGGTTTAAAATAACTTCGTTATGATGTTTCTAACACCTATATCGAATTAAATCACAGACGGATATATCTAAGGCCGATAACTTGAGCTTTTCCGAACGCCATGCTGAGGTCCTGCTCTGCGCAATGACGAACAATGAAAAGACTGCACCCCCCATGCCATGGCCTTTTATAAGGTCTGAGATCTGCCTAGAAACTCCATTCCAATTCTCATTGGTTACTGACATCCAGGGGAAGGCGCGTGCAGTTCATGTCGACCCATAGGATACATACAGAGTTTTAAACTGATCCTAGAACAGGGTCAACATTTTCAGATTTTGCAGTACCCGTCAGGAATTTCGCTGCCAAACGAGTTCTGTTTCACTCAGAGAAATAATTCAAACGGTTTTAGAAACTAGAGATTGTTTTCTATCCAATATTAATAATAATATGCATATTGTACGAGCAAGAATTGAGTACGAGGCAGTTTAATTTGGGAACGATAAATGGTAACGTTGAAACAGCACCCCCTATATTGAGAAAAGGTTAAACTATGGTTGAACTGACCCAACTTAGCCCTGAGATGTTTAGATAAGGAAGTGAGTAACTTTTTAGGTTTCCATTATCTTGAGTTGTCTGCTAAAGTGGTAATAAATTATAGTGATCCTTCAGGAGAATAGATTATATTGTGTGTCATGTGTGTGCGCTGGGAAGTTGGAATGAACTTTTGAACCTGTTTTATAGTGGTCAGGATGAGGAGATTTATTCTGTAACCTATGACGTCATAACCGATCGCTGCAGCTGTACATAGTCCATCTGTAAACTACCCACCCAATTTACCTACCTCACCCCCCATACTGCTTTTATTTATTTACTTTTCTGCTCTTTTGCACACCAGTATCTCTTCTTGCACATGATCATCTGATGATTTATCACTCCAGTGTTAATCTGCTAAATTGTAATTATTCGATTTATTGCCTACCTCATGCCTTTTGCACACATTGTATATAGATTCTCTTTTTTTTCTACCATGTTATTGACTTGTTTATTGTTTACTCCATGTGTAACTCTGTGTTGTCTGTTCACACTGCTATGCTTTATCTTGGCCAGGTCGCAGTTGCAAATGAGAACTTGTTCTCAACTAGCCTACCTGGTTAAATAAAGGTGAAATAAAATAAATAAATAAAAATATCTTGTATATAAACTGTTGTTTATGGTCAAATGGTAGCGTGCTCCGAGAATAAATACTATTATCTAATTTTAATAAGACTGTATCCTGTCTATTTTATGTTAATAAGTATCTTACAAATTAGACAGATTGAATTTAATTAATGAGTACATTAGAGGAATTATTTAATTCCCTCAACAACGGCCCATAAAAAAATATATATTAAAGTTGATGTCTCACGTGATAAGTTGCACCATGGATACACTTCAAAAACATACTTACAGAAGTCACAGAAACAACTAATAGAGATTACAATGTAAATTGTGCTTACAATGCGTTTCAATAAGTCTTCTTCCAGCAGAGCAACGGTATGTAACAGGAAGTAAGAATGTAATATTCCAATTTGTTATGCTATGTTGCATAACATAAAGGGAGTTTGGGCATAAACACACATAAACACACATAAACACACGCCACGGGCAGTTTTCCATCTTTAGGCTAGTGGGCTGGTCTAAATCAGTGTTTTTGCACAGTTATTTGGCTTATAAATAATTAATAATATAATTATTTGGCTTATAAAAGCCTTTAAGATCCCGAACAGTCATTCTGATTGCCATGTAAAATAGCTTTTGGAGTGACTAAAACATCACCCATAATATTTTTTCGAAAAAGAAATGCTCACAATTTGATGTCAAACTACCAGGAGGCCCGGAAAGACAGACTGAGTGGGTGCCCCCACTGGTGCCCCCACACATTGACTCTGTACCGGTACCCCCTGTATATAGTCTCACTATTGTTATTTTACTGCTGCTCTTTGACTAATTGTTACTTTTATGTCTTATTTTTATTCGTATTTTTGAAACTGCATTGTTGGCTAGGTGCTTGTAAGTAAGCATTTCACTGTAAGGTCTACTACACCTGTTGTATTCAGCGCATGTGACTATTACAATTTGATTTGACATCAAAACTATGAAATAACACATATGGAATCATGTAGTGACCAAAAAAGTGTTAAATAAATCAAAATATATTTCAAATAGCCACCCTTTGCCTTGATGACAGCTTTGCACACTCTTGGCATTCTCTCAACCAACTTCATGAGGTAGTCACCAGGAATGCATTTCAATTAACTAATTAAGGTATGCCTTCTTGTCACGTTCTCTGTTTTGTCTTTGTTTTAGTGTGGTCAGGGCGTGAGTTGGGTGGGTTATCTATATGTTGTGTTTCTATGTTGGGTTTGTTGTTTGGCCTAATATGGTTCTCAATCAGAGGCAGGTGTTTGTCATTGTCTCTGATTGGGAACCATATTTAGGTAGCTTGTTTTGTGTTGGGGTTTGTGGGTGGTTGTCTATGTCTATGTGTAGTGTTTGTGTCAGCACTATTTGTTTATAGCTTCACGTTCATTCGTTTGTTGTTTTGTAGTTTTGTTTAAGTGTTCTTTATTACGTCGCTTAAATAAATAGAAAATGTATTCACTTCACGCTGCGCCTTGGTCCTCCTCTCTTCCACCATCTAACGATCGTGACAGAACCACCCACCAAAAAAGGACCAAACAGCGTAGTAAGGGACAACAGCAGCAGTGGCCAAGTACACCGGACTCCTGGACATGGGAGGAAATTCTGGAAGGTAAGGGACACGGGGCTAAAGCTGGAGAATATTGCCGCCCTCGTGAAGAGCTGGAGGCAGCTAAAGCCGAGAGGCGGTGGTATGAGGAGGCAGCACGGAAGCGTGGCTGGAAGCCAGAGAGGCAGCCCCAAACATTTCTTGGGGGGGGGTAAAGGGGAGTGTGGCGAAGTCAGGTAGGAGACCTGCGCCAACTTCCCGGGCTTACCGTGGAGAGCGAGAGTACGGGCAGACACCGTGTTATGCGGAAGAGCGCACAGTGTCTCCTGTACGTGTGCATAGGCCGGTGCGGTACATCCCAGCTCCTCGTATCGGCCGGGCTAGAGTGGGCATCGAGCCAGGTGCCATGAAGCCGGCTCAACGCATCTGGTCTCCAGTGCGTCTCCTTGGGCCGGTGTACATGGCACCAGCCTTACGCATGGTGTCCCCCGTTCGCCAGCACAGCCCAGTGCGGGTTATTCCACCTCACCGCACTGGCCGGGCTAAGGGGAGTATTCAACCAGGTAAGGTTGGGCAGGCTCGGTGCTCAAGAGCTCCAGTACGCCTTCACGGTCCGGTATATCCGGTGCCACCTCCTTGCACCAGCCCAATACCACCAGTGCCTACACCACGCACCAGGCTTCCTGTGCGTCTTCAGAGCCCTGTTCCTCCTCCACGCACTCGCCCTGTGGTGCGTGTCTCCAGCCCGGTACCACCAGTTCCGGCACCACGCACCAAGCCTCCTGTGCGTCTCCAGAGCCCTGTACGCCCTGTTGCTGCTCCCCGCACTAGCCTTGAGGTGCGTGTCCTTAGCCCGTTACCACCAGTTCCGGCACCACGCACCAGGCCTACTGTGCACCTCAGCAGGCCAGAGTCTGCCGTCTGCCCAGCGCTGCCTGCGCTGCCCGTCTGCCCAGTGCTGCCTGCGCTGCCCGTCTGCCCAGCGCCGCCTGCGCTGCCCGTCTGCTCAGCGCCGTCTGAGCTGCCCGTCTGCCCAGTGCCGTCTGAGCTGCCCGTCTGCCCAGCGCCATCTGAGCCGCCCGTCTGCCCAGCGTCATCTGAGCCGCCCGTCTGTCCAGCGTCATCTGAGCCGCCCGTCTGTCCAGCGCCATCTGAGCCGCCCGTCTGTCCTGAGCCGCTAGAGCCGCCCGTCTGTCCTGAGCCGCTAGAGCCGCCCGTCTGTCCTGAGCCGCTAGAGCCGCCCGCCAGTCAGGAGCCGCCAGAGCCGCCCGCCAGTCACGTTACTGTCACGTTCTGACCTTTATTTTCCTCTGTTTTGTCTTTGTTTTAGTGTGGTCAGGGCGTGAGTTGGGTGGGTTATCTATATGTTGTGTTTCTATGTTGGGTTTGTTGTTTGGCCTAATATGGATCTCAATCAGAGGCAGGTGTTTGTCATTGTCTCTGATTGGGAACCATATTTAGGTAGCTTGTTTTGTGTTGGGGTTTGTCTTCTGTCTTTTGTGTTCATTCCACCAGATAGGACTGTTTCGGTTTTGCCACATTTGTTATTTTGTATTGTGTTCATGTTCAGTTGATTATTATTAAAACATGGACACCTACCACGCTGCGTATTGGTCCGATCCCTGCTACACCTCCTCTTCAGACGAAGAGGAGGAAGGCTGCCGTTACACTTCTTAAAAGTTCATTTGTGGAATTTCTTTCTTTCTTAATGCATTTGAGCCAATCAGTTGTGTTGTGACAAGGTAGGGGGTATACATAAAATAGCCCTATTTGTTAAAAGACCAAGTCCATATTATGGAAAGAACAGCTCAAATAAGCAAAGAGAAACAGCAGTCCATTATTACTACGTTGTAGCTCAAGCGTCTGGTGTACAGTAAGGAAAACAGTGTAAAAGGGGGTTTAATCGTTAATTGAGAGGTCTGTGGTGAGCCTCTCTACTCTCTTTATAATAGTCTAGAAGGGTCTGTTCATATTGTGTTCTGTGTCTCTCTAAAGACCATGTTCCTCAGCACTTGAAACAATTACACATATGGGGAACAGAGATGCCACACAATGAGAGGTGGAGACAGACAAACAATGGAGAGCGTTACACCCTCACAGAATGAGACACATACACAAATAAAAAAATAGACAAGCGCACACACATTTAGACAGACACACAATGAAGAATGGAATGCCTCTTTGTTCTAAAACTAATTTCAAGACAATCATTATAGTCCCAGAGCGTGAGAAAGAGAGAAGAGAGAGATACGGCACGATACATGAAACAATGAAACTCATTCTGGCTCCGTGCGCACACAGGTTAGTCATTATCAGAGGTGACATGACAATGACGTCAGGGTGATAAAAGGTTGTTTTCTTAGAGGGAACAAGTTGGAGCTCTAATCTGAGGTGTTCATAGATATATGGAATAGAAAGATGATGACCAGAAATATGATTTAATTCCAGAAATACCCAAATAAGAGGAAATTCAATCAGCTCAGCTGCCCACTGAAGATGTAAGAGTATTATCATCCCAAGGGCAGTTCGGGCAAATGCCAGATGGGCCGGTCCATCTTTAGTCCTGTGGGCCCATCTAAACATGGGGTTTTAGCACAGAATTATCATAATTGGGTTAATAATAGGAGCCTCAAGGACAAAAATGGGACAGTGTGTTAGAAATTCCTGGGCCGTTTTCTGGTCCCAGTCCATCCCTGGACCTGGCCTGGTGGTTCAGTAGAGTCTGATTTAGACATTGGAGAAGATGAGACCTGGGGGGACACAGTCCGTCTCATCTACACCTGCATCATTGCATGTGTTTTCTCTCTCAGTCTGGTAGGACACATAGGCCTACACACACAAGGGTAGCCTCAGAGAATAATATTGACGTATATGCTGATTCGGTGAGGGAACTTATAAGGAAGTGCAAAGGATATTTTGTTCCCACTGAGTATTAAAAGCTACCCTAACCAGAAACCGTGGATAGATGGCAGCATCGCGCAAAACTGAAAACGTGAACCACCGCATTTAACCATGGAAAAGTGACTGGGAATATGGCCGAATACAAACAGTGTAGTTATTCCCTCTGCAAGGCAATCAAACAAGCAAAATGTCAGTACAGAGACAAAGTGGAGTCGCAATTCAACGGCTCAGACATGAGACGTATGTGGCAGGGTCTACAGACAATCACGGACTACAGCCACGTCACGGACACCGAAGTCTTGCTTCCAGACAAACTAAACACCTTCTTTGCCCGCTTTGAGGATAATACAGTGCCACCAATGTGGCCCGCTACCAAGGACTGTGGGCTCTCCTTCTCCGTGGCCGACGTGAGTAAGACATTTAAACATGTTAACCTTCACAAGGCTGCCGGCCCAGACAGCATCCCTAGCCGCATCATCAGAGCATACACAGACCAGCTGGCTGGTGTGTTCATGGACATATTCAATTTCTCCCTATCCCAGTCTGCTGTCCCCACATGCTTCAAAATGGCCACCATTGTTCCTGTACCGAAGAAGGAAAAGGTAACTGAACTAAATGACTAGCACTCACTTCTGTCATCATGAAGTGCTTTGAGAGGCTAGTCAAGGATCATATCATTATTTGCTTACCCCCCCAAATAGGTCCACAGACAATGCAATCGCCATAACACTGCACACTGCCCTATCCCATCTGGACAAGAGGAATACCTATGTAAGAATGCTGTTCATTGACTATAGCTCAGCATTCAACACCATAGTACCCTCCAAGCTCATCATATACCTAGAGGCCCTGTGTATCAACCCCGCCCTGTGCAATTGGGTCCTGGACTTCCTGACGGGTCGCCCCCAGGTGGTGAAAGTAGGAATCAACATCTTCACTTCGCTGATCCTCACCCCACACGGGTGCGTGCTCAGCCCCCTCCTGTACTCCCTGTTCACCCACGACTGCGTGGCCATGCACGCCTCCATCTCATCAAGTTTGCAGACGACACAACAGTAGTAGACTTGATTACCAACAATGACGAGACAGCCTACAGGGAGGAGGTGAGGGCACTCGGAGTGTGGTGTCAGCAAAACAACCCCTCACTCAACGTCAACAAAACAAAGATGATCGTGGACTTCAGGAAACTTCTGTCCCGTCCACATCGACGGGAAAGCAGTGGGGAAGGTGGAAAGTTTTAAGTTCCTCGGTGTACACATCACGGACAAACTGAAATGGTCCACCCACACAGACAGTGTGGTGAAGAAGGCGCAACAGTCCCTCTTCAACCTCAGGAGGCTGAAGAAATTTGACTTGTCACCTAAAACCCTCACAAATGGAGGGCAAAAAAATTCACAATGGAGAGCATCCTGTCGGGCTGCATCACCGCCTGGTACGGCAACTGCACCACCCACAACCGCAAGGCTCTCCAGAGGGTGGTGCGGTCTGCACAACGCATCACTGGGGGCAAACTACCTGCCCTCAGGACACCTACAGCACCCGATGTCACAGGAAGGCCAAAAAGATCATCAAGGACAACAACCACCCAAGCCACTGCCTGTTCACCCCGCTACCATCCATTCAGAAGGCGAGGTCAGTACAGATGCATCAAAGCTGGGACCGAGAGACTGAAAAATAGCTTCTATCTCAAGGCCATCAGACTGTTAAACAGCCATCGCTAACACAGAGAGGCTGCTGCCTACATACAGACTTGAAATCATTGGCCACTTTAATAAATGGATCATTAGTCACTTTAAACAATGGCACTTTAATAATTTTTACATATCTCATCTCATATGCATATACTGTATTTTATGCCATCTATTGCATCTTGCCTATGCTGCTGTCATTGCTCATCCATATATTTGTATGTATATCATCTTATTCCATTCCTTTACTTATATGTGTATTAGGTAGTTGTTTTGGAATTGTTAGATTACGTGTTAGATATTGCTGCACTGTCGGAACTAGAAGCACAAGCATTTCGCTACACTCGCAATAACATCTGCTAACCATGGGTATGTGACCAATAAAATTTGATTTGACCACACACACACACACACACACTTGATTTCCCAGGTCTGAATCCGTTGCTAATTTGAAAGAAAGAACAAAGCGCAAGCAGACACTGCAGTTCCCAAGGAACGAGTAGCCTTATGTGGGCTCGACCAAGAAGTAAAATGAACACACACAACACCAGTCCTCCCTCACACTGATGGCTGAGTTATTGGTTTATGTCAGAGTACCTGCAGGGAGAATTACAATTACAGAGAACCATAATAGAGAAGAGCACCATCTGTGTGTGTGTGTGTGTTGCCAGAAACGAACAAGAGTGACAGAAATCTACACACTCTGGTGGTATGTACTTATCCCGCTAGATAAAACATAATGCTAATAACAACCAGCTGTGTCTGTGTGTACGCGCATGCTTGCACGTGCATGCGAGCGTGTGTTTTGTGAGTGTACATTTTCCACAGGCAAAAGCATCATCTATAACATGGATCAAAAACAGTATGCAGTACATTTTCTATTTTTATGAAATCAACATGAGCTGTTAAAAATATTATTGGCCACTATCAGAGCCAGAGCAGAGTTAATAAAACAATAAAAGTCATTGGTGGGGAGAAATGTTCTGGAGATAACTAGGGTAAAGGGGTGTGTTCATTTTTTTCCATTCAACACTCCTCTTTATTACCAGGCAAACAGGGCATTCTAGGAGCATTATATTTATACACTTATCATGCATGCCAGGGTGAAATTTCCCCTATATAAAGATATAGGATCGGCATCCCTCCCCCAATCCTAACCTTAAATCATTAGTGGGCGAAATGCAAAACTGACCCAAGATCAGCATTTAGGGGCAAGTTCATTCCACTCCCTATCTCATACAGTTTGCTAAATTACTCTAATCCAGGGCTCTCCAACCCTGTTCCTGGAGAGCTACCCTTCAGTAGGTTTTCGCTCCAACCCCAGTTATAAATAACCTTGTTCAGGTTATCAACCAGCTAATTATTACAATCAGGTGTGCTAAATTTGGGTTGAAGCATAAACCTACAGGACTCTAGCTCTGCAGGAACAGGGTTAGAGAGCCCAGCTAATCTGTCAATTGTTTTTCTTCTCCAATCTACTGTACCACCACTACTCAGTCAGTACATCAGTACTTGTGGCTGGTAAAAAGATCATATACACTATGGCTGGAGTGGTGTAAAGCGCACGTCAATGGAGCAGTGGAAACGCGTTCTCTGGAGTGATGAATCATGCTTCACCAGCTGGTAGTCTGACGGACGACTCTGGGTTTGGCGGATGCCAGGAGAACGCTACCTGCCCCAATGCATAGTGCCAACTGTAAAGTTTGGTGGATGAGTGGTGGAAGAGTGGAATAATGGTATGGGGCTGTCTTTCATGGTTAGGGCTAGGCCCCTTAGTTCCAGTAAAGCGAAATCTTAAAGCTACAGCATTCAATGACATACTCTAGACGATTCTGTGCTTCCAATTTTGTGGCAACAGTTTGGGGCCCTTTCCTGTTTCAGCATGACAATATGCCAGTGCAAAAAGGGAGGTCCTTACAGAAATGGTTTGTCGAGATCAGTGTGGAAGAACTTGACTGGCCTGCACAGAGCCCTGACCTCAACCCAATCAAACACCTTTTGGATGAATTGGAACGCAGTCCACAAGCCAGGGCTAATCGCCCAACATCAGTGCTCGACCTCACTAATGCTCTTGTGGTTGAATGGAAGCAAGTCCCCCAGTAGAGTGACGGCTGTTATAGCAGCAAAGGTAGGACCAACTCCATATTAATGCCCATGATTTTGGAATGAGATGTTCTACGAGCAGGTGTCCACATACTTTTGGTCATGTAGTGTATGTTCAGGGTTACTGTCACTCAGAACTCCACACAACACAACAACACAAACGGTAGAGTACATAGTAGAATACCTTCCTAATATTTTTTGTATTGTATTTATTAAGGATCACCATTAACTGCTGCATGATATCATCTCTAGTTTGTGAAATAGACGCCTCACAAGTCCTCAACTGGCAGCTTCATTAAATAATACCCGCAAAACACCAGTCTCAATGTCCACAGTGAAGAGGCGACTCCGGGATGCTGGCCTTCTAGACAAAGTTCCTCTGTCCAGTGTCTGTGTTCTTTTGCAAATCTTAATATTTTCTTTCTTTTGGCCAGTCTGAGATGTGGCTTTTTCTTTGTAACTCTGCCTGGAAGGGCAGCATCCCGGAGTCGCCTCTTCACTGTTGACGTTGAGACTGGTGTTTTGCGGGTACTATTTAATAAAGCTGCCAGTTGAGGACTTGTGAGGCGTCTGTTTCTCAAACTAGACACTAATGTACTTGTCCTCTTGCTCAGTTGTGCACCGGGGCCTCCCACTCCTCTTTCTATTCTGGTTAGCGCCAGTTTGCACTGTTCTGTGAAGTGAGTAGTACATAGCATTGTACAAGATCTCCAATTTCTTGATAATTTCTCACATGGAATAGCCTTAATTTCTCAGAACAAGAATAGACTGACGAGTTTCAGAAGAAAGTCTTTGTTTCTGGCCATTTTGAGCCTGTAATCGAAACCACAACTGCAGATGCTCCAGATACTCGTCTAACTAGTCTAAAGAAGGCCAGTTTTATTGCTTCTTTAATTAGCACAACACTTTTCAGCTGTGCTAACATAATTGCAAAAGGGTTTTCTAATGATCAATTAGCCTTTTAAAATGATAAACTTAGCTATGATTAGCTAACACAACGTGCCATTGGAACACAGGAGTGATGGTTGCTGATATTGGGCCTCTCAAATCAAATCAAAGTTTATTTGTCACGTGCGCCGAATACAACAGGTGTAGACCTTACAGTGAAATGCTTACTTACAGGCTCTAACCAATGGTGTGGGAAAAAAGGTATGTGTGTGTGTGTGTGTAGGTAAGTAAAGAAATAAAACAACAGTAAAAAAAACATTTGAAAAAAGAGTAGCAAAGCTATATACAGACACCTGTTAGTCAGGCTTATTGAGGTAGTATGTACATGTAGGTATCGTTAAAGTGACTATGCATATATGATGAACAGAGAGTAGCAGAAGCGTAAAAAGAGGGGTTGGTGGGTGGTGGGACACAATGTAGATAGCCCGGTTAGCCAATGTGCGGGAGCACTGGTTGGTCGGGCCAATTTAGGTAGTATGTACATGAATGTATAGTTAAAGTGACTATGCATATAAGATAAACAGAGAGTAGCAGCAGCGTAAAAGAAGGGTTGGGGGGGCACACAATGCAAATAGTCCGGGTAACCATTGGGTTACTTGTTCAGGAGTCTTAAGGCTTGGGGGTAAAAACTGTTGAGACGCCTTTTTGTCCTAGAATTGGCACTCCAGTACCGCTTGCCATGCGGTAATAGAGAGAACAGTCTATGACTGGGGTGGCTGGGGTCTTTGACAATTTTTAGGACCTTCCTCTGACACCGCCTGGTGTAGATGTCCTGGATGGCAGGCAGCTTTGCCCCAGTGATGTACTGGGCCGTACGCACTACCCTCTGAAGTGCCTGCGGTCAGAGGCCGAGCAATTGCCGTACCAGACAGTGATGCAACCGGTCAGGATGCTCTCGATGTTGCAGCTGTAGAACCTTTTGAGGATCTCAGGACCCATGCCAAATCTTTTTAGCTTCCTGAGGGGGAATAGGCTTTGTCGTGCCCTCTTCACAACTGTCTTGGTGTGTTTGGACCAATCTAGTTTGTTGTTGATGTGGACACCAAGGAATTTGAAGCTCTCAACCTGCTCCATCGATGAGAATGGGGACGTGCTCGGTACTCTTTTTCCTGTAGTCCACAATCATCTCCTTAGCCTTGGTTACGTTGAGGGATAGGTTGTTATTCTGGCACCACCCGGCCAGGTCTCTGACCTCCTCCCTATAGGCTGTCTTGTCGTTGTCGGTGATCAGGCCTACCACTGTTGTGTCGTCTGCAAACTTAATGATGGTGTTGGAGTCATGCCTGGCCATGCAGTCGTGGGTGAACAGGGAGTACAGGAGGGGACTGAGCACGCAACCCTGGGGAGCTCCAGTGTTGAGGATCAGCGTGGCAGATGTGTTGCTACCTACCCTCACCACCTGGGGGCGGCCTGTCAGGAAATCCAGGATCCAAGTGCATAGGGGGGTGTTTAGTCCCAGGTTCCTTAGCTTGGTGATGAGCTTTGAGGGTACCATGGTGTTGAACGCTGAGCTGTAGTCAATGAACAGTATTCTCACATAGGTGCTCCTTTTGTCTATGTGGGAAAGGGTAGTGTGGAGTGCAATAGAGATTGCATCATCTGTGGATCTGTTTGGGCGGTATGCAAATTGGAGTGGGTCTAGGGTTTCTGGGATAATGGTGTTGATGTGTGCCATGACCAGCCTTTCAAAGCACTTCATGGCCACGGACGTGAGTGCTACGGGTCTGTAGTAATTTAGGCAGGTTGCCTTTGTGTTCTTGGGCACAGGGACTATGGTGGTCTGCTTTTAGCATGTTGGTATTACAGACTCAATCAGGGACATGTTGAAAATGTCAGTGAAGACACCTGCCAGTTGGTCAGCACTTGCCCGGAACACACGTCCTGGTAATCCGTCTGGCCCCGCAGCCTTGTGTATGTTGACCTGTTTAACTTCTCTGGGGCAGGTGGGACGCAAACGGCCAATAGCCAGGGATAATACAGCGCCATATTCAAATAACATGATATAAAAATCAAACTTTCATTAAATCACACATGTAAGATACCAAATTAAAGCTACACTCGTTGTGAATCCAGCCAACATGTCAGATTTCAAAAAAGCTTTTCGGCGAAAGCATAAGATGCTATTATCTGATGATAGCACATCAGTAAACAAACAGAGTAGCATATTTCAACACTGCAAGCACGACACAAAACGCAGAAATAAAATATAAATCATGCCTTACCTTTGACGAAATTCTTTTGTTGGCACTCCAATATGTCCCATAAACATCACAAATGGTCCTTTTGTTCGATTAATTCCGTCGATATACACTGCTCAAAAAAATAAAGGGAACACTTAAACAACACAATGTAACTCCAAGTCAATCACACTTCTGTGAAATCAAACTGTCCACTTAGGAAGCAACACTGATTGACAATAAATTTCACATGCTGTTGTGCAAATGGAATAGACAACAGGTGGAAATTATAGGCAATTAGCAAGACACCCCCAATAAAGGAGTGGTTCTGCAGGTGGTGACCACAGACCACTTCTCAGTTCCTATGCTTCCTGGCTGATGTTTTGGTCACTTTTGAATGCTGGCGGTGCTTTCACTCTAGTGGTAGCATGAGACGGAGTCTACAACCCACACAAGTGGCTCAGGTAGTGCAGCTCATCCAGGATGGCACATCAATGCGAGCTGTGGCAAGAAGGTTTGCTGTGTCTGTCAGCGTAGTGTCCAGAGCATGGAGGCGCTACCAGGAGACAGGCCAGTACATCAGGAGACGTGGAGGAGGCCGTAGGAGGGCAACAACCCAGCAGCAGGACCGCTACCTCCGCCTTTGTGCAAGGAGGAGCACTGCCAGAGCCCTGCAAAATGACCTCCAGCAGGCGTTTATTTCGCCTTCGCAGAAGGCAGGAATCGTGGTCACAGGTAGGCAATGGTCATACACAGGTAGGCAAACAGGCAGGTGAATCAAAACTAGGACTGAAGGCTAACTGATTCTCACAAACGAGCTAGGAAAAGGCTTAATAGAGTCAACGAAAAATACCTCACCAAGGCACAAACAAAAGGAACTGAACTAAATAAGGAGCTGATGAGACCAGGTGAGTAACTAACACAGGTGAAATCAATGAACAAAAATGAAATACAGGGCTACGTTCAAGAACACAACGAAACAGAACACAAGGTTGACTAAGAAAATAAATACAGAACCTTACAGCGCAGTGTGCATTAACAGCATGCATTGACAAAGAAGCAAGGAGCTTACCAAATAGCACTTCTTCCATATCATCCAAGAGAGGTCCACGCAGTCCAGACATTTTGATTGCTATACACTTTTAGAAAGAGCCGATTCCAAGATTTCTAATAAGCTATTTTTGCCAAACAACAATACAAATCGTGCAGATGGTCTCTGTTTCAAAACATACAGTAACTTTTTCCTAGAATAACCATGGCACCATGAATTCCTCATGTTAGTAGGCTACTGGTGACAATCAGCAAAATCCACTTGGGATATTGCATTATATTCTTACTGTAAAATATGTGTGTTGATGTCTGCTAAACAAACAAGTTGATTTCATTGGCATGGCGCAGCCATAGCCTTTTTTATTTCATCTTTATTTAACCAGGTAGGTCAGTTGAGAACAAGTTCTCATTTACAACTTCGACCTGGCCAAGATACAGCAAAGCAGTGCGACAAAAACAACAACACAGAGTTACACATTGTAACGGCTGTCAATGTCGTTCTCCTCCTCAGACGAGGAGGAGCATGGATCGGACCAAGATGCGGAGTAGGAGGTATTCATGATTTTAATGGCAAACCAACAAACACTACAAATAAACAAAACAACAAACGTGACTAACCTGCAACAGTCCTGTGTGGCCCAAACGCTAACACAGGAAACAAACACCCACAAAACACCAGTGAAACCCTGGCTGCCTTAGTATGACTCTCAATCAGAGACAAACGATACACACCTGTCTCTAATTGAGAATCATACCAGGCCGAACACAAAACCCAACATAGAAATACAAAACATAGACTGCCCACCCAACACTCACGCCCTGACCAATAAAGACATACAAAACAAGAGAAAACAGGTCAGGAACGTGACATAACCCCCCCCTTAAGGTGAGAACTCCGGGCGCACCAGCACAAAGTCTAGGGGAGGGTCTGGGTGGGCATCTGACCACGGTGGTGGCTCAGGCTCTGGGCGAGGTCCCCACCCCACCATAGTCACTCCCCGCTTCCGTATCCCCCTCCCAATGACCACCCTCCAACTCAACCCACCTAAATGAAGGGGCAGCATCGGGATAAGGGGCAGCAGCTCCGGGATAAGGGGCAGCAGCTCCGGGATAAGGGGCAGCAGCTCCGGGATAAGGGGCAGCAGCTCCGGGATAAGGGGCAGCAGCTCCGGGATAAGGGGCAGCAGCTCCGGACTGAGTGGCAGCTCATGACTGGGTGGCAGCTCATGACTGGGTGGCAGCTCATGACTGGGTGGCAGCTCATGACTGTAGGGCAGCTCATGACTGGAGGGCAGCTCATGACTGGAGGGCAGCTCATGACTGGAGGGCAGCTCATGACTGGAGGGCAGCTCATGACTGGAGGGCAGCTCATGACCGGAGGGCAGCTCATGACCGTAGGGCAGCTCATGACCGTAGGGCAGCTCATGACCGTAGGGCAGCTCATGACTGTCTGGCGTCTCTGGCAGCTCCTGACTGGCTGGCGTCTCTGGCAGCTCCTGACTGGCTGGCGTCTCTGGCAGCTCCTGACTGGCTGGCGTCTCTGGCAGCTCCTGACTGGCTGGCGTCTCTGGCAGCTCCTGACTGGCTGGCGTCTCTGGCAGCTCCTGACTGGCTGGCGTCTCTGGCAGCTCCTGACTGGCTGGCGTCTCTGGCAGCTCCTGACTGGCTGGCGTCTCTGGCAGCTCCTGACTGACGGACGGCTCTAGCGGCTCCTGACTGACGGACGGCTCTAACGGCTCGGGACAGACGGGCGGCTCTAATGGCTCGTGGCAGACGGATGGCTCAGATGGCGCTTGGCAGACGGATGGCTCAGACGGCGCTGGGCAGACGGATGGCTCAGACGGCGTTGGGCAGACAGATGGCTCAGACGGCGTTGGGCAGACGGATGGCTCAGACGGCGTTGGGCAGACGGATGGCTCAGACGGCGTTGGGCAGACGGATGGCTCAGACGGCGCTGGGCAGACGGATGGCTCAGACGGCGTTGGGCAGCCGGGCAGTTCAGGCACCGCTGGGCAGACGGGCAGTTCAGGCACCGCTGGGCAGACGGCAGACTCTGGCCGGCTGAGACGCACAATAGGCCTGATGCGTGGTGCCGGAACTGGAGGTACCGGGCTGAGGGCACGCACCTCAGGGCGAGTGCGGGGAGGAGGAACAGGGCTCTGGAGATGCACTGGAAGCCTGGTGCGTGGTGTAGGCACTGGTGGTACTGGGCTGGGGCGGGAAGGTGGCGCCGGATATGCCGGACCGTGAAGGAGGACACGCGCTCTTGAGCACCGAGCCTCTCCAACCTTACCAGGTTGAATGGTCCCCGTAGCCCTGCCAGTGCGGCGAGGTGGAATAGCCCGCACTGGGCTATGCAGGCGAACCGGGGACACCACCTGTAAGGCTGGTGCCATGTACGCCGGCCCGAGGAGACGTACTGGAGGCCAGATACGTTGGGCCGGCTTCATGACATCCGGCTCGATGCCCAACCTAGCCCTCCCAGTGCGGCAAGGTGGAATAGCCCGCACTGGGCTAAGCACGCGTACTGGGGACACCGTGCGCTTTACCGCATAACACGGTGTCTGACCAGTACGACGCCCTCTCACTCCACGGTAAGCCCGGGGAGTTGGCTCAGGTAACCAACCCGGCTTCGCCACACTCCCCTTTAGCTCCCCCCCAATACATTTTTGGGTGAGCCTCTCGGGCTTCCAGCCTCTCTTACGTGCTGCCTCCTCATACCAGCGCTCCTGGGCTGTGGCTGCCTCCTTCTCCTCCCGAGAGCGGCGATTCTCTCCCACCTTAGCCCAGGGTCCTTCTCCGTTGAGTATTTGCTCCCATGTCCATTCCTCTTCTCTCCATTGCTTTTGTTCTTGCCGTCCTTCTCCAATCCGCTTGGTCCTGGTTTGGTGGGTGTTTCTGTAACGGCTGTCAATGTCGTTCTCCTCCTCAGACGAGGAGGAGCATGGATCGGACCAAGATGCGGAGTAGGAGGTATTCATGATTTTAATGGCAAACCAACAAACACTACAAATAAACAAAACAACAAACGTGACTAACCTGCAACAGTCCTGTGTGGCCCAAACGCTAACACAGGAAACAAACACCCACAAAACACCAGTGAAACCCTGGCTGCCTTAGTATGACTCTCAATCAGAGACAAACGATACACACCTGTCTCTAATTGAGAATCATACCAGGCCGAACACAAAACCCAACATAGAAATACAAAACATAGACTGCCCACCCAACACTCACGCCCTGACCAATAAAGACATACAAAACAAGAGAAAACAGGTCAGGAACGTGACACACATGGGATAAACAAACATACAGTCAATAACACAAAAGAGAAATCTTTATACAGTGTGTGCAAAAAAAGTAAGGAGGTAAGGCAATACATAGGCCAAGAGTTGAAAGTAATTACAATTTAGCAATTTTCACTGGAGTGATATGTGCAGATGAGGATGTGCAAGTAGAAACACTGGTGTGGAATAGAGCAGAAAAACAAAAACAAATACGGGGATGAGTTAGGTAGTTGCTTGGATGGGTTATTTACAGATAGGCTGTGTACAGCTGCAGTGATCGGTAAGCTGCTCTGACAGCTGACACTTAAAGTTAGTGAGGAAGATACGTAAGTCTCCAACTTCAGTGATTTTTTTCCAGTCATTGGCAGCAGAGAACTGGAAGGAAAGGCGGCCAAAGAGGTGTTGGCTTTGGGGATGACCAGTGAAATACCTGCTGGAGCGCATGCTACGGTGGGTGTTGCTATGGTGACCAGTGAGCTGGGATAAGGCGGAGCTATACCTAGCAAAGACTTACAGATGATCTGGAGCCAGTGGGTTAGGCGACAAATATGTAGCAAGGACCAGCCAACGAGAGCATACAGGTCGCAGTGCTGGGTAGTATATGGGGCTTTGGTGACAAAACGGATGGCACTGTGATAGACTGCATCCAATTTGCTGAGTAGAGTGTTGGAGGCTGACATGTAAATGACATTGCCGAAGTCAAGGATCGGTAGGATAGTCAGTTTTACGAGGGTAAGTTTGGCAGCATGAGTGAAGGAGGCTTTGTTGCAAAATAGGAAGCCGATTCTAGATTTAACTTTGGATTGTATATGCTTAATGTGGATCTGGAACGAGAGTTTACAGTCTAGCCAGACATCTAGGTATTTATAGTTGCCCACATATTTTAAGTCAGAACCATCCAGAGCAGTGAGGCTAGTCGGGCGGGCGGGTGCGGGCAGCGATCGGTTGAAGAGCATGCATTTAGTTTTACTAGCATTTAAGAGCAGTTGGAGGCCACGGAAAGAGTGTTGTATGGCGTTGAAGCTCATTTGGAGGTTTGCTATCATAGTGTCCAAAGAAGGGCCAGATGTATACAGAATGGTGTCATCTGCGTAGAGGTGGATCAAAGAATCACCCGCAGGAAAAGCGACATCATTGATACAGTTGAAGTCGGAAGTTCTCCCTCTACGATACGCACTTCCGGTTTGGTTTGGAGCGAGTAGTTGCATTCCGCTTTGCTCCACAGGTAGTATTACAGGTAGTATTACATTTCATTTCATTACAGTACAACAGTTTGATTTGTTTGATCTTAGCTGGCTACATAGCCGTCTTTGTATCCAAGATAATTGTGTAGTCTAGAGTAATTGTCGAGGTTACCTAGCCAGTTAGAGGTTACCTAGCCAGCTACACTTTCAAACAAAGTCAACAACGCAGCCACTGCTAGCTAGCCTATTTCACCAGCCAGCAGTACTATATCATTTTAGTCAATAAGATTTTTTGCAACGTAAGCTTAACTTTCTGAACATTCGAGACGTGTAGTCCACTTGTCATTCCAATCTCCTTTGCATTAGCGTAGCCTCTTCTGTAGCCTGTCAACTATGTGTCTGTCTATCCCTGTTCTCTCCTCTCTGCACAGACCATACAAACGCTTCACACCGCGTGGCCGCTGCTACTCTAACCTGGTGGTCCCAGCGCGCACGACCCACGTGGAGTTCCAGGTCTCAGGCAGCCTCTGGAACTGCCGATCTGCGGCCAACAAGGCAGAGTTCATCTCAGCCTATGCTTCCCTCCAGTCCCTCGACTTCTTGGCACTGACGGAAACATGGATTACCACTGATAACACTGCTACTCCTACTGCTCTCTCCTCGTCTGCCCACGTGTTCTCGCACACCCCGAGAGCTTCTGGTCAGCGGGGTGGTGGCACTGGGATCCTCATCTCTCCCAAGTGGACATTCTCTCTTTCTCCCCTGACCCATCTGCCTCCTTTGAATTCCATGCTGTCACAGTTACCAGCCCTTTCAAGCTTAACATCCTTATCATTTATCGCCCTCCAGGTTCCCTTGGAGAGTTCATCAATGAGCTTGACGTCTTGATAAGTTCCTTTCCTGAGGATGGCTCACCTCTCACAGTTCTGGGTGACTTTAACCTCCCCACGTCTACCTTTGACTCATTCCTCTCTGCCTCCTTCTTTCCACTCCTCTCCTCTTTTGACCTCACCCTCTCACCTTCCCCCCCTACTCACAAGGCAGGCAATACGCTTGACCTCATCTTTACTAGATGCTGTTCTTCCACTAATCTCATTGCAACTCCCCTCCAAGTCTCCGACCACTACCTTGTATCCTTTTCCCTCTCGCTCTCATCCAACACTTCCCACACTGCCCCTACTCGGATGGTATCGCGCCGTCCCAACCTTCGCTCTCTCTCCCCCGCTACTCTCTCCTCTTCCATCCTATCATCTCTTCCCTCTGCTCAAACCTTCTCCAACCTATCTCCTGATTCTGCCTCCTCAACCCTCCTCTCCTCCCTTTCTGCATCCTTTGACTCTCTATGTCCCCTATCCTCCAGGCCGGCTCGGTCCTCCCCTCCTGCTCCGTGGCTCGACGACTCATTGCGAGCTCACAGAACAGGGCTCCGGGCAGCCGAGCGGAAATGGAGGAAAACTCGCCTCCCTGCGGACCTGGCATCCTTTCACTCCCTCCTCTCTACATTCTCCTCTTCTGTCTCTGCTGCTAAAGCCAATTTCTACCACTCTAAATTCCAAGCATCTGCCTCTAACCCTAGGAAGCTCTTTGCCACCTTCTCCTCCCTCCTGAATCCTCCTCCCCCTCCTCCCCCCTCATCCCTCTCTGCTGATGACTTCGTCAACCATTTTGAAAAGAAGGTCGACGACATCCGATCCTCGTTTGCTAAGTCAAACGACACCGCTGGTTCTGCTCACACTGCCCTACCCTGTGCTTTGTCCTCTTTCTCCCCTCTCTCTCCAGATGAAATCTCGCGTCTTGTGATGGCCGGCCGCCCAACAACCTGCCCGCTTGACCCTATCCCCTCCTCTCTTCTCCAGACCATTTCCGGAGACCTTCTCCCTTACCTCACCTCGCTCATCAACTCATCCTTGACCGCTGGCTACGTCCCTTCCGTCTTCAAGAGAGCGAGAGTTGCACCCCTTCTGAAAAAACCTACACTCGATCCCTCCGATGTCAACAACTACAGACCAGTATCCCTTCTTTCTTTTCTCTCCAAAACTCTTGAACGTGCCGTCCTTGGCCAGCTCTCCTGCTATCTCTCTCAGAATGACCTTCTTGATCCAAATCAGTCAGGTTTCAAGACTAGTCATTCAACTGAGACTGCTCTTCTCTGTGTCACGGAGGCGCTCCGCACTGCTAAAGCTAACTCTCTCTCCTCTGCTCTCATCCTTCTAGACCTATCGGCTGCCTTTGATACTGTGAACCATCAGATCCTCCTCTCCACCCTCTCCGAGCTGGGCATCTCCGGCGCGGCCCACGCTTGGATTGCGTCCTACCTGACAGGTCGCTCCTACCAGGTGGCGTGGCGAGAATCTGTCTCCGCACCACGTGCTCTCACCACTGGTGTCCCCCAGGGCTCTGTTCTAGGCCCTCTCCTATTCTCGCTATACACCAAGTCACTTGGCTCTGTCATATCCTCACATGGTCTCTCCTATCATTGCTATGCAGACGACACACAATTAATCTTCTCCTTTCCCCCCTCTGATAACCAGGTGGTGAATCGCATCTCTGCATGTCTGGCAGACATATCAGTGTGGATGACGGATCACCACCTCAAGCTGAACCTCGGCAAGACGGAGCTGCTCTTCCTCCCGGGGAAGGACTGCCCGTTCCATGATCTCGCCATCACGGTTGACAACTCCATTGTGTCCTCCTCCCAGAGTGCTAAGAACCTTGGCGTGATCCTGGACAACACCCTGTCGTTCTCAACTAACATCAAGGCGGTGACCCGTTCCTGTAGGTTCATGCTCTACAACATTCGCAGAGTACGACCCTGCCTCACGCAGGAAGCGGCGCAGGTCCTAATCCAGGCACTTGTCATCTCCCGTCTGGATTACTGCAACTCGCTGTTGGCTGGGCTCCCTGCCTGTGCCATTAAACCCCTACAACTCATCCAGAACGCCGCAGCCCGTCTGGTGTTCAACTTTCCCAAGTTCTCTCACGTCACCCCGCTCCTCCGCTCTCTCCACTGGCTTCCAGTTGAAGCTCGCATCCGCTACAAGACCATGGTGCTTGCCTACGGAGCTGTGAGGGGAACGGCACCTCCGTACCTTCAGGCTCTGATCAGGCCCTACACCCAAACAAGGGCACTGCGTTCATCCACCTCTGGCCTGCTCGCCTCCCTACCTCTGAGGAAGTACAGTTCCCGCTCAGCCCAGTCAAAACTGTTCGCTGCTCTGGCACCCCAATGGTGGAACAAACTCCCTCACGACGCCAGGTCAGCGGAGTCAATCACCACCTTCCGGAGACACCTGAAACCCCACCTCTTTAAGGAATACCTAGGATAGGATAAAGTAATCCTTCTAACCCCCCCCCCCCTTAAAAGAGTTAGATGCACTATTGTAAAGTGGTTGTTCCACTGGATATCATAAGGTGAATGCACCAATTTGTAAGTCGCTCTGGATAAGAGCGTCTGCTAAATGACTTAAATGTAAATGTAAGTTTACATACACATAGGTTGGAGTCATTAAACTAGTTTTTCAACAACTCCACAAATTTCTTGTTAAAAAACTATAGTTTTGGCAAGTCGGCTAGGACATCTACTTTGTGCATGGCACAAGTAATAAATAATGATGTGGATATATTGAAGCAACATCTCAAGACAGCAGTCAGGAAGTTAAATCTTGGCTGCAAATGGGTCTTCCAAATGGACAATAACCCCAAGCATGCTTCCAAAGTTGTGGCAAAATGGTTTAAGGACAACAAAGTCAAGGTATTGGAGTGGCCATCACAAAGTCCTGACCTCAATCCTATAGAACATTTGTGGGCAGAACTGAAAATGCGTGTGCGAGCAAGGAGGCCTACAAAGGAGGCCTACAAAGCTGACTCAGTTACACCAGGAGGAACTGTCAGGAGGAATGGGCCAAAAGTCACCCAACTTATTGTGGGAAGCTTGTGGAAGGCAACCCAAAACGTTTGACCCAAGTTAAACAATTTAAAGGCAATGCTAACAAATACTAATTAAGTGTATGTAAACTTCTGACCCACTGGGAATGTGATGAAAGAAATAAAAGCTGAAATAAATCAGTCTCTCTACTATTATTCTGACATTTCACATTCTTAAAATAAAGTGGTGATCCTAACTGACCTAAGACGGGATTTTTACTCGGATTAAAATGTCAGGAATTGAAAAAAAAAACTGAGTTTAAATGTATTTGGCTAAGGTGTATGTAAACTTCCGACTTCAACTGTATATACAGAGAAAATAGTTGGCTCGAGAATTGAACCCTGTGGCACCCCCATAGAGACTGCCAGAGGTCCGGAAAACAGCCCCTCCGATTTGACACACTGAACTCTATCTGAGAAGTAGTTGGTGAACCAGGCGAGGCAGTCATTTGAGAAACTAAGGCTGTTGAGTCTGCCAATAAGAATGTGGTGATTGACAGAGTCGAAAGCCTTGGCCAGGTTGATGAAGACGCCTGCACAGTACTTTATTTTATCGATGGAGGTTATGATATCGTTTAGGACCTTGAGCATGGCTGAGGTGCACCTATGACCAGCTCAGAAACCAGATTGCATAGCGGAGAAGGTACGGTGGGATTCGAAATGGTCGGTGATCTGTTTGTTCACTTGGCTTTCGAAGACTTTAGAAAGGCAGGGCAGGATGGATATTGGTCTGCAACAGTTTGGGTCTAGTGTCTCCCCCTTTGAAGAGGGAGATGACCGCGGCTGCTTAACAATCTTTAGGAATCTCAGACGATACAAAAGAGAGGTTGAACAGACTAGTAATAGGGGTTGCAACAATGGCGGCGGATAATTTTAGGAAGAGAGGGTCCAGATTGTCTAGCCCAGCTGATTTGTAGGGATCCAGATGTAATGGCCAGCCTTGGCTATTAAGCACAGATAAATTCAACTTAAAACATGCTATTCTGTTCTTTTGAAATAAATTGCCTTCTATCATGTTTTTATGACCTTCCTAAACTAAATATTAAGCAATTTATTTGTGATTGTCTGTATTAACACTAGAAAGACAGAGAGCATCATAATGACTCAAAACAAATGTAACAGTTACAAGCATTTCGCTACACCTGCAATAACATCTTCTAAATATATGTATGCAACCAATAAAATGTGATTTGACTTGATTTACTCTGCCATTTTTAAAGTCATGTCCCTTTCGTCCTCGACTTTTCCTAAATAAGTCTATATAACACACTGTCATTGTTAGAATCTTAATATCACATACAGAACTGGAGTTATAACCAATTTTAGGAGTGCAAGTAATTTTTGTGTGGTTTTCCCCCTGCCTGCTCCGCTCATTCCCTGATAGTTGAATGTGACATGCCCAGTTGATAATCACCCCGATAATCACATCGAAACTGAACCTAAACCGAAACTAATTTTACACCTATAACAGATTAAATAAATCAAGTATAGTGTGATGGGGAAGAAAATGGGAGAATGGGTGAGTTCATGAGTGAGGGGAAGCGAACGATACATAATTATGTAATCACTAATTGGGAATGAAGAACAGGACGGGACATTATATTCTATTAATCTATTCTAATTATAATCTCAAAACGGTGTACCCTATATCAGGGGTTCCCAAACTTTTTCAGTCAGGCCCCCCTTCCACCATGTCTATTTAGCGCAACAAGTATATTTCTATGGGTACAAGCACATTTCATGACACAAACTGTTCACAACCCTCTTGTTGGCGGAGAGAACATTTTACAGGTTTAAAGCTTATTTTCATGCAATTCTATACATTTTGCCATGTTTAATGTGTATTCAAGTGAAATGTGAGTGACTTGAACAATACTACAAAATCTATGGGCTAAAAAACCTAGCTAAAAAACATTAGCTGACATGGGCTTGTTGAGCTGGACATTTTAAAAGTTATAAATAGCTCTGAGGTATGCAGTGACTGACATGACAAGAGGAAAACTTAAGATGCACTACCCAATTTTGAAATTGCACCTTGTGCATTCTACTATTACAACTTTCAAGAGTAAGTTGAAAGCCGGACTGAGTTCCTTAAAAAAAGACCCGTGCCCCCCCTGCCAACCCCCCACAGTTTTGGAACCACTGCCCTATATCAGTCCACCAAATCCAAGCAGTCTTATTAGTCTACTCTAGGCCTACTTGGAGTAGGCAACACAGGGAGAGTGTGCATAATTTAGAATGGCAAGACCAAGACGAATGGATGCACGTGCTGCATTAGCGTTACTACAAGATCTGAATGAAAACGACTCAGATTGCGGGGCAGAAATGGATCACGACATCTCTGATTATTATTCTGATTTATGCTGAATGGCTTTCCATATCTGGGAAAGGATCCATATCGGACAGCAGGTGAGCTGATCAGCCGTGCCATCTGATCCGATAATGTTTAGGATCAGATGGCACGGCTCTACTAGGTGAAAGGAGGAAGCAGTGTGTGAACAACACCAGCAGGAGTCTTGCACACGGGCTACGTGAGAGACATATGAGGGCCAAGGCAGCAGCAAAGATTCCACGGGAGCCATTGCGCAAGCAAAACTGCACACAGTTCCCGGGGAATAGAAACTGCAAGGTGGGCAGATGCACTCGGAACAGAACCCACGACACTGGTTTCAGTTGCAAGGTACTTGTTTGTGGGAAGTGCTGCAATCAAGTGAAAGTGATGAAGATTTGTGATGACTGTTAGGACAAGGGATCACAGCTAAATGAGATCCAACTGTTGTGTGAAGACACACACAAATCAAATCAAATGTTATTGGTCATATACACATGGTTAGCAGATGTTATTGCGAGTGTAGCGAAATGCTTGTGCTTCTAGTTCTGACAGTGCAGCAATATCTAACAAGTAATTTAACAATTCCACAACAACTACCCAATACACACAAATATAAGTAAAGGAATGGAATAAGAATATATACATATATGGCTGAGCAATGACCTTGCATAGGCAAGATGCAATAGATGGTATAAAATACAGCACACCATACCGTAAGCACGAGCGAGGCCACAAATAATTTTTCCAATAACTGACAAAATTATACTATTTTTGACTGCTATCATATCGACACTTATATTCATTATAATAACATTATTGCATTTGTGTTGATGTTCACTATTTACAAGCATGCTTGGCACCTATACTGATGTTTAGTCTGCTGATATTTTCTTAATTGACTGCGTGTTTTACTGTTTCAACGCACTTGCTTTTTGTTTCATACTTGTAACAAAGGCACTCCATGAATAACATTTATTTTACTTGAAATTATGTATTTAGTGTTTTTTTCCCTTCATTTTTACATATAGCCTATGTAACAAACTAATGACAATGCTATTTTCTTTCAAATACTTACATTTCGTACATTACCTAACACCTTCATAAACACAGCCAAATTATTTTGGAAAGAAGGGGGGGGGGGGGGGTCCAATGAGGCCAGGATTTTCTAGTTAAATTGATTTATTAGACTGGTGGCTATTGGTACTCCCCGAGGCCTGGCTATTCTACTATTTATTTATGCATACGGTCACCGTCATGGCACTTTGAGGATGAAATGCTCAGAATTGTTTTGTCTTTTATGATATTTCTCAGGAAGTACTTATAAAATACACATATTTATATAAAATACACATATTTATACACATACACATATTTAAAATACACATATTTAGGAAAAGTCAGGGACAGGTGGGTTCAAGGATCTTATTGAAATTAAGTTTTTGAAATTACAACATTTAAAACGGCTGATTTCCCTAGCTGTGGTATATAATGTTGAGACATCAGCATACATAGACACACAGGCTTACTCAATGCTAGCGGTAGGTCATTAGTAAAAAATATAAAAAAGGGGCCAAGACAGCTAGCTACCTTGATGTATGTCAAACTCTACCTGGTTTACGTTAGAGAGGCTTCCAATAAAGAACACCCTCTGTGTTCTGTTAGATAGGTAACTCTCGATCCACGATATGGCACAGGAGATAAAGCCAGAACACATTTTCAACAGCAGACTATGATTGATCATGTCAAACGCTGCACTGAAGTCTAAGAAAACAGCTCCCAAAGTCTTCTTACAGTAATTTCAATTTCTTTCAGCCAATCATCAGTCATTTGTGTTAGTGCTGCACATGATTTTTAAAGTAAGTCGCTCTGGATAAGAGCGTCTGCTAAATGACTTAAATGTAAATGTAAATGTAAAGTAGTCAACCTACAGAATAAACCAACAGACTACTTCAACTACATTGGAACAAATGTAATGGTTACAGACATTTTCTTTCTTGCTATGACTGTAATATGCTGTTGTTGATCTAACTTAGTTGAATGCACTGACTGTAAATTGCTCTGGATAAGAGCATCTGCTGAATGACCAAAATGTAAATGTAAAAACAAACACATGCAAAACATGCTCAGTATTAATCTAATGAGCTTTCGCCCACAAACAAGTACAAATATGGTCGATGCGGACCAGATCCAAATCTGAACAAATCACAGACGTCTAGCCTATGTTTCACAAGTTTTAACATCACATTACAGTACGGCACAGTAGAGTACAGTATGGTACGGTACAGTACGTTACAGGACAGTCAAGATGTATTTAGTAGAGTAGCGTATAATAAGGTACAGAGCACTAGAGAGTTTAATTCATAGTACATTATAGTTTAGTTTAGTAGATTCGTGTAAAGTAGGGTACAATACAGTACACAATAATTTACTTTACTGGATGCTACTGTGCTCTACTGTATTGTACAATGCTGTACTCTATTGTACTGTACTGTGGTGTCCAAACTTGTGAAACACAGATATCTATGATTGGTTTAGATTTGGTCCGGACTGCACCAAAGAAAGAGAACAAAAAAAGACGTCCTGTCCAGACAGGACAAAAAAAAGACGTCGCCACCGTTTGGCAGTTTATTTAGTTCCCTATTTAGTGCACTACATAGGGTGCCATTTGGGACAGACACTTGCAGTCTGCTTCTTACGTTATTTAATGGTAACTAACTCCACCAATCTACAACCCCTACTGACACACTGGCCAAACAGGATACCTAGACAGGGCCAAATCTTGCCACCCCAAAAAAGGCTAGAGTCAGTCCTGTGCCAAGAAAAGAGGCAACAGTCAGTGGCCAAAACGTTGTCCTCCGAACTCAGAAGAGCAGTTTATGATTGTTGTTTAGGGTTACAGCTAGCAGGCAGTGTGCTGAGCAGAGCTGTTACAACTGCAGTGGGTTAACATAGAGAATCAATTACGATGCAAATCATAGAGAAGACACACATGCACACACACACACAAATACACAGTCCAGGAAATTAGTTAACACCCCTACTGTAAAAATACTGTAGAATCCTGTCTCATTTTACACAGTCATTAAAGACAGGGTGGGTAAAATCACCCCTTTGCTCTGAGCCACAGAATACAGTACATACACACACCATTTCTAAATTCAAAGTCATTTTCAAATGTTCTGCTGTGTCACCCAAATTAGAACACACACTCTGTTGGGAGATAATACAGAAATATGCTGTGTGCATCCCAGATGGTACCATATTCCCTATATAAGGATCTGGTCAAAAGTTGTGCACTACATAGGGAATAAGGGAACCATTTGGAATGCAAACAATAATCATAATCTCTGATTATGAATTATATGGATTACCCACGGAGACCAATGCGCCAAAACAGTGAATAGAAGAGCCTGTAGGGAGAAGACCCTGTACTATGTACGCATGTTATATTGTGGGAACATATTGTGAAAACATTCAATAATAATGTTTAGATATCTGGACTCTTTCTATCTCCTCAAAGGAATCATGTTAGAGACTGACAAATAGTGTGCGTGTGCGTGTCTGATCATCAATATTAAATTAATCTGCAGGCCTTGTGTATACAGACACACAGAGACACACAAACAGCGTGAGACCAGCTGATCCATCTCTGTAGATACAGTACCATTGAGACCAGAGTGAGTGCTCTTCACACATCATGTGTCTACATCTTTTGGAGTGTATGTGTGTGTGGTATGGCTCTGTGAGGGGGTGTGTTTTAGAATACTGCCATTTGCTGCACAGACTTAAGAGGCATCAAATCTCTCCCTCCCTCCCTCCCTCCCTCCCTCAATCCCTCCATCCAAACCTTTGCACAGATGATGAATCCATGTGTACTGTGTGTGTATGGTAACACATGGCAACATGGGTACATAGAGAAACAAAGGAGTATAAATAACCCCAATTAATGGACCACAGCTGCAGAGAGAGAGAGAGAGAGAGAGAGAGAGAGAGAGAGAGAGAGAGAGAGAGAGAGAGAGAGAGAGAGAGAGAGAGAGAGAGAGAGAGAGAGAGAGAGAGAGAGAGAGAGAGAGACTCTTTTTATTTGCAAAACACCTTTATTGGCCAAATAGTTACACCATTAAAAGAAAACTTTATTTCATTTGAAACAAGCCCTCCTCACACGCCACACCCCTACAAAAATCCCCCAGCAGGATCACCAACCCCCCCATATACTGTGCATTCGGAAAGTATTCAGACCCCTTGACTTTTTCCACATTTTGTTTCATTACAGCCTTATTCTAAAATGGATTAAATCGTTTCCCCCCTCCTCAATCTTCAGACAATAATACCCCATAATGACAAAGAAAAAATAGGTTTATAGAAATGTTTGCAAATGTATTAAAAATAAAAAACAGATATCATATTTACATAAGTATTCACACCCTTTACTCAGTGCTTTGTTGAAGCACCTTTGGCAGCAATTACAGCCTCGAGTCTCCTTGGGTATGAGGCTACAAGCTTGGCACACCTCTATTTGGGGAGTTTCTCCCATTCTTCTCTGCAGATCCTCTCAAGCTCTGTCAGGTTGGATGGGGAGCGTCGCTGCACTGCTATTTTCAGGTCTCTCCAGAGATGTTTGATCGGGTTCAAGTCCAGGCTCTGGCTGGGACACTCAAGGACATTCAAAAACTTGTCCCGAAGCCACTCCTGCGTTGTCTTGGCTGTGTGCTTAGGGTCATTTTCCTGTTGGAAGGTGAACCTTTGCCCCAGTCCTGATCTCTGTATTTTGCTCAATTGATCTTTCCCTCATTCCTACAGCATGATGCTGCCACCACAATGCTTCCCTGTAGGGATGGTGCCAGGTTTCCTCCAAAAGTGACATTTGGCATTCAGGACAAAGAGTTCAATCTTGGTTTCATTAGACCAGAGAATCTTGTTTCTCATGGTCTGAGAGTCCTTTAGGTGCCTTTTGGCAAACTCCAAGTGTGCTGTCATGTGCCTTTTACTGAGGAGTGGCTTCCATCTGGCTACTCTAGCATAAAGGTCTTATTGGTGGAGTGCAGCAGAGATCGTTGTCCTTCGTGAAGTTTCTCCCATCTCCACAGAGGAACTCTGGAGCTCTGTCAGAGTGACCATCAACTCCCTGACCAAGTCCCTTCTCCCCCGATTGCTCAGTTTGGCTGGGCGGCCAACTCTAGGAAGAGTCTTGGTGGTTTCAAACTTCTTACATTTAAGAATGATGGAGGCCATTGTGTTCTTGGGGACCTACAATGCTGCAGAAATGTTTTGGTACCCTTCCCCAGATCTGTGCCTTGACACAATCCTGTCTTGGGGCTCTATGGACAATTCCTTCGACCTCATGGCTTGGTTTTTGCTCTGACATGCACTGTCAACTGTGGGCCGTTATATAGACAGGTGTGTGCCTTTTCAAATCATGTCCAATCTATTGAATTTACCACAGGTGGACTCCATTCATTATGCGTAGATTGATGAGGAAAATGTCAATTTTAGAATAAGGCTAATGTAACAAAATGTAGTCAAGGGGTCTGAATACTTTCCGAATGCACTGTACATGCTCCAGTGTCAGGTGAGCACACACCCCACATCTTATCTTTCCTAGTCTTCCACATTGTCATTTTTGTCTGCTCCAACAGGTAGTTTACTAGGCAGTCCGTTCGCGTGTTGGCTACGCTATACCTAGGCCCTCCAATGTATAGGTCCAGAATCAGCCCCAACCCTAAGCCTGTACACCACACACCCAGGACAGAAAACAACCCTAGCAGCCTGTAACAAGAAAAAACAGATGCTGCACTGTCTCCTCCTCCCCACAGAACAGACACGCCCTCCCCACTGATGGATCAAGGTGCGACTTGTAATTTGTCTTAATATATTTCATGGTGTGTAGCCTAATATGTGTAGCCTAATGGTAGGATCCAAAGAAAGGGTGATTTAAATCATATCAGTGTTTTAATTAATTTAGATGGTAATATTTCTATAGGAGCTGATCCGTCTGATCCGTTGTCAGTATTGTGAAATAATAATTTTAAGGTAAGATTTGAATAGAGAAAGCTGATCCGAGAGCAGCGCTCCCTTTCTTTGGATCCTATCGGTATCAACACATGTTCCAATGATGCACTTAGAGACCGTTCTCTCTGTTAGGAAACACATGTTACATATTCGGCCGTTGTAGGAAAGATGCATTGTTAAAAAACTTGTAAGACTAAATTCCATCGCTATCGGGAAACCGGGCCCTGGTCAGGTAACAGTGCATATTGTCGTGTCTTTGGCTATGCCAGATTAAGTGATATGACATGCTATTCTATAAAATCCTTTCTCCGTAATAACTATTACCTGATTGAGCTAATCATGTAAATGTAATTAACTAGAAAGTCGGGGTACCACAAAATAATATTTATAGAGCTGTTATCTTCCGAATAAACTCTTAAAGACCTAGTAATATTTTACATCAATAGCAGTCAATATTAATCGTCACCTTATTTCAGTCTCATCTGACAGTTGTAAATTCTTGGTTATCTTCACGAACCCTGGCTAACAAGTTGAATCAGCAATACAAAATTGGGTTTAATTATTTATTTACTAAATACCTAACTAATCACACAGAATTACACATACACTTAATTAATCATAACTTGATTACAAATTACGTCATAAAGGAAAACGTCCCTAGCGGGCGGAACAGATATGACAGATTGTTACACAAAAGAAAAGTGGCTGGGTTTGAGTGAAAGAGCGGGAAGACTGAGGAACAAAGGGCGAAGCTGTGCTATCGTAAATACAATATCTTATGCATTCTAAATTACCGCCCATTTGGAAAAGGAAAATGCAATAAATATTTACTCTGAGGTTGGTGGTAGATGGAAGGCCGTGTTGCCCAACCGAGTCCTTTGAAGAATGTCTCTGCTGGTCAATTGGGTACGTTGCAGTAACGTCGTTGTTTGGTAGATGGGATACTCTGTCTGTCCTATCCTAATTTACGTTTGCAGCTGCTGTTGCTAACTCAACGTCTAGGAGGTATCACTTCTATAGTGAATAAGAGTTCAAAGTTCATACCATTCGCAACCAAAGCTCACGCTGATGTTGGCTTCGTTCTGTAGTTATTATCTGAACCATTCTGACATCGGACCGTCGTCCTCACATCCTCGGAACAGGAGGTTAAATTTTCGTCAAGGGCTTATATAGTGGAGGGAGTAAAGGGGTGTGTTTCATAGTTTACAACCCAGGTCTCTTCACGTGGGCGGGCCACTGAGTCGGGCCTAATTCACTCATGAAAACCCAATTCTCACATTTTAGAAGCTAAAATCACATTTCATCCCATCACGAATAATTTCATATTCAAACATTTGAATTGAACAACAATTCCATGTGAATCCGATAACTCTGATGTGTAGACTTTCCACTGTAGAGTTTATGTCATTCTATCATTGATGAGAATGTGCCAGATGACAACCGAACTGACATAATATACCTTAAGTACCACCGCATATGTTCAATTGGTCGGATTACCAGAATATAGTTCATTTCCCCCCAACTTCTGATGTTCCCAGAATCTCTATGTTAACCAAGGGATTTTCTAATGTCACATCAGTAGAGTAGAGAGAGGAAAAAGGGGGGAAGAGGTATTTATGCCTGTCATAAACCTACCCCCAGGCCAACGTCATGACAATATGAAGGATAGAAGCGTTTGACTACTGAGATGCAAACGCCTGAAGGTACCACGTTCATCTGTACAAGCAAAAGTACGCAAGTATAAACACCATGGGACCACGCAGACATCATAACGAATTCTATCTCCTATAGATGAATGTACTTTGGTGTGAAAAGTGCAAATCAATCCCAGAACAACAGCAAAAGACCTTGTGAAGATGCTAGAGGAACCAGGTACAAAAGTATCTATATCCACAGTAAAACGAGTCCTATATCGACATAATCTGAAAGGCCGCTCAGCAAGGAAGAAGCCACTGCTCCAAAAACGCCATATAAAAGCCAGACTACGGTTTGCAACTGCGCACTGTACTTTTGGGAGAAATGTCCTCTGGTCTGATGAAACAAAAATATAACTGTTGGGCCATATTGACCATCGTTATGTTTGGCGGAAAAAGGGGGAGTCTTGCAAGCCGAAGAACACCATCCCAACCGTGAAGCACGGGGGTGGCAGCATCATGTTGTGGGGGTGCTTTGCTGCAGGAGGGACTGGTGCACATCACAAAATAGATGGCATCATGAGGGAGGAAAATTATGTGGATATATTGAAGCAACATCTCAAGACATCAGTCAGGAAGTTAAAGCTTGGTCGCAAATGGGTCTTCCAAATGGACAATGACTCCAAGCAAACTTCCAAAGTTGTGGCAAAATGGCTTAAGGAGAACCAAATCAAGGTATTGGAGTGGGAATCACAAAGCCCTGACCTCAATCCCATAGAAAATGTGTGGGCAGAACTGAAAAAGCGGTTGTGCGAGCAAGGAGGCCTTACAAACCTGACTCTGTAAAACCAGCTCTGTCAGGAGGAATGGGCCAAAATTCACCCAACTTATTGTGGAAGGCTATCCGAAACGTTTGACCAAAGTTAAACAATTTAAAGGCAATGCTACCATATACTTATTGGGTGCATGTAAACTTCTGACCCACTGTGAATGTGATGGGGGAAAAAAGCTGAAATAAATGATTCTCTCTATTATTATTCTGACATTTCACATTCTTAAAATAAAGTTCTGATCCTAACTGACCTAATACAGGGACTTTTTACTTGGATTAAATGTCAGGAATTGTGAAAAAACGTATAAATGTATTTGGCTAAGGTGTATGTAAACTTCCGACTTCAACTGTATGTATACATAAACATTCATACATATACACATACACTGCTCATAAAAATAAAGGGAACACTTAAACAACACAATGTAACTCCAAGTCAATCACACTTCTGTGAAATCAAACTGTCCACTTAGGAAGCAACACTGATTGACAATAAATTTCACATGCTGTTGTGCAAATGGAATAGACAACAGGTGGAAATTATAGGCAATTAGCAAGACACCCCCAATAAAGGAGTGGTTCTGCAGGTGGTGACCACAGACCACTTCTCAGTTCCTATGCTTCCTGGCTGATGTTTTGGTCACTTTTGAATGCTGGCGGTGCTTTCACTCTAGTGGTAGCATGAGACGGAGTCTACAACCCACACAAGTGGCTCAGGTAGTGCAGCTCATCCAGGATGGCACATCAATGCGAGCTGTGGCAAGAAGGTTTGCTGTGTCTGTCAGCGTAGTGTCCAGAGCATGGAGGCGCTACCAGGAGAAAGGCCAGTACATCAGGAGACGTGGAGGAGGCCCTAGGAGGGCAACAACCCAGCAGCAGGACCGCTACCTCCGCCTTTGTGCAAGGAGGAGCACTGCCAGAGCCCTGCAAAATGACCTCCAGCAATTCCCACCTTTTGTCTATTCCATTTGCACAACAGCATGTGAAATTTATTGTCAATCAGTGTTGCTTCCTAAGTGGACAGTTTGATTTCACAGAAGTTTGATTGACTTGGAGTTACATTGTGTTGTTTAAGTGTTCCCTTAATTTTTTTGAGCAGTGTATATACATACTTTTTTTTAGAATATACCTTTATTATTCCCTGCAAACCCTACCATCCCTCCCCCAATTGGAATAAACAAATAAACAATAACACTTAGGCTTCTACCTTCAGTTTATACATATTATACACATTTTACAGACACAATCTATTTACAATAGTTATATTTTGTTTGTTTTGAGTTCTTCCTCTATTTCCGATGTCCAGTTTGATTTCTATTTGTAACTGTGCTATTTCACAAAATTTCTGAACCTATATATATTTTACAGACCCCGTATGTTTTACATTGGTTATCTTGTTGTTATTAGTCCCACCCTTCAGCTCCATTCAACCCCTCCCATCTATCTCTTAACACCATCCATTTTGGATTTCTATTTGCCATATATTTTTCAACTGTGCTGTGATGCTTCACAAAAGTACTGAACCTTTCTATTCTCATAGCTTCTACAGATTGTAAATTTAACATAAGCATTTTCGCTAAAATAATTATTATATTATTGATTGATTGACTATGACTTTTCAAATCACCCAGTATTGCCATCTGCAGAGTTAGTTCTAGGTAAATGTTGCAATTCTTCAGCCATTCCTGGACCTGTGACCAAAAACGAGCTACATATAGACAGTACCAAAATAAATGATCTAATACAGGGCTGCCCAACCCTCGTCCTGGAGATCTACCATCCTGTGGGTTTTCAGTCCAAGTGATTATACAAAATTTTCAGTCCAAGTGATTATACAAAATTCTTGCAACCAATAGAATGTTAAATATATGGGGGATACAATCTTCCGAGCCCTGCCGATTTTGCTGTGAGGAGGCAGAGTCATTAGATCAGGGCTGCCCAACCCTCTTCCTGGAGATCTACTGTCGTGTAGGTTTTCAGTCCAACCCTAATTTAGTGTATCTGATTCAGCTAGTTAAGGTCTTGTTGAGCAGCTAATTAGTAGAATCAGGTGTGTTAAATTAGGGTTGGACTGAAAACCTACAAGTTTTTTTAATCAATTAGTATATTTGAGTTTAACCACAATATTTGCTGTATTATTTGTTCTGTATTTTCAGGTGGATTAAACTGAAATTGCATCAACTTTCTAAGGCTTGTTTAAAAAATTAAGATATTTTGGAGATTATTTCCTTTTCAAACAACTTAAAGTGAGCAGGTGCTATCTGAATAAAGGGAAAAGCGTCATTCTTGAACATAGGATGAGACATTCCTACCAATTTACTAGAGTTTGAACTTCAGTATAACTTTTGTATGACTGATGCCTTTTGTGAGAGGTCTAATGCTTTAATATTTAATAATTTCTGCACTCCGAATTCATATTCGTTATATAAATAGGCCCTTTTAATTTTGTCTGGCTTGCCATTCCAAATAAAATTGAGTATTATTTGTTCATATAATTTAAAAAGCAGGTCACTAGGTGTAGGCAAAACCATAAGCATATAGGTAAACTGTGATATGACTAAAGAGTTAATCAGGTTGATTTAAAAAAAAAAAAAAAAAGTATTTTCCTTTCCATGGTAGCAAGATCTTATCTATTTTTGCTAACTTTCTATAAAAATGTATTGGACTGAGATAATTTCTTTTTGGGGGGATTTGTATACCGAGTATGTCCACATCTCCGTCAGAGCATGTTTCAGTAATAATGAAATCAGATCTTCTCGTTGCGTGTCCGATAATCTACCATTTATATAGGAGTGGTTAAAACATGCTAATAATGGTCCTCTGAGTATATCAAAAAACGTTTGGTGTACTTCTACTGGTTATGCCATCCAGCCCTGTAGATTTCCCAGCCTTAAAGGCTTTAATTGCGTCAAGCATTTCCTTCTCTGTAATTTGGCCTTCACATGAGTCTTTCTGTACAGATGTTAATTTTACATTATTATTAGGGAAACAATCCATACAATTAGCTTCGGTTAGTGGAGATGGAGGAGACAAACATATTCTTAAAGTACTTTACTTCCTCTTTCACAATATCATTCGGTGAATCATGCGTGACTACATCATTTGTAACAAGTTTCAATAAAAAAATTTGGTAGCATTTCTATATTGAAGATTGAAAAAGAATTTGGTGCATTTTTCCCCATATTCCATCCAGTTCGCTTTATTTTTATAATATATTACACTGGATCTTTCTTGAATAAGTTCCTCCATTTGTTTTTGTTTTTCCTCTAACTTATTCTGTGCCTCTATGGTACAGTTTTATTGCTATCTAACTGTACTGTTAGTCCTTCAATTTCCTTTGTTAATATGGACTCTTCATCTAAATTGCTTTTGTTTTATAGATAAGTACTGAATTGCATGGCCTCTAAAAGGCTTACAATAAGGGGATCTGCTTGACCTATGGTATGTCTGAAAAAGTCAGTTATAAATTCTTCTGTCCTAGTTCTAAACAATTTATCAACTAGTAGGCTTTGATTCAATTTCCAATATCCTCGCCCACGTGGAAATTATGTAAGAGTAATATATATGCCAATTATGTGATGATCTGACCGCATTCTGTCCCCTATCAACACTTTTTAAACTTTTGGTGCCAGAGAGAATGGCATAAGAAAGTAGTCAAGACGACTAGCTTGATTAAGCCTCCGCCATGTATATCTCACTATGTCATTGTGTTTAAGCCTCCATATATCCACTCATTCCAATATATCCATGACATTCATGATTTCCTTAAGTGCCTGAGGGTGATAGTTTGTACTGTGATTTCCTTTCCGGTCCATAGAGGTATTTAAGACCGTATTAAAATCTCCCACCATAATAATTGAGTCTAGTGTTGCTTGTAGAGTTGATAAATTCTCATATATAATTTCAAAGAAGCTTGGATCATCATTATTTGGACCGTATAGGTTAATAAGCTATATCTGTTTATTGTCCAATAACATATTTAAAATAATGTGATATAATAATGAGCCCTTGGTTCTCTATGGTGTTGTAGGTCAGGGTGTTCTAGTCAATTCATTTCTATGTTTGGGATTGAGTATGGTTCCCAATTAGAGGCAGCTGATTATCGTTGTCTCTAATTGGGGATCATACTTAAGGTATCCCTGTTCCCACCTGCTTTTGTGGGATATTGTTTTGTGTTGTGCATGTTGCACCACGTAGTTCACGTTTCGTTGTTTTTATTTTTGTTTAAGTTTCACTTTGCATTAAATATGTGGAACTCAAATCACGCTGCGCCTTGGTCAGTCTTTCCTCATGATCGTGACAAATAATCCATCTACCTTGATGATCTGTTTGGACAACTTGCACATTTGGATCAAAATTACTGTTAATTAATATCATCACCCCTTTTGAATTTCTTTGCCCATGGGAGAAATATATTTTTCCCCCCCAGTCCTTATTCAACAAAAATAAATCTAAAATTGTTGAATGAGTTTCCTGTAAACAATAGATATTATATTCCTTCTCTTTTAGCCAGGAAAATACTGATCGTATTTTCTTATTATCTGCTAAGCCATTACAATTATAACTGGCTATACTTATTTCACCACTTACCATAATGAGAGACAACTTTCAATTCTAATTATCAAAATATATGTTTGTAAATGTACCATTAAAAAGTAACATGATTATTGAGTGTCTATATAGCTGTACCATGATATTTGCATTGCTACTAAGTAAACCTCCAATTGGTCCCCACTATTCCACCTGCTAAAAGCCCTCCTCATCCCGAGTTGGGTTGCCATCCCAATGCCCGGCAGACCACCACCGACCCCCTGGATCCCATATCCCTGGAGAGACCGGGACCCATCCTTCGACAAGAGCACACAGTGCCACCCATAGAACAGAAGCAGATCAACCGCCAAATGCATTTCCATCGCCCTCACCTCGATTTGTATTACATATAGCTATTAAAAAATATATATATATACAGTGGGGAGAACAAGTATTTGATACACTGCCGATTTTGCAGGTTTTCCTACTTACAAAGCATGTAGAGGTCTGTAATTTTTATCATAGGTACACTTCAACTGTGAGAGACGGAATCTAAAACAAAAATCCAGAAAATCACATTGTATGATTTTTAAATAATTAATTTGCATTTTATTGCATGACATAAGTATTTGATCACCTACCAACCAGTAAGAATTCCAGCTCTCACAGACCTGTTAGTTTTTCTTTAAGAAGCCCTCCTGTTCTCCACTCATTACCTGTATTAACTGCACCTGTTTGAACTCGTTACCTGTATAAAAGACACCTGTCCACACACTCAATCAAACAGATTCCAACCTCTCCACAATGGCCAAGACCAGAGAGCTGTGTAAGGACATCAGGGATAAAATTGTAGACCTGCACAAGGCTGGGATGGGCTACAGGACAATAGGCAAGCAGCTTGGTGAGAAGGAAACAACTGTTGGCGCAATTATTAGAAAATGGAAGAAGTTCAAGATGACGGTCAATCACCCTCGGTCTGGGGCTCCATGCAAGATTTCACCTCGTGGGGCATCAATGATCATGAGGAAGGTGAGGGATCAGCCCAGAACTACACGGCAGGACCTGGTCAATGACCTGAAGAGAGCTGGGACCACAGTCTCAAAGAAAACCATTAGTAACACACTACGCCGTCATGGATTAAAATCCTGCAGCGCACGCAAGGTCCCCCTGCTTAAGCCAGTGCATGTCCAGGCCTGTCTGAAGTTTGCCAATGACCATCTGGATGATCCAGAGGAGGAATGGGAGAAGGTCATGTGGTCTGATGAGACAAAAATATAGCTTTTTGGTCTAAACTCCACTCGCCGTGTTTGGAGGAAGAAGAAGTATGAGTACAACCCCAAGAACACCATCCCAACCGTGAAGCATGGAGGTGGAAACATCATTCTTTGGGGATGCTTTTCTGCAAAGGGGACAGTACGACTGCACCGTATTGAGGGGAGGATGGATGGGGCCATGTATCGCGAGATCTTGGCCAACAACCTCCTTCCCTCAGTAAGAGCATTGAAGATGGGTCGTGGCTGGGTCTTCCAGCATGACAACGACACGAAGCACACAGCCATGGCAACTAAGGAGTGGCTCCGTAAGAAGCATCTCAAGGTCCTGGAGTGGCCTAGCCAGTCTCCAGACCTGAACCCAATAGAAAATCTTTGGAGGGAGCTGAAAGTCCGTATTGCCCAGCGACAGCCCCGAAACCTGAAGGATCTGGAGAAGATCTGTAGGGAGGAGTGGGCCAAAATCCCTGCTGCAGTGTGTGCAAACCTAGTCAAGAACTACAGGAAACGTATGATCTCTGTAATTGCAAACAAAGGTTTCTGTACCAAATATTAAGTTCTGCTTTTCTGATGTATCAAATACTTATGTCATGCAATAAAATGCAAATTAATTACTTAAAAATCATACAATGTGATTTTCTGGATTTTTGTTTTAGATTCCGTCTCTCATAGTTGAAGTGTACCTATGATAAAAATTACAGACCTCTACATGCTTTGTAAGTAGGAAAACCTGCAAAATCGGCAGTGTATCAAATACTTGTTCTCCCCACTGTATATATATATTATTCATTTTTTATCTTATTTTAAATAAATAGCTATTAATATTTGTAGTAATGTAGGCAAGGTAATGTAAGGATTTTTACCTCTCACCAGTCTTGCCCTTACCAAAATTACATTATGGCAAGCAATTATTATATAGGCAAACAATTATTGTGAATCATCCTATATTGTCCCTCGCAACAGTTGTGGGATACACACACACCCACACTTCACAGTCCCCAAGTCCAGAACAGACTATGGGAGTCACACAGTACTACATAGAGCCATGACTACATGGAACTCCAATACACATCAAGTAACTGACGCATGCAGTAAAATTAGATTTTTTTAAACGATTAAAACACCTTATGGAACAGTGGGGACACACACACACGATAACATACGCACTATACATACACATGGATTTAGTACTCTATATACTGTATGTGGTAGTGGTGGAGTAGGGTCCTGAGGGCACACAGTGTGTTGTGAAATCTGTGATTGTATTGTAATATTTTTTAAACTGCATAAATTGCTATAATTTTGCTGGACCCCAGGAAGAGTAGCTGCTGCTTTGGCAGCTAATGGCGAACCATAATAAATACAAATACAACCCCTTTCCCCCACAACAACCATAGACTCAGATTCTCAACAGTTCCACCATCCCAGAGCCCAACTCAAGAAAGGTCTTGATTTACAAATGCATATACAGTTGCAGCTGTATGAGAAGGCCTAATAAAACTGTGCAAAAGAAATGGGCAGAAATGGGGAGATTTGATAAACCATTGTCACGTCCTAGATGATGGAGGTCAGATATACCCCCTTCCCCTGAAACACCCACAACATGCTCCCCCGTACTGACCATATTCCCAAGCATCTCCGTGCAGTCAGACCTTTGATTTTGTGCCACCAGGGCCACAATAATATGCATACTCTCTGAATGTCCGAGTGTGACCCCCTCCCCATGGGTTACTGCTTACCCAGGCTTTTAACCATTATTTTATCTTTAAAGAAAGCAAATTTGGCAAAGATTGGGCATTCATACCTCTGCCCTCTCTGTCCGAAGCGGTGTACACGTTCGAGTTGGATTTTGTCGATAGCTTCGCGTGGAATCTGAAGCGCTGTGAGGAGGAACTCTTTAACTACAGATTCAGGAACTTCTCCTTCTTTCTCTTGGATACCTGTAAGTACTAGATTCTCTCTCATGGATCTAGTCTGTATGTCAAGTAAGGCTTCTCTCAGAACGATGTTCTCCTTTTTAAGTTCATTAACTTCAGTTTCAATCTTATTGACTGTCCCTTTTAGCTTGTTTGTGTCTTTCTCCAATGTCGCAGCTTTTTCGTCACTTATCTCGAGGCTTGCCTTCAACACTATTATATCCTTACTGACTAGTTAAAAAATATATAATATACCCAGTTTGTCATTTATTGATTTTAACAGATCGGTTTCGACCTTTACCATTCCCGGTGGTGAAAATATTAAATCGTCTTTCTGTAGAAGAGTCACGTTTTCGTTTTGAAATAGGTTCCCCTGTCTTACTCTCCATCATGTTTGGGTGTTGCTTGTTTTCGTAATATTTGTCAATACATTTCTCTAGTCTTATGATTTGTTTTGTGTTGTTATCCAGATTGAAGGTTATTACCCACCAGACTGTGTAGTGCTAATATTTAGTCTAACTTACCGATATTGAATATTACGTCTTTATCTTGAGGTGGTCTACATAGCTGTGTTCAGTCCACCATCTTGCTACTTCCCTATTCTTAACTGGTTTTCCACTATTGATAATGTATATTAATTGCTAGTACAATGCCTTGCAAAAGTATTCATCCACCTTGGCGTTTTTCCTATTTTGTTGCATTGCAACCTTTAATTTAAATAGATTTTTGGGGGTATTTCATGTAATGGACATACACAAAATATTCCAAATTGGTGAAGTGAAAAAAAATACTTGTTTCAAAAAATTCAACAAAAAAAATAAAACATGCAGTGCAAAACAAGTGGTGCGTGCATATGTATTCACCCCCTTTGCTATGAAGCCCCTACTTAAGATCTGGTGTAACCAATTACCTTCATCAGTCAGATACTTAGTTAAATAAAGCCCACCTGTGTGCAATCTAAGTGTCACATGATCTGTTACATGATCTCAGTATATATACACCTGTTCTGAAAGGCCCCAGAGGCTGCAACACCACTAAGCAAGCGGCACCATGAAGACCAAGGAGCTCTCCAAACAGGTCAGGGACAAAGTTGTGGAGAAGTACAGATCAGGATTGGGTTATAAAAAATATCAGAAACTTTGAACATCCCACAGAGCACCATTAAATCCATTATTAAAAAATTGAAAGAATATGGCACCACAACAAACCTGCCAAGAAAGGGCCGTCCACCAAAACTCACAGACCAGGCAAGGAGGGCATTAATCAGAGAGGCAACAAAGAGACCAAAGACAACCCTGAAGGAGCTGCAAAGCTCCACAGCAGAGATTGGAGTATCTGTCCATAGGACTAATTTAAGCCGTACTCTCCACAGAGCTCCACAGAGCTGGGCTTTACGGAAGAGTGGCCAGAAAAAAGCCATTGCTTAAAGAATAAGCAAAAATAAGCAAACAAAAGTGGGAGACTCCCCAAACATATGGAAGATGGTACTCTGGTCAGATTAGTTTGAAACTGAGTATTTTGGCCATCAAGGGAAAATATCTGGCACAAACCCAACACCTTTCGTCACGTCGAGAACAACATCCCAACAGTGAAGCATGGTGGTGGCAGCATCATGCTGTGGGGATGTTTTTCCATCGGCAGGGATTGGGAAACTGGTCAGAATTGAAGGAATGATGGAGGGCGCTAAATACAGGGAAATTCTTGAGGGAAACCTGTTTCAGTCTTCCAGAGATTTGAGACTTTGGGACTGAGGTTCACCTTCCAGCAGGACAATGACCCTAAGCATACTGCTAAAGCAACACTCGAGTGGTTTAAGGGGAAACATTTAAGTGTCTTGGAATGACCTAGTCAAAGCCATGACCTCAATCCAATTGAGAATCTGTGGTATGACTTAAATATTGCTGTACACCAGCGGAACCCATCCAACTTGAAGGAGCTGGAGTAGTTTTGCTTTGAAGAATGAGCAAAAATCCCAGTGGCTAGATCTGCCAAGCTTATAGAGACTTACCCAAGAAACTTGCAGCTGTAATTGCTGCATAGGGTGGCTCTACAAAGTATTGAATTTGGGGGGGTGAATAGTTATGCACGCTCAAGTTCTGTTTGTCTTAATTCTTGTTTATTTCACAATAAAACATATTTTGCATCTTCAAAGTGGTAGGCATGTTGTGTACATGTGTACATGTGTACATGTGATACAAACCTCCCCCCCATACAGTGGCTTACTTTCGCAAGCCACTGTATATTACTTGCTTTAGCAAGTCTCTCGGATTTCCTACCAGAGAGATTGTAAACTGTAATCTGTTTTACTGAGACTTGGCTAACGGGGGAGGTACTTGATACGGCTATTCAGCCTGCAGGGTTTTCTGTACATCGGCAAGACAGGAAAAAATTACTTTGCGGGAAGAACAAAGGCGGAGGAGTATGTTTCATGATCAGCAACTCAAATCAAATCAAATCAAATTTTATTAGTCACATACACATGGTTAGCAGATGTTAATGCGAGTGTAGCGAAATGCTTGTGCTTCTAGTTCCGACAATGCAGTAATAACCAACAAGTAATCTAACCTAACAATTCCACAACTACTACCTTATACACACACACAAGTGTAAAGGGATAAAGAATATGTACATAAAGATATATGAATGAGTGGTGGTACAGAACGGCATGGCAAGATGCAGTAGATGGTATAGAGTACGGTATATACATATGAGATGAGTACTGTAGGGTATGTAAACATAAAGTGGCATAGTTTAAAGTGGCTAGTGGTACATGTATTACATAAAGATGGCAAGATGCAGTAGATGATATAGAGTACAGTATATACATATGAGATGGGTAATGTAGGGTATGTAAACATTATATTAAGTGGCATTGTTTAAAGTGGCTAGTGGTACATTTTTACATAATTTCCATCAATTCCCATTTTTAAAGTGGCTGGAGTTGAGTCAGTATGTTGGCAGCGGCCGCTAAATGTTAGTGGTGGCTGTTTAACAGTCTGATGGCCTTGAGATAGAAGCTGTTTTTCAGTCTCTCGGTCCCTGCTTTGATGCACCTGTACTGACCTCGCCTTCTGGATGATAGCGGGGTGAACAGGCAGTGGCTTGGGTGGTTGTTGTCCTTGATGATCTTTATGGCCTTCCTGTGACATCGGGTGGTGTAGGTGTCCTGGAGGGCAGGTAGTTTGCCCCCGGTGGTGCGTTCTGCAGACCTCACTACCCTCTGGAGAGCCTTACGGTTGTGGGCGGAGCAGTTGCCGTACCAGGCGGTGATACAGCCCGACAGGATGCTCTCGATTGTGCATCTGTAGAAGTTTGTGAGTGCTTTTGGTGACAAGCCGAATTTCTTCAGCCTCCTGAGGTTGAAGAGGCGCTGCTGCGCCTTCTTCACAACGCTGTCTGTGTGGGTGGACCAATTCAGTTTGTCCGTGATGTGTACACCGAGGAACTTAAAACTTTCCACCTTCTCCACTACTGACCCGTCGATGTGGATAGGGGGGTGCTCCCTCTGCTGTTTCCTGAAGTCCACAATCATCTCCTTTGTTTTGTTGACGTTGAGTGTGAGGTTATTTTCCTGACACCACACTCCGAGGGCCCTCACCTCCTCCCTGTAGGCCGTCTCGTCGTTGTTGGTAATCAAGCCTACCACTGTAGTGTCATCCGCAAACTTGATGATTGAGTTGGAGGCGTGCATGGCCACGCAGTCATGGGTGAACAGGGAGTACAGGAGAGGGCTCAGAACGCACCCTTGTGGGGCCCCAGTGTTGAGGATCAGCGGGGTGGAGATGTTGTTACCTACCCTCACCACCTGGGGGCGGCCCGTCAGGAAGTCCAGGACCCAGTTGCACAGGGCGGGGTCGAGACCCAGGGTCTCGAGCTTGATGACGAGTTTGGAGGGTACTATGGTGTTAAATGCTGAGCTGTAATCGATGAACAGCATTCTCACATGGGTATTCCTCTTGTCCAGATGGGTTAGGGCAGTGTGCAGTGTGGTTGCGATTGCGTCGTCTGTGGACCTATTGGGTCGGTAAGCAAATTGGAGTGGGTCTAGGGTGTCCGGTAGGGTGGAGGTGATATGGTCCTTGACTAGTCTCTCAAAGCACTTCATGATGACGGAAGTGAGTGCTACGGGGCGGTAGTCGTTTAGCTCAGTTACCTTAGCTTTCTTGGGAACAGGAACAATGGTGGCTCTCTTGAAGCATGTGGGAACAGCAGACTGGGATAAGGATTGATTGAATATGTCCGTAAACACACCAGCCAGCTGGTCTGCTCACACTCATGGTGTGATTGTCGGAATGTAAAAACTCTTAAGACTTTCTGTGCCCCTGACCTGGAATACCTCACGATGAAATGCCGACCACATTATCTCCCCAGAAAATTCACAGGTGTTTGAATCACGGCTGTGTACATTTTCAAAGAACTACACAGGACTTTCAACAAATTCGAAACAGCATATCCTGAGGCCGCTTTCGTTGTAGCCAGGGACTTAATCAAAATAAATCTAAGGAAAGTTCTCCCGAAATTCCATCAACACATCTCTTGGCTCACTCGGGGGGAAAATACGTTGGACCATTGTTATTCTCCATTCCGACTGCATGGCCAAACATGACTCCAACACCATCATGAAGTTTGCAGATGACACAACGAAGGTGGGCCTGATCAGCGACAGTGACGAAACAGCGTACAAGGAGGAGGTCAAAGCCTTGTCGTAGTGGTGCCAGGGAAACAGTCTCTCCCTCAACGTCAGAAAAACCAAGGAGCTGATCGTGGACTACAGGAAACAGGGGGAGGAGCATGCCCCTATTGTCATTGACAGGGCTACAGTGGAGAGGGTAAAAAGCGTAAAGTTCCTTGGCGTGCACATCACAGAGTACCTGACATATCCAATCACACCACCACCAATCACACCACCACTTCAGGCAGGCGCCTGAAGAAATTTGTCATGGGCCCTCGGGTCCTAAAGAAGTTATACAGCTGCACAATCGAGAGCATCTTGACAGGCTGCATCACCGCCTGGTACAGCAACTGCACCACCATCAACCGGAAGGCCCTACAGAAGGTGTTGCGGACAGCACAATAAATCACTGGGGGTGAGCTCCCTGCCCTCCAGGACATCTACACCAGGCGATGTTTGAGGAAGGCCCAAAAGATCGACCAGTACTCCCGTCACCCGAGCAACAGACTGTTCACTCTCTTACCTTCTGGCAAGCAGTATCGGATTATCAGGTCTAGGACCAACAGGCTCAGAGACAGCTTCTACCACCAGGCCATCAGACTGCTGAAAACCTAAACCTCCCTGCACAGACCTGCACCTTAGAGACTATTTGCACCAGAGAGAATATATGCACCTTAGAAACTATTTCCACCGACTACCCACACATCCAACCCTTAACACAAACACACACACACCACACCACACCACACACACACACTCAGAGCTCACACAAGCACACTCACAGTCAACGCTGCTGTTCTAATATATACAGTTGAAGTCGGAAGTTTACATACACCTTAGCCAAATACATTTAAGATCAGTTTTTAATTTATTTAATCCTAGTAAAAATTCCATGTTTTAGGTCAGTTAGGATCAAAACATTATTTTAAGAATGTGAAATGTCAGAATAATAGTAGAGAGAATGATTTATTTCAGCTTTTATTTCTTTCATCACATTCCCAGTGGGTAAGAAGTTTACATACACTCAATTAGTATTTGGTAGCATTGCCTTGAAATTCTTTAACTTGGGTCAAACGTTTCAGGTAGCCTTCCACAAGCTTCCCACAATAAGTTGGGTGAATTTTGGCCCATTCCTCCTGACAGAGCTGGTGTAACTGAGTCAGGTTTGTAGGCCTCCTTGCTCGCACACACTTTTCAGTTCTGGCAACAAAATTTCTATAGGATTGAGGTCAGGGCTTTGTGATGGCCACTCCAATACCTTGACTTTGGAAATGGCTTAAGGAAATGTCCTTAAGCCATTTTGCCACAACTTTGGAAGCATGCTTGGGGTCATTGTCCAGTTGGAAGACCCATTTGCGACCAAGCTTTAACTTCCTGACTGATGTCTTGAGATGTTGCTTCAATATATTCACATAATTTTCCTCCCTCATGATGCTATCTATTTTGTGAAGTGCACCAGTCCCTCCTGCAGCAAAGCACCCCTACAACATGATGCTGCCACACCTGTGCTTCACGGTTGGGATGGTGTTCTTCGGCCTGCAAGCCTCCCCCTTTTTCCTCCAAACATAACGATGGTCATTATGGGCCAACAGTTCTATTTTTGTTTCATCAGACCAGAGGACATTTCGCACCAAAGTACGTTCATCTCTAGGAGACAGAATGCGTCTCCTTCCTGAGCGGTATGACGTCTACGTGGTCCCATGGTGTTTATACATGTGTACTATTGTTTGTACAGATGAACGTGGTACCTTCAGGCGTTTGGAAATTGCTCCGAAGGATGAACCAGACTTATAGAGGTCTACAATTATTTTCTAAGGTCTTGGCTGATTTCTTTTGATTTTCCAATAATGTCAATCAAAGTGGCACTGAGTTTGAAGGTAGGCCTTGAAATACATCCACAGGTACACCTCCAATTGACTCAAATTGTGTCAATTAGGCTATCAGAAGCTTCTAAAGCCATGACATCATTTTCTGGAATTTTCCAAGCTGTTTAAAGGCAGTCAACTTAGTGTATGTAAACTTCTGGCCCACTGGAATTGTGATACAGTGAATTATAAGTGAAATAATCTGTCTGTAAACAATTGTTGGAAAAATGACTTGTCATGCTCAAAGTAGATGTCCTAACTAACTTTCCAAAACTATAGTTTGTTAACAAGAAATTTGTGGAGTGGTTGAAAAACGAGTTTTATTGACTCCAACCTAAGTGTATGTAAACTTCCGACTTCAACTGTACTATTGATTCCACTACCTACTTCATACTTGTAAATACAGTCCATTATTACTATGCATACTACCTCTTCTATTACTTCTACTACTTGTTATTTTTTATTTGACTCTTTTCATTGTTATTATTGATTCAGGTATTGCATTGTTGAGGGAGCTAGCTAGCGCAAAAGAGTTTTGATGCAACTTTTGTACTTGCTGTGAACTGTGTACGTGACTAATACATTTTATATCTCTCCTCTTTCCATTTCTTCTCTCCTCCTCCCCCTCTGTCCTATCCTCTCCTCTTTCCATCTCTTCTCTCCTCCTCCCTTTCTCCTATCCTACTCTCTCCTCGTCAGTTTAGCCATAGCTGTCCAGCTCTTGCCTGGGGAGGACCAATTAGGACCAGTGCAGAGCCGAAAGGGAGGAGTTATCATGTCTGGTTATAGCCAGGGGCAAAGAGATAGGCATTTATGACTCCGCCATACATGCACACACACAAACAAACAGAGAGAGACTTTAACTGAGCCCTACACAAGGCTTTAAAAGCTTTCAGCTTTCAGAGACACAGGCCTACTCCTCATGGCTTTAAACACCAGCCTTTGTCATCTATCCCTCTCTCTTTCCTTTTTTCAATTTTCTCTTTAATGTGTGTGTCACCATAAAGGCTCATAGAACAGGAACAGAATCGATATGAAGGCAATAATTAGTTGATGCCAAAATCTAATAACATACTGCACCCATGGCTTGTGACTGAAATATAGTTCCAACAGCAACTGTCTCTATTCCATAAGATTATTTGTTTATGTTTGATAGAGCCTGAAATGAATCAATGATATGATCGCATTCAACAGGTTTCCCTACATGCAGAAAATGTCATTCCTCACACACAGGAAAATTTGAATGTGGACAGCAACTGTCATTTTCATATCAGTGAAAATAACATTTTGCTGCCAAACCACAGGGTGTAGGCCTACATGAGAGGGGTGGGAAGAGAACTGTTCACACTATAGGAATAGGTTCACACAGTCCATGCACACATTGTACCTAATTGGCAACGACAAGACAATACAGTTCTCTTTCATTTTAAAAAGAGGATTGACAATTTGAATACTGCATAATGCCAATTAAGTGCCATCATCACTCTGATCCTTTCAACGTCCACTTCACCACCCTCTCTTGTTCTGGTCGTCTGCTTTACTAGACTGCATTACCTCTCCCTTTCTCGTTGACTGAATACTCTGGGCAGCTGTTCTGAAAACAGATTACCGGTTTCAGAGTTTAGGCTGCAGCGGGAAAGTTTGGCAGCCACACAGATAGACAGATTGCGTAAGTCTCTTTTACCTGTTTGTCGAGGGTCTCTTTTCCCGCAGTGGAGACCTTCGGAACAGGCACGCTCTCGCAGGTGCAGCCCTCCAAGAGGTAAATCCCGGCGGGCCGTACACTCTGCTCGTTTTCGAAGTAAAAAAACACGTTTTGGTACAGCGCAAAGAACTTCTCGTGCCACCTGCTGTTCTCCGTGGTCTTCTTGCTCAAATAACCGCGCTTGGTACCCTCCTTACGCGCAACGACTGAGAGGAACAGAGCGTGTCCCTCATTAAACCTGACACTCTTCTGCATTTTAATGTATTCCTTTTTGTTTTTTATAAAACCGTGTGTAGGCTATTGAATGCGAGACCAAATCCGCCGGTGTGTGTTTAAACTTCCCCTTTCAGTGAATGAAGAGGGAAAGTGGTCACCAGACTGAGCATCACAAGGCTGAGCGCCGAGGTGCACGGGAAAGTTGCCCCGCCAAAGGGAGAGCTCTTGCGGGGAAACTCATATTCGAGAGAGACCCCGTCAACGACTTCTTAAACCCATGTACGATCCATGTCCACATCTGCCAAACGTTGAAAAGAAAGGTAGACAAAATCCCAGATGGAGGAAAGAGTAGGCAATGAGATGCAGAAAATGGAAAGGTTATTGTTCGCAAAGCAGAGAGGGGGGAAGCCTTGGAGAGGACAAACAGTGTGGTCGAATCACCGCCTAGATCAGCAACAATTGGCTTTGGCTCCGCCTCTCTCTCTCTCTCTCTCTCTCTCTCTCGCTCTTCTCTCTGTACACAGAAAAATGCTGGGTTAAAAAAACATCTAATTTGTGTTATTTGGTAACCCAGCGTTGGCTAAATATTGGACACAACACATGCTGTGTTATTTTGACGCAGCCAGTTGGGTTGGGTGAATGTTGGGTTTACCTAAAAATGGGTTCATTTGGTTTTTATTCATGTTCATGCAGTGTTGATCCAGAACTTGGGAGTTTTTTTATGTAATCTATTTTTAGTACACATGTTCCAAACACTGTCAAGACTCAGCATATCTAAGCATTTAGATCAATGACATGGTGGCGCTATAACGGGCACATGTTTATATCTCTTGATATTTTTACTCAGAGGGATGGAATTGGGCACAAATGCTAAGGAATATGAGTCTAGCTAAACTGTAAAATATGATTCAGTTTGGCCGCATGGTGGCTCTGTTGGACAGGAAAGGTTATTAATGCAAGCTCATTGGCTTATTGCGGCCATATTGTTTTTTTTAATTATTATGGATCCCCATTTGAGCAAGAAGTCATGGAAAATATTGTGTTTGAAGATATATATCCATAGATGCTATATAACAAATTTAGTGCCGATCGATTTAGCCATCCTGGAGAAGACAACATTTGAAGTAGTCACAATCATAAAAAATAGTCCAAAATATGCATATTGCATAATTTTGAATTGTGATATTTGGCAGGCATGGTAAGGAGAGCAGAAGTAGCTCCTCCTAGGGCGATGTGTCCAATTTGTCCTAATGGTAGCAAAGTGGTCTACAGCTTGAAACCTGGCATTGCTGCTTGCAGCTGTTTATTATTATTAGGGGTTCAGCAGCGAAGATGGTGAAACCCTATTGTTGTCACGTTCCTGACCTTATTTCCTTTGTTTAGCCTTGTTTAGTTGGTCAGGACGTGAGCTGGGTGGGCATTCTATGTTATGTGTTTCTATGTTGGGTTCATTGTATTAGCCTGATATGGTTCTCAATCAGGGGCAGGTGTTTTACTTTTCCTCTGATTGAGAACCATATTAAGGTAGGCTGTTCTCACTGTTTGTTTGTGGGTGATTGTTGCTGTGTCTATGTTTGTGTCTGCACTTTCGTTTGTTAGCTTCACGGTCGTTTGTTGTTTTGTCTAGTTTGTATTAGTGTTCGTGTTCGTTTAATCTTCAAATAAATAGAAGATGTATTTATATCACGCTGCGCCTTGGTCCTCTCTTTCACCTAAAGACGATCGTGACAATTGTGTTTCTTCTGGTTCAGTATTATTAGGGGTTAAAGCAGCAACGCTGGTCAAACCCTATTCTATTGTTGGCATTCATTATTATTATTCATTTTCTTCCGTAAAGCAAAATTTAAATTCCTGTGAGATAGTAATACCTAGGAAGATGCAACTTGGCATGATGGTAAAGGCCCATGGGCCACACCCTCTCATGCAATGCAATGCCATTTTGAATTGTGTGCAAAACACTTAAAACGCTACTTCTCTGGCACCGAATGACCGGTCTGCACGAAACTTGATATGTGGCATCTATGGACAAAGTTCTCCCAACTCAACATTTTCCAGATTAGAAGCTAAAACAACATGGCTGCTATTGACCAATAAGTATACATGTGCGCATGGTCTGGCACATAAATGCATATTTGTATTTGTATTTATTATGGATCCCCAACTCTTCCTGGGGTTCAGCAAAATTAAGGCAGTTCTATTTATTTTAATAGATTACAATACATTCACAACAGATTAAGTGTGTGCCCTCCGGCCCCAACTCTACTACCACATATCTACAACACAAATGTATCGTGTGTGTATGCATGTGTCTGTTCTTATGTTTGTGTTGCTTCACAGTCCCCACTGTTCCATAAGGTATATTTGATCTGATTTTTAAGTCTAATTTTACTGCTTGTGTGAGTTACTTGATGTGGAATCAAGTTCTATGTAGTCATGGCTCTATGTACTACTGTGCACCTCCCATAGTCTGTTCTGGACATGGGGACCGTGAAGAGACCTCTGGTGGCATGTCTTGTGGGTTATGCATGGGTGTCCGAGCTGTGTGCCAGTAGTTCAAACAGACAGCTCGGTGCATTCAACATGTCAATACCTCTCACAAATACAAGTATGTGATGAAGTCAATCTCTCCTCCACTTTGAGCCAGGAGAATTTGACATGCATCTTATTAATATTAGCTCTCTGTGTACATCCAAGGGCCAGCCATGCTGCCCAATTTCAATTTTCTAAAGTCCCTCTTTGTGGCACCTGACCACATGACTGAACAGTCGTCCAGGTGCAACAAAACTATGGCATGTAGGACTTGCCTTGTTGATAGTGCTGTTAAGATTGCAGTGCAGCTCTTTATAATGGACAGACTTCTCCCCATCCTAGCTACTGTTGTATCAATATGTTTGAAACATGACAGTTTACAAGCCAGGGTTACTCCAAGCAGTTTAGTCTCCTCAACATGCTCAATTTCCACATCATTAATTACAAGATTTAGTCGACGTTTAGGGTTTAGTGAATGATTTGGCCCAAATACAATGCTATTAGGTTTAAATATTAAATATTAAATATTTAGGAATAACTTATTCATTGCCACCCATTCTGAAAATGCAGCTCTTTGTGTTGCAGTCATTTCAGTCGCTGTAGTAGCTGACGCGTATAGTGTTGAGTCATCCGCATACATAGACACATTGGCTTTGCTCAAAGCCAGTGGCATGTCGTTAGTAAAGATTGAAAAAAGTAAAGGGCCTACACAACTGCCCTGGGGAATTCCTGATTCTACCTGGGTTTTGTTGGAGAGGCTTCCATTAATCTGTGTTCTGTTAGACAGGTAACTCTTTGTCTACAATATAGCAGGGGGTTTAAGCTTTACTAACGGTTGGTACTGTTACCAACCGTTAGTAAACTTTTGGATAAAATTGTGTTTGGCCAGATACAATGCTATTTTACAGTAAACAAATTTTTGCTGATTGGTCGGCTATTTGAGCCAATAAAGGGGGCTTTACTATTTTTAGGTAGCGGAATAACTTTTGCTTCCCTCCAGACCTGAGTGCACACACTTTCTAATAGGCTTAAATTGAAGTTTGCTAATCTTGCCAATTAAAAAATCCTTAAAAAAAAAAAATCCCTTTGGCAATATCAGTGGGTTTTGTGATGAATGAGCCACCTGATTCAATGAATGATTGAGCGGAGTTTGCCATTTTGCCAAAAATTTAATTTAAGCTGCTCCAAAGCTTTTTACTATCATTCTTTGTCATTCATCTTTGTTTCATAGTGTAGTTTCTTCTTCTTTTTATTCAGTTTAGTCACATGATTAGTCAATTTGCAGTACATTTGCTAATCGATTGTACAGCCAGACCTATTTGCCATTTATTTTTCCTCATCCCTCAGCCATACAATGTTTCAATTCCTCATTAATCCGTGGGGATTTAATAGTTTTTACAGTCATCTTCTTCTGGGTGCATTCTTATTAGTAACTAGGATAAGCAATTTCATAAAAGTGCAGCGTCTGGTTGCTCCTCATTACACACCATGGACCAATAGGTTGATTGATAACCTGAACCAGGTTGCAGGCACTAGTTACAGTTTGAAGCTTTCTCTTGAGTAAGCAGGCTGATGAAAGCCAGGCAATATTTAAATCACCCATAAAATATACCTCTCTATTGATATCACATACATTATCAAGCATTCCACATGTTATCCAGATACTGACTGTAAACACTTGGTGGTTTATACTGTAGCAGCTTCCTACCAAAATTGGCTTTAGGTGAGGCAGATTAACCTGTAGCCATATTACTTCAACAGTATTTAACATGAGATAGTCTCTAAGCTTTACAGGAATGTGGTTGTGAATATAAAACAGCCACAACTCCACCTTTGGCATTTCTGTATTTTCTGTAAATCTCATAACCATGTATTGCTACCACTGTATCATCAAAGGTATTATTGAAGTGAGTTTCAGATATTGTCAGAATATGAATGTCATCTGTTACTAGCAAATTATTGATTTCATTAACCTTTTTTCTTAGCTACATATGTTAACGTGAGCTATTTTAACACTTTTCTGGGATGCTTGATTGTTTTTCTTGCTTTACTAAGAAGCTTAGCAAATGTAGACAAACATACTCGGGTTATTTATGTTAGTGCAGGGTGAGCTGCACACATTGGACTTCCTGCTAGGGCACACCACCTCAGTGCTAACAGTATTACTCTGGTTTATAAGCGTATGATCACTGCTTACAATAGCTGTAGGATCAGCAGTGGCATTCAGGGCAGTAAAGAGGGACATAAATTAGGTTACTTACATTGTGTCTTTCAATGCCCTTGGGATAATGTACATTTGCTGAAACATTATGACAACTCAGCGACACAAAGGTAGGTGTTAAATGAGCTTGGGCCAGGAAAAAGCGTAGGGCCAGTAGGTAGGTTACAGGCCAGTGCTGATGGTGGACGGTAACACCCAGCAACAGTCAACAAAGAACTATTTGAAAGCTTAATGCTGAAAACCAGAAAGTCAAATTGTTTGGGAACAGACTTCGTGGAGACAACCGAGCACTGAAGGTGGTCCTTGGTAAAGATTGCCACTCCACCACCTTTAGAAGATTTGTCTCATCTAAAAAGGTTAAAATCAGTGTTCAGAACACTCTTTCTTAACCATGTCTCAGTAATCACCATCACATCTAGATTTGAGCTGTGAACCCCCACTTTCAATTGATGAATTTGAGGTAATAAGCTTTTAGTGTTAACATGCAGAAAACCCAGGCTTTTATGAAAGCAGAAATCAGTGAAGCAGAAATCATCAGAACACAAGTCGGAATGGGGACTATTAACAGTAAACGGGCCAGGGGGTTAGAATAGAGTCCGTGTAACCAATAGAGAGATAGAGCCGTGAGTGTGGGAACAAACATAGTCTGGGTAAACGAAACGAGCAAAGTCATAGTCAACAAAGCGCGCAGCAGTCCTGGAGCAAATAGCACGGCTTGGGGCTAGCCATTGTAAGTTCAAAGAGTCACTCGCCCCAACAAAATAATGTGAGTTAGTAGCTCCCTGTGAATCCAGTAGGCTATAAAAGTCTGAGAGAAAATAAATAAATAGTTGGCCTATGCTAGTTAATTAAAAGTGTTTCTGAGTAAAGCTCAAATAATAAGATTCACAAGTTAAGTAGTCTACATAAAAATTCTGATCAGTCCAAAGTCCACAGTGCATGTGTGTGCTTGAGGCGAGCGAAAGTTTGCGAGATGGGGGAAGTGTGGCGGGAGTATCTGTACCAGACAGAGGGAGACAGGCCAGGGCAGGCAGAGAGCAAATCGCTGGTTGGGATCCAAGCAACAACTCAGCAGGCAAAGGGAGTAGGTGTCACACCCGCTTGGGAGTAGCCTTTGAACGGGGTATGATTGTTGGTGCTAAGTGCACTGGTTTGAGTGTGTCAAGAACTGCAACACTGCTTGGTTTTTCACGCTCAACAGTTTCCCATGTGTATCAAGAATGGCCCACCACCCAAATGAAATCCAGCTAACTTGAGGCTGTTCTGAGGGCAAAAGGGGGTGCAACTCAATATTAGCAAGGTGTTCTTAATGTTTTGTATTTTCCAGACTAGTTTGTCAAACAACATGGCAACTACTGACCAATAAACATAAATGTGGGCGTGATCTGGTAAATAAATTAATATAGATCAGACACGGATATCCATATTGTAACAAAACGTGGTGCACATTTTCCAAACACTGTCAAGACTTAACATATGCAAGCAGATTCAGATTGACCACAAGAAGACGTTGTCACGCCCTGGCCTTAGTTATCTTTGTTTTCTTTATTATTTTGGTTAGGTCAGGGTGTGACATGGGGGATGTATGTGTTTTGTCTTGTCTAGGGGGTTTGTATGTTTATGGGGTGTTTACTAGTCTAGGTGTTTGTATGTCTATGGTTGCCTAGATTGGTTCTCAATTAGAGGCAGCTGTTTATCGTTGTCTCTGATTGGGAACCATATTTAGGCAGCCATATTCCGTTGGGTATTTGGTGGGTTATTGTCTATGTATTGGTTGCTTCTGTCTGCACTTTATATATATATATATAGCTTCACGTTCGTTTTGTTGTTTTGATTAGTTTGTTTAAGTGTTCTTCGTTTTGTGTTAAATAAATAGAAGAATCACGCTGCGCCTTGGTCCTTCTCTCTTCCTCCAGACGACGAACGTGACAGACGTTTAAAGTAAGCAGCGAAGCTGGTGAAACCCTATTGTATTTGTTGGCATTCGATATTATAATAATAATTATTATTTATTATTATTATTCCTCTTCTTCAGTAAGGTAACATTTAAATGCAAATTCCCGTGAGATGGTAAGGCCTAGGAGGTTGCAACTGTCCATGATGGTAAAGGAACAAGGCCCACACAATATCATTATAATCCATGCCATTTAGCCACATGGTGGTGCTATAACAATCGATTTAACATGCCTATTTTAAAAGGTCACGCCCCTCACCACGTGAGAGATAGAGTCCTAAAAATTGGAACATCTGTCCCTCTCCTCACAAGGAACAAATTTGACTCAAGTAACCATGAAGTCCGCCATTATGGATATTTCATGCTTCTTCTCTGGCACCAAATGACCGATCTGCACAAAACATGACACATGGCATCTAGCCCAACATTTTCTAGGCTATTATGTCAAACAACATGGTCGCTACTGGCCAATAAACATTCACGTGGGTGTGGTCTGGCACATAAACTAATATAGATCAGACACGGATATTCGTATTATAACAACACATGATGCACAATATTCCAAACATAGTGAAGACTCAACATATGCAATCCAATTCAGCGTGACCACAAAGTGGCGCTATAACATGCACATGTTTATATCCCTTGATCTGTTTGACTCAGAGTGATGATATTTGGCAGACACACTCAGGGAGGTGAGTCTAACTAACCTATGGTTGAGTTTGCCCACATGGTGGTGCTGTTAGACAGGAAAAAACGTTCATGCAAGCTTATTGCCTCATAGCTCATAGCTCTATGTTGTTTGAGCAAGACTCTTGGGAAAATATTTAAGATGTGTGTCCATAGATGCTACATATCAAATTTGGTGCCGATTGGTCCAGCGGTTCTGGAGAAGAAGAGGTTTAATTCTTCCCTGCTCGGTGGAATGTTCAATGCTTTACTGGACCATGACCTGCATACATTGGAATAATTTTCTGGTGTCAAACCTTATATGAAAATATGCTATATATTTTGAAAGCTGAGAAACAACTCTTTCAAATTATATGATATACAATAGCACCACATCAATCAAATTGTAATCAGTCAAGAAAAAACACATGTGAAAATGTGTATCTTGTGCGGAAATCTATGCTTTTCTCCTAAACAACTGGCATTTACAAAATTTTCTAAGGACAGTAGAGGAAAAACGTAGTCTTCATTATTTTGTAAGGATTGATCAGGGAATCTGAGTGACGCAGCAGTCTACGGCACTCTATCACAGTGCTAGAGGCGTCACTACAGTCCCGGTGTAACGATTGTCTTCCTCTTCTGATGAGGAATATGAAAGATCGGACCAAAACACAGCGTGGTAAGTGTCCATGTTACTTTAATATAACAGAACACGAAAAATACAAAAATAACAAAGTGAAATAACAACGAAAATCGAAACAGTCCTGAATGGTGAAACAAACACAAAACAACTACCCACAAACACAGGTGGGAACATGCTACCTAAGTATGGTTCTCGTATCAGAGACAACGATTGACAGCTGCCTCTGATTGGGATCCATACCAGGCCAAACACAGAAATACAAAACATAGAACAAAACAGAATGCCCACCCCAACTGAGATGGAGACAACGTGGTGAAGAAGGCACAACAGCGCCTCTTCAACCTCAGGAGGCTGAAGAAATTTGGCTCGTCACCCAAAACCCTGACAAACTTTAACAGATGCACAATCAAGAGCAACCTGTCTGTGATACAGCCTGGTACAGAAACTGCACCGCCCTCAACCGCAAGGCTCTCCAGAGGGTGGTGTGGTCTGCACAACGCATCACCGAGGGCAAACTACCTGCACTCCATGACACCTTACAGCATCCGATGTCATAGGAAGGCCAAAAAGATCATCAAGGACATCAACCACCCGAGCCACTGCCTGTTCACACCGCTACCATCCAGAAGGCGAGGTCAGTACAGCTGCATCAAAGCTGGGACCGAGAGACTGAAAAACAGCTTCTATCTCAAGGCCATCAGACTGCTAAACAGCAATCACTAACTCAGAGGCTGCTGCCTACATTGAGACCCCAATCACTGGCCACTTTAATAAATGGATCACTAGTCACTTTATACTATGCACTCTAAATAATGCCACTTTAATAATGTTTACATGTCTTACATTACTCATATCACATGTATATACTGTATTTTATACCATATATTGCACCTTGCCTATGCTGCTTGGCCATCGCTCATCCATATACTTACATATTCTCATTCATCCCTTTAGATTTGTGTGTATTAGGTAGTTGTTGGGGAATTGTTTGTTTATTTGTTAGATATTACTGCACTGTTGGAACTAGACGCACAAGCATTTCGCTACACTCGCATTAACATCTGCTAACCATGTGTATGTGACAAATAAAATTTGATTTGCCTCAAGAACCCATGTCTTCCAATATAGATTTTCCACCATTATGAATTTAGTAAGAAATAAAACTCAAAAAGCTACTCCTCTGGCATCGAATGACCGATCTGCACGAAACTTGATATGTAGCATCTATGGACCCATGTTTCTCAATGCAACATTTTCCAGACTAGTACCTAAACCAACAATAAACATTCAGATGGGCGTGACCTGGCACATAAATGCATATAAATCAGACTCAGAAATTAGTATTGTAAAAAAACTTGTGTTCCAAACACTGTCAAGACTCAACATATGCAAGCACATTCAGATCGACCACATGGTGGCGCTATAAAGGCACATTTTATATCACTTGATCGGTTTGACTCAGAGTAATGGCGCACACGCTCAGGGAGATGAGTGACAACTCTAACCTGTAGAGTTTGGCCACATGATGGTGCTGTTGGAGAGGAAAAAACTTGAATGATGGCTCATTCGCTTATAGCGGTCATGTTGTTTTAGCTAGACTATTGGAAAATGTTGCGATTCAAGACGTGCGTCCATAGATGTTACATACTGTACCAAATTTGGTGCCTATCGGTCCAGCGATTCTGGAGAAGAATACGTTTTAAATTAGTCAACATTATAAAAATTGTCCAAAATACAGTAAAAGCATATTGATCGATCTGTTTGATTTTGAATGTTGATATTTGACAAGCATGGTAAGGAGTACAGAAAACATAAATAGGGAAATGTTTCCAATTTGTCCTGATGGTGGCAAAGTGAACCCACAGCTTGAACCCTGGCATTGCTGCTTGCAGCTACATTTTTAATCTTGTTCTTGATACCATGTTTTTTTTGTGTGTGTTTTGACTGATATCACGTCTATGCTAATATAAATTCGCTAGCTAGCTAGCTAACCAACAACTGTAACTATGTATTTGAGAGAAAAGTGCTCATTGTGAAAATGTATTTATGTTTTTAATAAACATTTGAGGCTAAATATAGTTTACATGTTATCAACAATCTAAGCAAACACCTTCTGTTTTGCCCCACAGTTGCGCACTCATCGGTTTTGTGGCTAAACAACCAACCCATTGTCACGTTCCTGACCTGTTTTCTCTTATTTTTGTATGTGTTTAGTTGGTCAGGGCGTGAGTTGGGGTGGGCATTCTATGTTATGTGTTTCTATGTTGGTTTATGGATTGCCTGATATGGTTCTCAATTAGAGGCAGGTGTAATTCATTTCCTCTGATTGAGAACCATATTAAGGTAGGATGTTCTCACTGTTTGTTTGTGGGTGATTGTCTTCCGTGTCTGTGTTTGTCGCGCCACACGGGACTGTTTCGGTTTGTGTAGTCTATTCCTGTTCTGCGTGTTTATGTAAGTTTTTCCAGTTCAGGTCTGTCTACGTCGTTTTGTTATTTTGTTAATTATCAAGTGTAGTTCGTTTTCGTCTTGTTTAATAAATTCATCATGTCTTCATTACCCGTTGCGTCTTGGTCCAATCTCTCTCCTCAAGACGATCGTTACAGAATCACCCACCAACCAAGGACAAGCAACGGGGGAGAAAGCAGCAACAACAGCGCACGAAGGAGGAATGGACATGGGAGGACGTTTTGGACGGCAAGGGTTGCTACACATGGGAGGAGATCCTTGCTGGAAAAGATCGCCTCCCATGGGAGCAGCTGGAGGCGATTAGGAGAGCAGAGGCAACCGGAGAGAGGAACCGGCGTTATGAGGGTAAGCGGCTAGCACGGAAGCCTGTGAGTCAAGCCCAAACATTTCTTGGGGGGGGGCTAAAGGGTAGTGTGGCGAAGTCAGGTAGGAGACCTGCGCCAACTCCCTGTACTTACCGTGGAGAGCGAGAGTACGGGCAGACACCGTGCGCTCTACTGCGTAACACGGTGTCTGCCCGTACTCTCGCTCTCCACGGTAAGTACAGGGAGTTGGCGCAGGTCTCCTACCTGACTTCGCCACACTACTGTACGTGTGCATAGCCCGGTGCGGTACATACCAGCTCCTCGTATCTGCCGGGCTAGATTGAGCATTGAGCCAAGTGCCATGAAGCCGGCTCTACATATATGGCCTCCAGTACGTCTCCTTGGGCCGGCTTACATGGCACCAGCCTTACGCATGGTGTTCCCGGTTCGCCTACATAGCCCGGTGCGGGTTATTCCACCTCCCCGCACTGGTCGGGCTACGGGGAGCATACAACCAGGTAAGGTTGGGCAGGCTCAGTGCTCAAGGGAGCCAGTACGCCTGCACGGTCCGGTATTTCCGGCGCCACCTCTCCGCCCCAGCCCAGTACCACCAGTGGCAACACCACGCACCAGGCTTCCTGTGCGTCTCCAGAGCCCAGTTCCTCCTCCACGCACTAGCCCTGTGGTGCGTGTCTCCAGCCCATTACCACCAGTGCCTACACCACGCACCAAGCCTCCTGTGCGTCTCCAGAGCCCTGTTCCTCCTCCACGCACTAGCCCTGTGGTGCGTGTCTCCAGCCCATTACCACCAGTGCCTACACCACACACCAAGCCTCCTGTGCGTCTCCAGAGCCCTGTACACACTGTTCCTTCTCCCCGCACTCGCCCTGATGTACGTGCCCTCAGCCCGGTACCACCAGTGCCGGTACCACGCACCAGGCCTATAGTGCGCTTTGAGAGTCCAGTGTGCCCTGTTGCTGTTCCCCGCACTAGCCTGATGGTGCGTGTCCTTAGCCCGGTACCTCCAGTTCCGGTACCACGCACCAGGCCTACAGTGCGCCTCATCCGGCCAGAGCTGCCCGTCTGCCAAGCGCCATCTGAGCCATCCGTCTGCCAAGCGCCATCTGAGCCATCCGTCTACCCAGCGCCATCTGAGCCATCCGTCTGCCCAGCGCCGTCTGAGCCATCCGTCTGTCCCGAGCCATTAGAGCCGCCCGTCTGTCCCGAGCCGTCAGAGCCGTTCGTCAGTCAGGAGCCGCTAGAGCCATTCGTCAGTCAGGATCTGCCAGAGCCGCCAACCAGACAGGATCTGCCAGAGCCGCCAGTCAGCCAGGATCTGCCAGAGCCGCCAGTCAGCCAGGATCTGCCAGAGCCGCCAGTCAGCCAGGATCTGCCAGAGCCGCCAGTCAGCCAGGATCTGCCAGAGCCGCCAGTCAGCCAGGATCTGTCAGAGCCGTCAGCGAGCCATGAGCAGCCAGAGCCGTCAGCGAGCCATGAGCAGCCAGAGCCGTCAGCGAGCCATGAGCAGCCAGAGCCGTCAGCCAGTCCGGAGCTGCCCCTCAGTCCGGAGCTGCCCCTCAGTCCGGAGCTGCCGTCCTTCAGTCCGGAGCTGCCGTCCTTCAGTCCGGAGCTGCCGTCCTTCAGTCCGGAGCTGCCGTCCCTCAGTCCGGTGCTGCCCCTTGTCCCGGTGCTGCCCCTTGTCCCGGTGCTGCCCCTTGTCCCGCTGATGCCTCTTATTTTAGGTGGGTGTATTTGGAGGGTGGTCATTGGGAGGGGGCTACAAACGTGGGAATTGACTATGGTGGGGTGGGGACCACGTCCAGAGCCTGAGCCGCCACCGTGGACAGATGCCCACCCAGACCCTCCACTAGACTTTATGCTGGTGCGTCCGGAGTTCGCACCTTGAGGGGGGGGTTATGCCACGTTCCTGACCTGTTTTCTCTTATTTTTGTATGTGTTTAGTTGGTCAGGGCGTGAGTTGGGGTGGGCATTCTATGTTATGTGTTTCTATGTTGGTTTATGGGTTGCCTGATATGGTTCTCAATTAGAGGCAGGTGTAATTAATTTCCTCTGATTGAGAACCATATTAAGGTAGGATGTTCTCACTGTTTGTTTGTGGGTGATTGTCTTCCGTGTCTGTGTTTGTCGCGCCACACGGGACTGTTTCGGTTTGTGTAGTCTATTCCTGTTCTGCGTGTTTATGTACGTTTTTCCAGTTCAGGTCTGTCTACGTCGTTTTGTTATTTTGTTAATTATCAAGTGTAGTTCGTTTTCGTCTTGTTTAATAAATTCATCATGTCTTCATTACCCGTTGCGTCTTGGTCCAATCTCTCTCCTCAAGACGATCGTTACACCCATCTATAGGTTATTTTCAGGAGGCTTGGCATATTAGGGGCGTAGCTTTCAGATAGTTATTTTGGCCAACCATGAGAGTAAATGTAATTTCATGTTCATCATTAAGTTTGTACACGTACATTTTCCTTTAATATTTTTTGCACATTACATATTGTAATATAAAATGATTTTTTACATATTACAAAAAAAGTGGAAACTATCCCAACATTGGGTTATGCATATGCTCTTAAGGGACATATACACTTGTGGAAACAGAACAGATGAACCGGCATGACATTTACTCTTACAGGTGTCCAAAAATTACTTTCTGAAAGCCACGCCCCTACTAAACCACACCTCCAGTCTTCTGATCTGACCCACTGGGTCATATCTCAACAACCCAACCTTCCTCCGTTTAAAGAAAACAACGCAAGTAACCCAATACCTGCAACCCAACAGTTGGGTCATCCAAACAACCCAGCATTTTTGGGAATGTAGTAGGCTATGTTGATACTCTCAGCTTGTTGGGCCCTGGTGCACCGCAGTTTAGGCAGTCGAGTTGGTGGAATGAAAGGCGGAGTGTGTGTGTGACAACCGCTTTTTGACTGATGACTGATATAAGGGCATGTACGTAGGCACACTGCCTCTCCAAGGTTTCAGCTCATCACCATTCTCTCGAGTAGCCTAGGCCTACTGTTGCATGGTTTACATGAATTCTCTAGTTCAGTAAAAAATGGTCAACCGCACGATATCATAGTCCTACCACACATACAGTACATGCTGCATTTCATATTTGCTGCAAACTGTGGTAACACTTTACTTGATGCCCAGCGTCATAACACGTTATGTTGCGGTCATAACACTGTCATGATATATTTAGACCTGTTGTCACATATATTGCATTATTTAATGACTTTTTATGTCTGGTTATGACTCATAACCAGACATAAAATAACTACCGTGGTAGGTTTTGTGGGTTTCTACACTCATGTAGTAGGTCATAACTTATGTTTATGTTATATAAAAAACAATGAAATTACCCATATTAAAATATCATTGTAATTGCGCACACATTGATGTCAGACATGCACCTAACCCAATGCTCTGTTTCTGATGACTGGGATGAATGCAGGAACAGATTTCACGAACAGGACAAGACAACCGCTTTTTGAGGAGAGATGGCTGCCGTTTTATTGTCTCTTAATCATCGGTACTATTATGTTTGTTTTTTTGCAACTTATATTGTACATAATGTTGCTGCTACCGTCTCAGCGATTACTCATCTTGAACTGGACGAAGCATTTCTCTTTAATGAGTCTGTCACGTTCCTGACCTGTTTTCTGTTTAGTTTTGTGTGTTAGTTGGTCAGGACGTGAGTTTGGGTGGGCATTCTATGTTATCTGTTTCTATGTTGGTTTAGGGTTGCCTGGTATGGCTCTCAATTGGAGGCAGGTGTTTGGCGTTCCTCTAATTGAGAGTCATATTTAGGTAGGCTGTTCACAGTGTTTGTTTGTGGGTGGTTGTCTCCTGTGTCAGTGTTTGTCGCACCATACGGGACTGTTTCGGTTTGTTCATTTCATGTAGGCTATTTTTCCCTGTTCGTGCGTTCTCGTGTTTATGTATGTTCGTCGTTCAGGTCTGTCTACTTTCGTTTTGTTATTTTGTATCATTATCAAGTATAGTTCGTTTTTGTCTTGTCTTTAATAAATATAATGTGTTCACAACCCGCTGCGCCTTGGTTCGATCACTACTCCTCCTTTTCGGTAGAAGAGGAGGAGGACCGTCGTTACAGAACCACCCACCTATCCAGAGCCAAGCAGCGGTGTAAACGGAGTAAGGGACAGCGAAAGAAGGAGGAATGGACTTGGGACGATGTATTGGACGGTAAAGGTTGCTACACATGGGAGGAGATCCTGGCTGGAAGGGATCGCCTCCCATGGGAACAGGTGGAGGCACTGAGGAGAGCAGAGGCTACTGGGTTGAAGAACCGGAGTTATGAGGGGACGCGTCTTGCACGGAAGCCCGAAAAGCCCGTGAGTAACTCCCAAAAATTTCTTGGGGGGGGGCTAAGGGGTTGTGGGCCAAGGGCAGGTAGGAGACCTGCGCCCACTTCCCAGGCTAACCGTGGAGAGCGGGAGTACGGGCAGACACCGTGTTACGCAGTAGAGCGCACGGTGTCTCCTGTACGTGTGCATAGCCCGGTGCGGGTTATTCCACCTCCCCGCACTGGTAGGGCTAGATTGGGCATTGAGCCAGGTGTCATGAGGCCGGCTCAACGCGTCTGGTCTCCAGTGCGTCTCCTCGGGCCGGCATACATGGCACCTGCCTTACGCATGGTTTCCCCGGTTCGCCTACACAGCCCGGTGCGGGTTATTCCACCTCCCCGCACTGGGCGGGCGACCGGGAGCATTCAACCAGGTAAGGTTGGGCAGGCTCAATGCTCAAGAGAGCCAGTACGCCTGCACGGTCCGGTATTTCCGGTGCCACCTCCCCGCCCCAGCCTAGTACCTACAGTGCCTACACTACGCACTAGGCTACCAGTGCATTTCCAGAGCCCTGTTCCTCCTCCACGCACTCTCCCTATAGTGCGTGTATCCAGTTCGGTGCCTCCAGTTCCGGCCCCACGCACTAAGCCACCTGTGCGTCTCCTAAGTCCTGTACACACTGTCACTTCTCCCCGTACTAGTCCTGAGGTGCGTGCCCTCAGCCCGGTGCCACCAGTGCCGGTACCACGCACCAGGTATAGAGTACGCTTTGAGAGTTCAGTGTGCCCTGTCCCTGCTCCCCGCACTAGTATGAAGGTGCGTGTCCTTAGCCCCGTGCCTCCAGTTCCGGCACCACGCACCAGGTCTACAGTGCGCCTTATCCGGCCAGAGCCATCCGTCTCCCCAGCGCTATCTGAGCCATCCGTCTCCCCAGCGCCATCTGAGCCATCCGTCTCCCCAGCGCCATCTGAGCCATCCGTCTCCCCAGCGCCATCTGAGCCATCCGTCTCCCCAGCGCCGTCTGAGCCGCCCGTCTGCAATGAGCCTGCAAAGCCGCCCGTCTGCCATGAGCCTGCAAAGCCGCCCGTCTGCCATGAGCCTACAGAGCCGTCCGCCAGACAGGAGCCGCTAGAGCCGCCCGCCAGACAGGAGCCGCTAGAGCCGTCCGTCAGACAGGGTCTGCCAGAGCCGCCAACCAGACAGGATCTGCCAGAGCCGCCAACCAGACAGGATCTGCCAGAGCCGCCAGCCAGACAGGATCTGCCAGAGCCGCCAGCCAGACAGGATCTGCCAGAGCCGCCAGCCAGACAGGATCTGCCAGAGCCGCCAGCGAGCCATGAGCAGCCAGAGCCGTCAGCGAGCCATGAGCAGCCAGAGCCGTCAGCGAGCCATGAGCAGCCAGAGCCGTCAACCTGCCATGAGCGTCCAGAGCCGTCAGCGAGCCATGAGCAGCCAGAGCCGTCAGAGAGCCATGAGCAGCCAGAGCCGTCAGAGAGCCATGAGCAGCCAGAGCCGTCAGCCAGCCATGAGCGTCCAGAGCCGTCAGCCAGCCATGAGCGTCCAGAGCCGTCAGCCTGCCATGAGCGTCCAGAGCCGTCAGCCTGCCATGAGCGTCCAGAGCCGTCAGCCTGCCATGAGCGTCCAGAGCCGTCAGCCTGCCATGAGCGTCCAGAGCCGTCAGCCTGCCATGAGCGTCCAGAGCCGTCAGTCAGCCATGAGCTGTCCCTCAGCCAGAAGCGGCTAGTAATTCAGAACTGCCCCTCAGTCCAGAGCTGTCTCTCTGTCCGGAGCTGCCCTTCAGTCCGGAGTTGCCCCTCTATCCTGAGCTACCTCTTTATCCTGAGCTACCTCTCTCTCCTAAGCTATCCCTCTGTCCTGAGCTATCCCTATGTCCGGAACTACCTTGTCCCAGAGCTGTCCTTGATTCTGGTGTTGCCCCTAAATTTAGGTGGGGTTATTTGGAGGGTGGTCATTGTGGGGAGGCTAAGGAAGCGGGGATTGATTATGGTGGGGTGGGAACCACGCCCGGAGCCTAAGCCACCACCGTGGTCAGATGCCCACCCAGACCCTCCCCTGGACTTTTTGGTGATGCGTTCGGAGTACGCATCTTGAGGGGGGGGTTATGTCACGTTCCTGACCTGTTTTCTGTTTAGTTTTGTGTGTTAGTTGGTCAGGACGTGAGTTTGGGTGGGCATTCTATGTTATCTGTTTCTATGTTGGTTTAGGGTTGCCTGGTATGGCTCTCAATTGGAGGCAGGTGTTTGGCGTTCCTCTAATTGAGAGTCATATTTAGGTAGGCTGTTCACAGTGTTTGTTTGTGGGTGGTTGTCTCCTGTGTCAGTGTTTGTCGCACCATACGGGACTGTTTCGGTTTGTTCATTTCATGTAGGCTATTTTTCCCTGTTCGTGCGTTCTCGTGTTTATGTATGTTCGTCGTTCAGGTCTGTCTACTTTCGTTTTGTTATTTTGTATCATTATCAAGTATAGTTCGTTTTTGTCTTGTCTTTAATAAATATAATGTGTTCACAACCCGCTGCGCCTTGGTTCGATCACTACTCCTCCTTTTCGGTAGAAGAGGAGGAGGACCGTCGTTACAGAGTCAGACGGGAAGGATATACTCCAAACACCCGAACAGGCCCTCATCCCCATCATTCACAGGAGAAAGAAACTGAGATTTCACGGAAGGAGATCAGGAAGCCTTGTGAGGATCAGGCGACGAGTGGCTAATCTGCCTTTGCCATCCGTACTGTTAGCCAACTTTCAATTGCTGGAAAATAATTGTGACGAACTAAGAACACGTATATTCTACCAATGGGACATTAAAAACGTATGTTTCACCGAGTCTTGGCTGAACGACGACATTAACAACATACAGCTGGAGGGTTATACACTCTATCGGCAGGATAGAAGAACAGACTCTGGTAAGACGGGGTGGCGGCCTATGTATATTTGTAAACAACAGCTGGTAAACGATATCTAAGGAAGCAGGAAAACGCTCATCCAGAGGCGCCGCTCCTCGAGGCCTCGAGGTTAATGCAGGGAAACTTAAAACTGTTTTATCAGAATTTCTATCAGCATGTTAAATGTGCAACCAGAGGGAAAAAAAACTTTAGACCACCTTTACTTCACACACAGAGACGTGTACAAAGCTGTCCCTCGGCCTCCATTTGGCAAATCTGACAATTCTATCCTCCTGATTCCTGCTTACAAGCTAAAATTAAAGCAGGAAGCACCAGTGACTCAGTTAACTTCTCTGCGCTATAGATCCCTTTAGCGGGATCATTTTCCTAAACAACCGCTGAATTGCAGGGCGCCAAATATTACTAAAAATATTTATAATCATGCAATCACAAGTGAAATATACCAAAACACAGCTTAGCTTGTTGTTAATCCACCTATCGTGTCAGATTTTGAAAATATGCTTTGCAGCGAAAGCAATCCAAGCTTTTGTGAGTGTATCAATCAATGCTAGAACAGCTAGCCCCAATAATAATATAATATTTCAACCGGACCGTAACCTATTCAATAAAAGAGAGAAAGAAAATGGAGAGCTACCCCTCTCGCGCACAGGAACTAATCAAAGGACACCTGACTACTTTTGAAAAATCTCGCTCATTTTTCAAAATAAAAGCCTGAAACTATGTCTAAAGCCTGGTCACAGCCTGAGGAAGCCATTGGAAAAGGAATCTGGTTGATACCCCTTTAAATGGAAGAAAGACGGGCAAGGAAACAAAGATAAAAAATAAAAAAAATCACTTCCGGGTTAGATTTCCTCAGGTTTTCGGCTGCAGAATCAGTTTTGTTATACTCACAGACAATATTTTGACAGTTTTGGAAACTTTGGAGTGTTTTCTATCCTAATCTGTAAATTATATGCATATTCTATGATCTGGACCTGAGAAATAGTCCGTTTACCTTGGGAACGTTATTTAATATTTTTTTGTTTTAACTGACCCCTAGCGTCAAGAGGTTAATAAAAAAGTGGTCAGATGAAGCAGATGCAAAACTACAGGACTGTTTTGCTAGCACAGACTGAAAATTGTTCCGGGATTCTTCCGATGAGGAGTACACAACATCAGTGACTGGCTTCATCAATAAGTGCATCGATGATGTCGTCCCCACAGTGACTGTACGTACATACCCCAACCAGAAACCATGGATTACAGGCAACATTCACACTCAGATAAAGGGTAGAGCTGCCGCTTTCAAGGAGCGGGACTCTAACGATTATAAGAAATCCCGCTATTTCCTCCGACGAACCATCAAACAGGCAAAGCATCAATACAGGACTAAGATTGAATCGTATTACACCGGCTCCGACGCTCGTCAGATGTGGCAGGGCTTGCAAACTATAACAGACTACAAAGGGAAGCACAGCCGAGAGCTGCTCAGTGACACAAGCCTAAAAGATGAGCTAAATAACTTATATGCTCGCTTCGAGGCAAGTAACACTGAAACATGCATGAGAGCATCAGCTGTTCCGGACGACTGTGTGATCACGCTCTCCGCAGCCGATGCGAGTAAGACCTTTAAGCAGGTCAACATTCACAAGGCCGCAGGGCCAGACGGATTACCAGGACGTGTACTCCGAGCATGCGCTGACCAACTGGCAAGTGTCTTCACTGACATTTTCAACCTCTCCCTGTCGAAGTCTGTAATACCAACATGTTTCAAGCAGACCACCATAGTCCCTGTGCCCACCATAGTCCCTGTGCCCAAGAACACTAAGGTAACCTGCCTAAATGACTACCGACCCTGTAGCACTCACGTCTGTAGCCATGAAGTGCCTTGAAAGGCTGGTCATGGCTCACATCAACACCATTATCCCAGAAATCCACTCCAATTTGCATACCGCCCCAACAGATCCACAGATGATGCAATCTCTATTGCACTCCACACTGCCCTTTCACACCTGGACAAAAGGAACACCTACATGAGAATGCTATTCATTGAATTCAGCTCAGCATTCAACACCATAGTGCCCTCAAAGCTCATCACTAGGACCCTGGGACTAAACACCTTCCTCTGCAACTGGATCCTGGACTTCCTGACGGGCCGCCCCCAGATGGTAAGGGTAGGTAACAACACATCCACCACATGGGGGCCCCTCAGGGGTGCGTTCACAGTCCCCTCCTATACTCCCTGTTCACTCATGACTGCACGGCCAGGCACGACTCCAACACCATCATTAAGTTTGCCGATGACACAACAGTGGTAGGCCTGATCACCGACAACGATGAGACGATAAGGAGGAGGTCAGAGACCTGGCCGTGTGGTGCAAGGTCAACAACCTCTCCCTCAATGTGATCAAGACAAAGGAGTTTATTGTTGATTACAGGAAAAGGAGGACCGAGCACGCCCCCATTCTCATCTACGGGGCTGTAGTCGAGCAGGTTGAGAGCATCAAGTTCCTTGGCGTCCACATCACCAACAAACTAACATGGTCCAAGCATACCAAGACAGTCGAGAAGAGGGCACAACAAAACCTATTTCCCCTCAGGAGACTGAAAAGATTTGGCATGGGTCCTCAGATCCCATGCCAAAGGTTTTACAGCTGCACCATCGAGAGCATCCTGACGGGTTGCATCACTGCCTGGTATGGCAACTTCTTGGCTTCTGACCGCAAGCCACTACAGAGGGTAGTGCGTACGGCCCAGTACATCACCGGGGCCAAGCTTCCTGCCATCCAGGACCTCTATACCAGGCGGTGTCAGAGGAAGGCCCTAAAAATTGTCAAAGACTCCAGCCACCCTAGTCATAGACTGTTCTCTCTGCTACCGCACGGCAAGCAATACCGGAGCACCAAGTCTTGGTCCAAGAGGCGTCTAAACAACTTCTACCACCAAGCCATAAGACTCCTGAACATCTAATTAAATGGCTACCCAGAGTATTTGGATTGCCCCCTTGCCCTCCTCTACACTGCTGCTACTCTCAGTTATTATCTATGCATAGTCACTTTAATAACTCTACCTACATGTACATATTACCTCGACACCGGTGCCCCCACACATTGACTCTGTACCGGTACCCCCTGTATATAGCCTCCTTTCGTTATTTTACTGCTGCTCTTTAATTATTTGTTACTTTTATCTCTTTTTAGGTATTTTCTTAAAAATGCATTGTTGGTTAAGGGCTTGTAAGTAAGCATTTCACTGTAAGGTTGTATTCGGGGCATGTGACAAATAAAATTTGATTTGATAGGCCTTTCTGGTTTATATGGTTATGATGGTCATTACGCTTCTTGACAGTTTCATAAAGTGTTTTCTCTTAGTCTAAGTAAAGTAACACATGATGGTTGTTGTTTAAAATATTATGAAAAAACATGACTTTAAATAAAATGTGGGTTTTGAAACTAAACCAGCCATAAAATAACACAATGTCACAACAGGTGTAAATATGGGTCATGACAGTGTTATGACCATATTATGTCTGCTGTTATGACACTGGGTGTCAAGTAAAGCGTTACCCAAACGGTATCACTGAAACTAAATCAGACATTAAAAAAGGAAGATAAGTATTTCATTAGACAGTGAGTTTCACACTAGAGAAATTAACACGAAGATTCAACCGTCTGAATAAAGTTTTTATTTGTATTGAATTGTACAAGCCTGAATTCATTCTACCCACACAGTCTGAATTAGCCTAGGTAACAGTCATTTTAGATAACATTCCACTCCTGTCACTTGCCAAATGACAGGAGTGGCAAGGAGTGGAATGATAGCTAAATAGACTGGTACCCAGACTAAATCTGAATTAGGGATTAACATGGGTAACCAGGAGCCTGGGACTGTCCCCGCTATTCACATTTCCCCCAAAAATGTAAATGACAAGACCTGGGAAATTACAAAAATATTACCCAATGTCGGCACTAATGCAAAATAACGCTATCCCCTGCTTCTCTGCGCGGTCTCATACTGGAATCACAGCAAGCGTGCAGCCATGCCATTAACACTATGAGTTTCCCTAACCATAGATAAACTTGCTGTTTCAGCTGGTATTGACCAGCTATGTGGTAACTGGGTACTTTTAGGTATTTACTTACTTTAATACAATTAAACTACCTGGTTCCAAAGAAAAACAATATTATTAATTAATTATTATGCATGCACTGCTCTATAACACACCTTGGATTGAAATCCCGGCCAAAGACTGAGAAACCCTGAGAGATAATCTATGCTGGTCAGAGGAAGCAGACACACACAGACATTATAGTGATGGAGATGGCCATTGTGGTCCTAGCGGCCTTCAGGCAATTTCTGGTTCTGAAAAATCCATGATCACTGTTCCGTCTCTTTGCTGACTTGGGGCTCCCAAGTGGCGCAGTGGTCTAAGGCTCTGCATCTCAGTGCTAGAGGCGTCACTACAGACACCCTGGTTCAAATCCAGGCTGTATCATAACCGGCCGTGATTGGGAGTCCCATAGGGCGGCGCACAATTGGCTCAGCGTCGTCCGGGTTTGGCCTGTGTAGGCCGTCATTGCAAATAAGAATTTGTTCTTAACTGACTTGCCTAGCTAAATAAAGGTTCAATAAAAAAATGACTGGGTTTAGAGATAGGTCTCGCATCACTGGCCCCGCTAATCCGCTGCGCACTTGCATGTGCTCAGGCATTTAATGGTGTGTGTCCATTTTCTATAGATACAGAGATTAATGCTGTTCCCTCATGGCTTTAGTCCTTCCTGAGTCAGGGCTAAAGAGACTTTATGGAGAACACAACAGGACAAACCAGGCTTAGAGTCACAACGGCCAGGGATTTCTGTGTGGGTGTACATTTGTGCATGCGTGTGTGTGATCAGGAGTTTAGCTGTACCCAGTCCAAAAGAGCCTTTCTGTCATCGATGCTCCACAGTTCAGCAAACAACCTCTTGCTCTTTCTAGAGAGACAGAGAGAGATCAGAGAGGGAAAGAGAGAGAGAGAACGAGAGAGAGTGAAAGAAGTGGGTTAGAGGTAGGGGGAACACAATAGAAAAGTGGTTTTAATTCGATCCAATATAATTGGAGGCCAACAGAGAATCATATGGAATTTCTCTAATTACAAATATTTCAGTCTTGAAGTAAATCCATTTAGTGTGTTCTGCTGTTTCATAAGGTGTATTTGTTTCCGTTTGTATCTCATTCTACTGTTTGCATCAGGTATTTGATATGGAATAAAGTCCCATGTAGTACTGTGCGCCTCCTGTCTGTTCTGGACTTGGGGACTGTGACGAGACCTCTGGTGGCATGTCTTCTGGGGTATGCATGGTGTCAGTAGCGCCAGTAGTTCAAACAGACAGCTCAGTGCATTCAACATGTCAATACCTCTCACAAATACAAGTGATGAATTCAATCTCTACTCCACATTGAGCCAATTTTACAAAATCCCTCTTTGTGGCACTTGATCACACGACTGAACAGTAGTCCAGGTGTGACAAAACTAGGGCCTGTAGGACCTGCCTTGTTGATAGTGCTGTTAAGAAGGTAGAGCAGCGCTTTATTATGGACAGACTTCTCCCCATCTTAGCTACTGTTGTATCAATATGTTTTGACCATGACCGTTCACAATCCAGGGTTACTCCAAGCAGTTTAGTCACCTCAACTTGCTCAATTTCCACATTATTTATTACAAGATTTCGTTGAGGTTAAGGGTAAAGCGAATGATTTGTCCCAAATACAATGCTTTTAGTTTTTCAAATATTTAGGACCTTCTTCCTTGCCACCCATTCTGAAACTAACTGCAGCAATTTGTTAAGTGATGCAGTCATTTCAGTCTCTGTAGTAGCTGAAGTGTATAGTGTTGAGTTATCTGCATACATAGACAAACTGGCTTTACTCAAAGCCAGTGGCATGTCGTTAGTAAAGATTGATTTAAAAAGTTTTGCAGAAGTGTTCTCATACTCAGTCACTGGACTGCTCAACCGAAAGAGTGTTCCACTGTGTGGGACAGTGTGTGTCTTTGTATGTGTACCTCCGGGCGTCGACGATGTTCTTTAGTTCCTGTGCTTTGCGTGCGGCGATGTGGAGTACAGCTTCTGGAATCTCAGCCAATCGGGCAACATTTAGCCCATAGCTCTGCCCAGCCGCCCCCTCAGTCAGCTGGTACAGGAAGGTGATGAACTCTGGCTGCACCTCAACGTCTACACACACGCACACACAAAGGTATAAACACAATTTCGCTATGGTTAGCCTTACTGGACTTAAGTCAACCGTCCTAACTAACCCTTAATAAACCCACAGCCAAGGTTATTTCTGTAAATAATGGGGCCAATGTGTGACATTGTTTAATTGTTTTGAAACAAAAATAAAAAGGAGTTGTATGCAGTTCTACGTGTAGTTAGAGGAATAATAGTGAATATATGCAAATTGGCCCATAAATCCACCAATACTACAACACATGGCTAGGACTACACATCCTTCAAGCAGGGTTCATACAGACATTGGCAAGTCAAATTCAAGGACTTTCAGGGACTTTTTCAAGGACCTCAATGTTATACAATTGCATAATTTAATTGTACATACGCTGAGTATTCCGAGACAGACTGACCAGGTGAAAACTTTGATCCCTTACTGATGTCACTTGTTAAATCGGCTTCAATCAGTGTAGATGAAGGGGAGGAGACAGGTTAAAAGAAGGATTTTTAAGCCTTGAGACAAATGAGAAATGGATTGTGTTTGTGTACCATTCAGAGGTTGAATGAGCAAGACAAAATATTCAAGTGCCTTTGAACAAGGTATGGCAGTAAGTGCCAGGTGCACCCGTTTGTGTCAAAAACTGCAACGCTGGTGTCTTTTTCACGCTCAACAGTTTCCATTGTGTATCAAGAATGGTCCACCACCCAAAGGACATCCAGCCAACTTGACACAACTGTAGGAAGCATTGGAGTCAACATGGGCCAGCATCCCCGTGGTGCTTTCGACACCTTGTAGTCCATGTCCGGATGAATTGAGGCTGTTCTAAGGGCAAAAAGGGGAGGGGGTGACCAACGAACACAATTGCATTTTATCGATGGCAATTTGAATACACAGATATACTGTGACGAGATTCTGAGTCGTGCCCATTGTCGTGCCATTCATCCGCCACCATCACCTCATGTTTTAGCATGATAATGCACAACCCCATGTCACAAGGATCTGTACACAATTCCTGGAAGCTGAAAATGTCCCAGTTCTTCTGGCCTGCATACTCAGACATGTCACCCATTAAGCATGTTTGGGATGCTCTGGATCGACGTGTACGACAGCATGTTCCAGTTCCCGCAAATATCCAGCAACTTCGCACAGCCATTGAAGAGGAGTGGGACAACATTCCACAGGCCACAATCAACAGCCTGATCAACTCTATGCGAAGGAGATGTGTCGTGCTGCACGAGGCAAATGGTGGTCACACCAGATACTGACTGTTTTTCTGATCCACGCCCCAACCATTTTTTAAAGGTATCTGTGACCAACAGATGCCTACCTGTATTCACAGTCATGTGAAATCCATAGATTAGGTCCTAATAAATGAATTTCAATTGAATTATTTCCTTATATGAACTGTAACTCAGTAAATTGTTTGAAATTGTTGCATTTATATTTTTGTTCAGTGTAGCAGACGTAGGCACACAATAAAGCCTATGTAGCAGGAATCAAGGTAAGACCCAGATGCAGACTGTCAAAGTAAGAATGTTTATTGTAGCAACAGGGGCAGGCAAGACAGGTCAAGGCAGGCAGGGATCAAAGATCCAGGGTAAGGCAAAGGTACAAGACGGCAGGCGGACTCCGGGTCAGGGACGGGCAGAGTTCAGTTATCCAGAGTTGGAGCAAAGGTACAGGACAGCAGGCAGGCTCAGGGTCAGGCCGAGAGGTCAGGCGGGCGTGTACAGGGTCAGGATATGCAAAGGTCAAGAACCAGGAGGATGAGGAAAGAGAGGCTGGGAAACGATAGGAGCTGACAGGAAAAACGCTGGTTAGCTTGAATGAACAAGACGAACTGGCATCAAACAGACAGAGAACACAGGAGATGATAGGGAAGATGGGCGACACCTGGAGAGGGGTGGAGACAAGCACAAGGACAGGTGAAACAGATCAGGGCGTGACACATTGTTCATGAATAGCGGTAACAACTAAATCTCACAATTTCTGTTTTTATAATGAGAAAGAAACCAAAAAAACTGGTTCCTTTTGTAATGGAAGGATTTGTATGGAAAGCCAAGTTGAAGCCAACATTAGATGGTGTCGTCCACATAATAACCGCACTGCAACAGAGTAGAGCAACACCCTTCAATTGAAGCAGCGGGAAAATGACGAAAGTGGACACATCTCCCACTGGCTGAATCCACGTTGTTGTCACGCCCTGACCGTAGAGAGCTTTTTATGTCTCTATTTTGGTTTGGTCAGGGTGTGATTTGGGTGGGCATTCTATGTTCATTTTTTATGTTTTGTATTTCTTTGTTGTTTGGCCGGGTGTGGTTCTCAATCAGAGGCTCTGATTGAGAACCATACTTAGGTAGCTTTTTCTCACATGGTTTTTGTAGGTAGTTGTTTTCTGTTTTTGTGTCTTCACCAGACAGAACTGTTTCGTGTTGTTACATTTTGTTATTTTGTCTCAGTGTTCAGTTTTTTTAAATAAATAATCATAAACACTTCCCACGCTGTGCTTTGGTCCACTCTTCCTTCAGCCCACGAGAAGCGTTACAGAACTACCCACCACCAAGGGACCAAGCAGCGTGGAATAGAGGACTGGACATGGGAGGACATCCTGGACGGCAAGGGATCCTACACATGGGAGGAGATCCTGGCTGGAAGGGATCGCCTCCCATGGGAACAGGTGGAGGCAGCCAGGAGAGCGGAGGCAGCAGGAAAAGGGAACCAGCGGTATGAGGGAACATGGCTGGCAAGGAAGCCCGAGAGGCAGCCCCAAACATTTTTCTTTTGGGGGGGGGGGGCACACGGGGTGTGTGGCAGAGTCAGGTTGGAGACCTGAGCCAACTCCCCGTGCTTACCGTGGCGAGCATGTGACTGGTCAGGCCCCGTGCTATGGGGTGATGCGCACTGTGTCTCGGCCGAGCATTCACAGGCCGGTGTGCTCGGTGCCAGCGTCCCGCATTTGCCAGGTGGAAGTCGGCATCCAGCCAGAACGGGTGGTGCCAGCTCTGCGCTCGAGACCACCAGTGCGCCTCCACGGCCCAGTGTATCCGGTGCCTCGGCCAAGGAAGAGAACCCCTGTATGTCTCCCCAGTCTGGTGAGTCCTGTGCCTGCTCCTAGAGCCAGGTCTCCTGTGTGTCTCCCCAGCCCGGTGAGTCCTGTGCCTGCCTCCAGCCTGGAGCCTCCAGGGACGGCCTCCAGCCCGGAGCCTCCAGAGACGGCCTCCAGCCCGAAGCCTCCAGAGACGCCCTCCAGCCCGGAGCCTCCAGAGATGCCCTCCAGCCTCCAGAGACGGCCTCCAGCCCGGAGCCTCCAGAGATGCCCTCCAGCCTCCAGAGACGGCCTCCAGCCCGGAGCCTCCAGAGACGCCCTCCAGCCCGGAGCCTCCAGAGACGCCCTCCAGTCCGGAGCTTCCAGAGGCGCCCTTCTGTCCGGAGCTTCCAGAGGCGCCCTTCAGTCCGGCCCCCACAACGAGGGTCCCCAGTCCGGGGCCCGCTGCGAGGGTCCCCAGTCCGGGGCCCGCTACGAGGGTCCCCAGTTCGGGGTTGGCGGCGAGGGTCCCCGCTCTAGAGGCGCGGGTCTACGTCCCGCACCAGAGCCGCCCGCCACCGCGGTGAAATGCCCACCCAGACCCTCCCCTATAGGTTCAGGTTTTGCGGCCGGAGTCAGCTTTTTATGTCTCTATTTTGGTTTGGTCAGGGTGTGATTTGGGTGGGCATTCTATGTTAATTTTCTATGTTTTGTATTTCTTTGTTGTTTGGCCGGGTGTGGTTCTCAATCAGAGGCAGCTGTCTACGATAGACACTTCCCATGCTGCGCTTTGGTCCACACCTTCTTCATACGACGACCGTTACAGTTGTTTCCACATCATTTCAATGAAACTACATTGAACCAAGGTGGAATAGACATTGAATTGAAGTCTGTGCCCAGTTGGCTCTCACAAAAAGTATTGAAATAAATAACAGATAATTATAAGGGAGCAGGAGAACTTAAAAATTGGCAACAATAATTACAAGGACTTTTCAAGCACCGAATTGAGGAAATGTCTGATTTTAAAGGTAGGCTCATTCCAGTACTTACATTTCTGAGCCCCATATTCAAGTAGGCTACTTCAAGCCCCTATTGTTTCAAATTTTAGGTGTAACATGTAAACCAAAATGTATTTGTCATGTTATTTCAATACCAGATCATATTGTGAATAAGCCCTCTATAGGCTATGTAATTTGTTATACTTATATCCAGAACAATTCATAGGAATATCGTTGGGTGTTGCAAAATAGTCTATCCCACACAATTGCGCACAGTAGACTGTGTTCAATCCAAGGCACAAAAACATATGAAAAGAGGAACTCATTACCTTGATGCTTTCTGTTACATCTAATGAGACACCTCACCCCTAATGAGACATTTTTATTGTATTTAACCTTTATTTAACTAGGCAAGTCAGTTAAAAACAAATTCTTATTTACAATGACAGCCTACCCGGCCAAACCCGGACGACTCTGGGCCAATCGAGCGCAGCCCTATGGGACTCCCAATCAAGGCCGGATGTGATGCAGCCTGGATTCGAACCAGGTACTGCAGTGACACCTCTTGCACTGAGATGCAGTGTCTTAGGCCACTGCGCCACTCGGTAACACAAGTAAAGCAGACAACATCAATTTGATGATCAACATCAATTCGCTAGGGATATTAGAGCCAACGTGGATCCAGGCACAACTGTCTTCACCGGCATAACGGATGACAACAAAATACTCTGGACATTCCTCAAACAAATGTATGTTTTATGTCACACGATTCTAGACAAATCCTTCAAGACACCAACCATGAAAAAGGATTAAACATGTAATGACAAAAAAAAAATGGCAGATTATTATCAATGACTTATAACAGCTGTAACAAGTTGTCAAGTGTAGGAAATCCTCACTGGTGCCCTTGTTTATAGAAAGACCCACAAGCATATACACACACACACCACCAGCGTACCGTCTGTGGTGATGTCTGGTTCATTGAGGAGGAAGGCCATGTGGAAGTTGCCTACATGCAGAGGATACACCTTCTCCAGCTCACACAGAGGAGGGTAGTGGGTCACAAACAGAGTCAGAGACTTCACCTGAGAGGGGTAAGGGGGAGGAAAATGGATGAAGATAGAGAGGGGGGAGAGAGAGGATGGGGAGAGAAAGGGCGATAGAGACCAAGGGAGAGCAAGAGATTGAGGTCAAATATTCAACAGTAAGTGAACAATCATATTTTCAATTTCATTGAGATCACCTGTATAAATAAAAAGAAAAGTGTATGACCCTATTCAAACAACCCAGGTAATAATTTTTCTTCGTGCTATTGCTTTACACTTATTGTGAAACCTGGTTAGAGGCTCTGACTGAGCTCTGAGACACAGAGATCTCAGACACAGAGGGAGGAGAGACAGGGAGGCAAGAGGAAGGGGGGAAAGAGGAGGATAAATAGAGATGAGTAGTCACCTGGTGGCAACTTTTCCTGACCTGAAGATGAGAGGAGCTTTGTACTGGGGAACTTACTACCTGTATCATAGCCAGCACTATAAATATGTGTGTGTGCCAATTTGTGTACCTTGGTTAACCTGCTGTCTGGTGTTCAAGGTAAAAGGCCATTATAGCACTATGGGCTAGTTTCCCAGACACAGGCTATGCCTAGTCTTGGACTAAAAAGCTATTTCAACTGAGAATCTCCATTGATCAGGTTTTTCAGTGCAAAACTAGGCTCAATCTGTGCCCGGGAAACCAGGCCTATTTTTATTTATTTTGTGCCTTTATTTAACTAGTCAGTTAAGAACAAATTCGTATTTTCAATGACGGCCTAGGAACAGTGGGTTAACTGCCTTGTTCAGGGGCAGAATGACATTTTTTTTTACCTTGTCAGCTCTGGAATTCAATCTTGCAACCTTTCGGTTACTAGTCCAACGCTCTAACCACTAGGCTACCAGCAGCCCCAGTTGTGTATCCTAAGGTCAACAACAGATTGCCAGGACAACCCCATCTGCCCTCCTGATGACCCTCAGAGGTTAGAGGTCAGGGTACAGGGTGGGGCCACTCATCTAATAGAACTCATTGTAGTCTAAAAGGGGTTGGTATTGTGGTGTTAATTGTAATAATAGCAAGCCATTTCCAGGGCCAAATTCCAAAAACAGTTCTCACATGATTGCGCTGAAATGATGAAAATAAGGTCAATGAAGTTCAAATGCCTTGTGGGTGTAACAGTGCAGATGTAAAAGGCGTCATTGTAAATAAGAATTTGTTCATAACTTACTTGCCTAGTTAAATAAAGGTGAAATAAAAATATATATATTGTGCAGGTGTTCCTAATGTTTTGTACACTCGGTGTACATATAGAGTGGGTATAACATCATGTAAACATTATTAAAGTCAGAGACCAGTGGGCAGCAGTCTCTAAGGTGCAGGGTAGTGTACTGGGTGGTAGCCGGCTATTGACAGTCTCTATGGTTCAGGGCAGGGTACTGGGCTGAAGGAGGATAGTGATGACTGTTTAACAGTCTGATGGCCTGGAGATAGAAGCTGTTTATCAGTCTCTCGGTCCCAGCTTTAATGCACCTATATTGTCTCAGCCTTCTAAATGGTAGAGGGGTGAACAGGCCGTGCTTGGGTGGCTGAAGTCCTTGATGATCTTCTTGCCCTGCCTGTGACACCGGGTGTTATAGATGTCCTGGAGGCTGTGTGTGTGTGTGTGTGTTGCACACCTTTTAGTTTTCTCATTAAATGCTTTCAATATTCCTATATGAATTTCTACAATTTATAGTTGGTCTGAGGTTTTTAAGTCATTGAAAGTTATTGGAATTTTAACATTGTCACATTTACATTGTGTAATTTACTGATGGTCCCTAACTAGCCCCAAAGGGATATCCTATGTCAAACCATATTTACCACAGGTATTACGATTGGGTCACGTGCAGCTGCACTCCGAATTGATAATTACTTGTGTGCTGCCAGCTGTGGGCATGTGGGCAGCATTGAAATGAACCCAAGATTCATTTATGTTGTTTTGGACGAGACTGACTTTATGACCAAAATTATCCTATTTACACTTTGTAGTCACTTTTGACAAATTAAATGTTTGATGCCACATAGGCTCTTTTCTAAATGAGAAGTTTAGGGGCATTTGCTCTTTTAAACTATCCACATTTGTAAAACAAAAACAGTTCTCTGAGAGAGCTCTCAAGGTTTCATGTTTTACAAAATAAATAGTTGAATGTTCTTGTTATGTAAATTGGGTAAATGAAAATGTTTAAGTAGCAGCTAAGCCTTTCTGGGATGTTTTTGGCGGTGGTTTGGCTAGAAAAGCACAGGCTAACGACCTGTTGTGTAATAGCATTGCTTTGTTTGAACAACTTCAAAGGAAGGAGTTTATAAAAAGACAAACATGGCACTGTTTCAGGGCTTTTACTTCTCCTTCATTTTGTAAGCAATATTAGGTAGCTACAGTAAATACCCTTGATGCATTTCTGTGATTTCTAGTCCATACACACACTACCACCATCATCACCATCACCACCTCCCCCCCTTCCTTCTCCTCCTTCTTTTCCACACCATCATCATCATCATCATCACCACCATCCGACATGAGTCTGCATCAGAACAGGAGTCCTGGTTGTCATAGTAACCAGTCTGTCCCAGTCTCCTATGGTCACCTGTGAGGTAGATTGTAGTTATGTATGTGTCTTGTTACCTAACACTCTGATTGGAGCATTGTGAACGGAGAGCCTTGAAGTTCAACGTTCTCTCTCTTTCTCTGGGGACTTGGAGAGGGAGGGAGAAGAGAGAGACTCTGGTTGCCATAGCAAAGCTCTCCCAGAGACTCGGAGAAAGAGAGAGCTCAGAGGAGTTCTGTTGGCAGTCACAGAACCAGCACTTGGTCTGGTGAGATACATGGTGTGCAGGCTTTAGTTCCAGCCTAGCACTAATCTCCTTTGATAGCCTGTTAACATAATAATGTTACATATCTAGCACATTTATTTATTAATTTTATTTAACCTTTATTTAACCAAGTAGGCTAGTTGAGAACAAGTTCTCATTTACAACTGCGACCTGGTCAAGATAAAGCAAAGCAGTGCGACACAAACAACAACACAGAGTTACACATGGAATAAACAAACATGCAGTCAATAATACAATAGAAAAGGTCTATATATACAGTGTGTGCAAATGAGGTAGGATAAGGGAGGTAAAGGCAATAAATATGCCATAGTGGCGAAATAATTACAATATAGCAATTAAACACTGGAATGATAGCTGTGCAGAAGATGAGTGTGCAAGTAGAGATACTGGGGTACAAAGGAGCAAAATAAATAACAGTATGGGAGATGAGGTAGTTGGATGGGCTATTTACAGATGGGCTATGTACAGGTGCAGTGATCTGTGAGCTGCTCTGACAGCTGGTGTTTAAAGTTAGTGAGGGAGATATGAGTCTCCTGCTTCAGTGATTTTTGCAGTTCGTTCCAGTCATTGGCAGCAGAGAACTGGAAGGAAAGGCGGCCAAAGGACGAATTGGCTTTGGGGGTGACCAGTGAGATATACCTGCAGGAGCACGTGCTACGGGTGGGTGATGCTATGGTGACCAGTGAGCTGAGATAAGGCGGGGCTTTACCTAGCAAAGACTTATAGATGACCTGGAGCCAGTGGGTTTGGCGACGAATATGAAGCAAGGGCTAGCCAACGAGAGCCAGCCAACAAAAGCATACAGGTCGCAGTGGTGGGTAGTATATGGGGCTTTGGTGACAAAACGGATGGCACTGTGATAGACTGCATCCAATTTGCTGAGTAAAGTGTTGGAGGCTATTTTGTCTATTCAGTTTTACAAGGGTAGGTTTGGCAGCATGAGTGAAGGATGCTTTGTTGCGAAATAGGAAGCCAATTCCAGATTTAATTTTGGATTGGAGATGCTTAATGTGAGTCTGGAAGGAGAGTTTACAGTCTAACCAGACTCCTAGGTATTTGTAGTTGTCCACATATTCTAAGTCAGAACCGTCCAGAGTAGTGATGCTGGACGGGCGGGCAGGTGTGGGCAGCGATTGGTTGGAGAGCATGCATTTAGTTTTTACTTGGAGGCCACGGAAGGAGAGAAGTATGGCATTGAAGCTCGTCTGGAGGTTAGTTAAGCATGTCCCAGTTTAGGTCACCTAACAGCACGAGCTCTGAAGATAGATGGGGGGCAATCAATTCACATATGGTGTCTAGGGCACAGCTGGAGGCACAAGGTGGTCTATAGCAAGCAGCAATGGTGAGAGACTTGTTTCTGGAAAGGTGGATTTTTAAAAGTAGAAGCTCAAATTGTTTGGGCACAGACCTGGATAGTAAGACAGAACTCTGCAGGCTAACTCTGCCCCCTTTGGCAGTTCTATCTTGTCGGAAAATTTTATAGTTAGGGATGGAAATTTCAGGGTTTTTGGTGGTCTTCCTAAGCCAGGGTTCAGACACGGCTAGGACATCCGGGTTGGCAGAGTGTGCTAAAGCAGTGAATAAAACAAACTTAGGGAGGAGGCTTTCCATAACATAGACTGACCAGGTGAATCCAGGTGAAAACTATGATCCCTTATTGATGTCACTTGTCAAATCCATTCAATCAAGTGTAGATGAAGTGGAGGAAACAGGTTAAAGAAGGATTTTTAAGCCTTGAGCAAATTGAGACATGGATTGTGTATGTGTGCCGTTCAGAGGGTGAATGGGCAAGACAAAATAAGTGATTTTGAACGGGGGTATGGCAGTAGGTGCCAGGCACACCGGTTTGAATATGTCAAGAACTGCAACGCTGTTTTTTTTTTTAATGCTCAACAAGGTGAAAGGTGAATTCTCCCAGTGTCATAATTAATGGCGCCGGCTGCCGTTTTACGGGCTCCTAACCACCTGCTATTTTGTTCGGTTTTTTGCAACTCATTTTGTACGTAATGTTGCTGCTACCGTCTCTTATGACCGAAAAGAGCTTCTGGACATCAGAACAGAGATTACTCACCTTGAACTGGACGAAGATTTTTTCTTTAATGAGTCTGATGCAAAGGGTATACTGCTTTGTCAATACAAAGCCCAAATCACTGTCATCAGTGTAAAGAAAAGACGGAGGAAAAGGGGGAGAAGGGCGGGGTTCCTTGCAAAGAATTCGCAGACGAGTAGGTAAACCACCACTACCCTCCATATTATTGGCCAAAGTGCAATCATTGGAAAATAAACTGGACGATCTACGATTAAGACTATCCTACCAACGGGACATTAAAAAACGGTAATATCTTATGTTTCACCGAGATGTGGCTGAATGACGACACAGATAATATAGAGGTGGCTGGCTTCTCCGTGCATCGGCAGAACAGAGCAGCTACATTCTGCTTGTGCAGAATGTCTAAAATTTAACAAGTCTCGAGGTAGAATACCTCATGATAAGCTGTAGACCACACTATCTACTAAGAGAGCTCTCATCTATATTATTCGTAGCCGTCTATTTACCACCACAAACCGATGCTGGCACTAAATCCGCACTCAACGAGCTGTATAAGGCCATAAAGAAACAAGAAAATGCTCAACTACAAGAGGCGCTCCTAGTTGCCGGGGACTTTAATGCAGGCAAACTTATATACGTTTTACCTCAAAAACTATAGACCACCTTTAATCCACACACAGAAGCGCATACAAAGCTCTCCCTCGTCCTCCATTTGGCAAATCTGACCATAATTCTATCCTGATTCCTGCTTAAAAGCAAAATTTAAGCAGGAAGTACCAGTGACTTGCTCAATACGGAAGTGGTTAGAGATGACGCGGATGCTACGCTACAGGACTGTTTTTCTAGCACAGACTAAAACATGTTCTGGGATTCATCCAATGGCATTGAGGAGTATACCACCTCAGTCACCGGCTTCATCAATAAGTGCATTGACGACGTCGCCCCAACAGTGACCGTACGTAAATTTACCAACCAGAAGCCATGGATTACAGGCAAAATCCGCAACGAACTAAAGGCTAGAGCTACTGTTTTCAAGGAGCGGGTCACTAATCCGGACACTTATAAGAAATCCTGCTATGCCCACAGACGAACCATCAAACAGGCAAAGCATCAATACAGGACTAAGATTGAATCCTACTACAGCAGCTCTGACACTCGTCGGATGTGGCAGGGCTTGAAAAATATTTCTGACTACAAAGGGAAACCCAGCCGCGAGCTGCCCAGTAACGTGAGCAAACCAGATGAGCTTAACTTCTTGACGCACGGATCCCTTTAGCGGGATCATTTTCGTAAACAACCACTGAATCGCAGAGCGCCAAATTCAAAAATAATACTAAATTTATTTTTTTCATGAAATCACAAGTGAAATATACCAAAACACAGCTTAGCTTGTTGTTGATCCACCTATCGTGTCAGATTTTGAAAATATGCTTTACAGCTAAAGCAATCCAAGCGTTTGTGAGTTTATCAATCACTAGACAAAACAGTAAGAACAGCTAGCCGCAAATTAGCTTGGTCACGAAAGTCAGAAAAGCAATAAAATGAATCGCTTACCTTTGATGATCTTCGGATGTTTGCACTCACGAGACTCCCAGTTACACAATAAATGTTATTTTTGTTCGATAAAGATTATTTTTATAACCATAAACCTCCATTTGGTTTGCGCGTTATGTTCAGAAAACCACATGCTCGTGCCGGTCCTGAAGGGAAGACGAAAATTCCAAAAAGTATCCAAAAAGTATCCGTAATGTTTGTAGAAACCTGTCAAACGTTTTTTATAATCAATCCTCAGGTTGTTTTTAACATACATAATCGATAATATTTCAACCGGACGGTAAACTATTCCATACTACAGAGAAAGAAAATGTCGAGCTACAACTTTAGCGGGCATGAACTAATCAAAGGACACCTGACGCGTTTTGATAAATCTCGCTCATTTTTCAAAATAAAAGCCTGAAACTATGTCTAAAGCCTGGTCACAGCCTGAGGAAGCCATTGGAAAAGGAATGTGGTTGATACCCCTTTAAATGGAGGATGGGCAGGCAATGAAACAGGGATTTTTCCAAATAAAAGGCACTTCCGGGTTGGATTTCCTCAGGTTTTCGCCTGCAAAATCAGTACTGTTATACTCATATACAATATTTTGACAGTTTTGGAAATTTTAGAGTGTTTTCTATCCTAATCTGTCAATTATATGCATATTCTAGCATCTGGGCCTGAGAAATAGTCTGTTATTTTTCCAAACATAAAAATAGTGCCCCCTAGCTGAAAGAGGTTAATGCCTTTTATGCTCGCTTCGAGGCAAGTAACACTGAAGCATGCATGAGAGCACCAGCTGATCACTCTCTCCGTAGCCGATGTGAGCAAGACTTTTATCCTCTCTTGGGTAGGGGACAGTATTTTCACGTCCGGATGAAAAGCGTGCCCAAAGTAAACTGCCTGTTACTCAGGCCCAGAATCTAGGATATGCATATAATTGGTAGAAAACACTCTAAAGTTTCCAAAACTGTTAAAATAGTGTCTGTGCGTATAACATAACTGATTTGGCAGGCGAAAACCTGAGAAAAATTCAATTCGGGAAGTATTTTTTTGTTGCTGGTTTTGTAGTTTTCTATTAAATGCCATTAAAGTATCCATTGCTAATTGCAGTTTCTGTGCCTTCCACTAGATGTCAACAGTCTTTAGAAATTGTTTCAGGCTTGTATTCTGAAAAATGAAGAAGTAAGAGCAGTCTGAATGAGTGGACCCTAAAGTGTCACAGAGCTTTTTCATGCGCACGACCGAGAGAGTGCGTTTCTTGTTTACCTTTTAAATTGACGACATTATTGTCCGGTTGAAATATTATTGATTATTTAGGCTAAAAACAACCTGAGGTTTGAATATAAACATCGTTTGACATGTTTCTATGAACTTTACAGATACAATTTTGATTTTTTTGTCTGCCTGTTTTGACTACAAAACAGAGGTTTTTGGATATAAAGAGACTTTATCAAACAAAAGGAACATTTATTGAGTAAATGAATGTCTGCTGAGTGCAACCATATGAAGATCATCAAAGGTAAGGGATTAATTTTATCTCTATTTCTGACATGTGTAACTGTTCTACTTGGCTGGCTACTGTTTGTAATGAATTGTCTAGTGGGCTATGTTCTCAAATAATCGTAAGGTATGCTTTCGCCGTAAAGCATTTTTAAAATCTGACACCGTGGTTGGATTCACAAGAAGTTCATCTTTAAACCTATGTAAAATATGTTTCGTTTTCTGAATTTTTATAATGAGTATTTCTGTATTTGAATTTGGTGCCCAGCAGTTTCACTGCCTGTTGAAGAGGTGGGACGCTACCGTCGCACGTGCCCAAGAGAGGTTAATGAAGTCGTAAGATGTCTAGCTAGTAATTTGTTATGCTAACAAGGTAGCAAGAAGTTGCGTAGCAACTTCCAGTAGACAGGCGAAGCGCTAGTACTCTCAACTGAAAGTTTACCATTCATTGACAGTATATTAAAAATGAACTAATAGTATATAGTATGTAGTATATACTCATTAAGTATGTAGTATACAGTATGTTAGTATGGGTATTTGAACACAGTTTATGATCTGTAATCCTAATTCTGTCTATCATTTTCTGTTTCTACTTCAACAAAAATTAAATATTAGCCTGTTACCCCTGTGTAATTAATTAGCTTTTTTCATAATTTTCTGTAAAATACAGCAGAGAAAAGATTGTTGTTCATTCTCTGATATTCAACCGGAAGGCACTTCTTTCGCTGTCATTGAAGTGTCACTGTTTTAAACTTACCAACATGTCCCTATAGAAGAATGCAACATTTCTATCCATCTTTCCAGCAAGAAAACTATCGTTGCGTCTATAATATACTGTACCATGGGGTTTTATACTGTATATTTAAATACTGTATTCTCAACATAGCTCGTTCTAATATTTCAACTACTGTTCATTGCATTTTAGTTACACTGTTTATACACACCACATATCTATTTATATACTGGTTGCTTGACATAGATAGCGCACTCTAATATATTTACTGCTGTACATACTGTATCATTCTTAGTACATCTTGCGTAAATTTATCCGGTGTATATACGAATAGATTGCATTACTGTTATAATGCTTTTTGGGTTGTCAATTGGATTTGTTCCAACATTTCTTGATTTCTTTTACATTTCGATTTTTTTGTGTACTTGTTTGACAATTTTGCTGCATTGTTAGGAGCTAGTAACATAAGCATCTTGCTGCACCTGGTATAACATCTGCTAAACTGTGTACGCAAGCAATAAACTTTTATGTGAACATAAAAATATTGTCTCAATTACATTGTGTAATCTATTGACGGTCCCTAACTACCCCCAGAGATAGGCTATCCAAAGTCAAACCAACTTTGCCTTGGTCGCACACCAGTCGGCTAAAGCTAATTGTCAGAATAATTGGTCTAACTCTTCCTACCTGCAAAAACACACCTGAGACACCGACATCAAACCACACACAGAAACTAACTTACGTTTGAATTCAGTCATGGTAGTGTTAATTAATTCTTCAAATCTAAAACGAGGCCAGCGTTTTCTGTGATATGAATGAGATGAAATAGAAATAAACATAAAAGCTAATTGACCAACTGAGCTTGATTGCATTTAGATGAATATATTTGAGGCATTTAGCAGACGCTCCAATCCAGAGGGACAATAAGCACATTCAATTGAGGAAGGTGAAACAACAACCACATAGTAAAACCTTGATTGGATGTGTGCGCAGAGGTCGACAACAACACAGCTTTTACAGCCAGTGTGAGACTTATTATAGAGCTGCACACAGGGGCCCATTTCTCTCCAGCTCCATCAACTTTCCAGCTAGTAAACATATGGTGGGTGATTCCTCACCACTGTAGATTCTGCTAAACAAGATCCCCCATGTGCACCAATAAGCTCATTCCCCCAAGACCTGAATGTGCGCTGATAAATATATATTCCCCCTGGAGCGGTGGAGTCCAGATGGAACTAAATGAGACCTGCAAGGCAGATAACATGTAACATGTAACATGCAGTTGCACGCACCCACATTCGAGAGCACACACAGATCAGGTAACAAGCCACTGTTCAGTCACTTAAGAGTCAAACCAGCAACAATTTGCAACAACATCCAGAGGAGTCCTGAGGGACATCAGGTAACTTCGCTACTCTCCACAATCCTATATCTACATGTCTACGCTCCTGCTCTTTATGCATCTGCCTTCCTCTTCTCGCTACCTCCTATTTGGATCGATTCTCCCCTCCTCCTTTTAAAACAAATAAATAAATTGCAGTTCCTGAAGCAGAGGTGATGTAAGATCCTCTCCCACACACACACAAACACTAACGAGCAGCTCCATTATATTAGCATTATAGATCAATTCTACCTCCCCCAATTATACTCCCTCTTCTAGCTCCCAGTCTCTCTCTAGGGCCTACTCTACGTATGGAAAACAAACTATCACAGCGCGCTCACACTCACACTCACTCACACTCACTCACAGACACACACACAGACACAGACACAGACACAGACACACAGACACAGACACACACACACACACACACACACACACAAAACACCCACACACATCACCAATAAGCTTTATTGTAGGCCATAACTTAGTGATTTGGATGGCGTCTGACATCAAACCCCACTGGAGGTGTTGACTCAGCTCTATGGGGTACAGGGGGAGGGAGGTGTGTGTGTATTGAAAAGTGTATATAGCACTATGTTACCAGTGGAGCCAGGGAGACATATGTCAGGAAGGCCAGAACACACCGTGCCGACGAACGTCTAAAAGCAGTGGGTGGCTGCAGTGTTCGCAATCACCATGTGTGTGGTGATTTAACATGTAGATTCGTCAAGATTGAACAGAAAATGACCGCTGGTCAGAGAAGATAGGATGGCCACCCAGTGCTTTTTACCGTTCATCAGCACGGTGTGTTTTGGCCTTTACACTTACAGTCAAGTGAAGTAACTATAGTGAAGAAAATAACACCCTCCTTACAATCAAACATTGGGGAGGTTTGATAATGCTGTGGGGTTACTTTGGTGCCTCTGGTACTGGGGGCCTTGAACATAAGCAAGACATGAAACCAACAGATTATCAAGGTGTTTTGGATTGCAATGTTCAACCCATTCCAAAACCCAGTCCAAAAACTGGGTCTCCTTTGAATTTCGTGGGTCTCTCAGCAGGACAACAACCCCAAACACACATAAAAAGCACACAGTGTTGGTCCAAGGGCTATGTAATCAAGTACTAGCTCAGGGGTGCCAATAATTCTACCAATACCATTTGTTTTTATTTTCCAAATTTAAATTGTAAATTCTATAAAAAACAATTGGTTCTGTAATGTTGAAAATCCAATTACAGGTAGCGGGGTGGTTAGAGCATTAGGCCAGTAACCGAAAGGTTGCTGGATCGAATCCCAGAGCAGACAAGGTAAACATCTGTCGTTCTGCCCCTGAACAAGGCAGTTAACCCACTCACCCCGGTAGGCCATCATTGTAAATAAGAATTTGTTCTTAACTGACTTGCCTAGTTAAATAAAGAAAAAAATATAGATATATTTCTACTTATTTTAGAAGAAAAAATGTGCAAGGGTGCCACAATATTACGTCGTAATTGTATCTAAAGCAAAAAAAAGGAGTCTTGTTGTGGAAGTATGCTCATTCAACGACTAGGATAGGATAATAGGATGACATACAGATGCATGCATGCACACACACACACTCACATCTCTGATGAAGTACTCCAGAGCAGCATAGGCGATAGCTGTCCCGTCGTGGGTGCTGGTGCCCCGCCCCAACTCGTCCAGGATGACCAATGACCTCTCGGTTGCCCGGGTGACAATTTCCGAGGCTTCCGTCAGCTCCTCCATGAATGTGCTCCGGCCCTTATAGATGCTGTCAGACGCCCCCATTCTACCAACACACACACACACATTAATTATGATTTCAGACGTTCCCATCCTACAGACCAATAACACACAGGAGAGAAGAATTTTTAAATGAAACGTGTCTACTCATTTTATTTCTACATTTTACAGGCAGAGAGGAGGAACACAGCTTTAGGGTGTTTGTGTGTGTGTGAGTGTGTTCACAAGGCAGTGAAAAGACAGAACAGTTTGTATTTGTACTAATACCTATACTTGTTGGACCTGTGTGACACCAATAGCCTACTGTCCATTAATAACAACACACAATCTCCTTGCACAATCTTGAACCCCCTCCTACAGACTCTGACTCAACTCAACTCACAGCACAAAAACTGAACCGAGAAGAGAGAAAAGAGAGGGATTGAGAGGGGGACACACACAGGTACATTACATGACCAAAAGTACGTGGACACCTGCTCGTCGAACATCTGATTCCAAAATCATGGGCATTGATATGGAGTCAGTCCCCCCTTTGCTGCTATAACAGCCCCCACTCTTCTGGGAAGGAATTCCACTAGATGTTGGAACATTGCTGTAGGGACTTGCTTCCATTCAGCCAAATAAGCATTAGTGAGGTCGGGCACTGATGTTGGGCGATTAGGCCTGGCTCGTATTCGGCTTTCCAATTCATAAATAAAAATAATAATAGGCTATTCAGCTGGCTCAGTGATGCCATGTAGATAACATGCCAGAGCAAACTGTGTGGTCTTATATTTCTAAATAAAACAATGAAACTAATATTTTGGATACTTTCATATTCTGTGGCTGTACGGACTGGCACTCACTCACAAAATAAGGAGCTGTTATCTGCGTTTCACCAGACCATAAGCATCTGTGGACATCATGGCTGTCTTGGAGTTTCCTCTCGTTTAGGGAGTGATTTTCTGCTGATTCGCTGTACGCATTCATTCCTTTATTTATTCTGTTTCACTTCCTCCATTATTTAATTATTTATTCTCTTGATTAGGCCTCCAGAATAGAGGCAGTTTGCCAGTGAAAACTCAGAGTCTAAGCGAAGCCAGATGGGTTGTAGGACCCTCCATGCCGTGCTCTGCCACCCACCCACCCGAAAGCCATTCCATGCCACCTCTGTCCACACTTCCAACAGAACAGACGCCAGTGGAACATTGGAAGACTTGCCCTTTACACAACAACCATGCCCTTCACACAAAACATCCCCGTCAATCCAGCTATGAAACATTCAGGGCTAGGTATGGGTGAATGGACCATGATGAGCCTACTCGTGGACTAAAAACACTTTCAATAGAGAGTACATTGAAGAATGGTTTCCCAGCCACAGATTAAGCCTAGTCTTAAAAGCAGACTCAATGTAGAATCTCAGCTGAAAATGCTTTTTTAGTCCAGGATTAGGCAGAATCTGTGTCACAGAAACAGACCCTTAAAGTCTACATAGATTGAAGGGGTCTGTTACCTCTGGAGTAAGTTTATCCTCACTCTGGGATCAATCATCCCTACTACTAAACTGTCTTTAGAAACAGAGGTCTATCAGTCCCTCCAGCATTTCACAACATTTTTGTATTATATTTGAGGGTTGATGGCTCACCTCTCTAACCGCCAGGCTACTTGTCAACCGGTAATAGTGCGGTGATTTTTCAAATCTGCATAAAATGCGGGAAATTGTTGATTTATTTAATTGATCACAAAATCCTGGAGAGACTAGTCTATCGTGTTTCTGCTGCTAAGGGATTGACTACGTGTGGATCTTCTGATGCTCAAAGTCCATGCAGGCTGCATCTAAAGCACTGCGTCAGAGAGATGCTACAATACAGACTGCAGAATCAAGACATGAAAACCATTTTGACATAATATATGACATGAAAACAGAGAAGAGGAGATAGGAGACATCAGAGAACAAATAGTAATGGCTGGTTTGAATGTACGGTCGAAGTAAGGTCCTTTTCAAACAGCTTTCTACATTTCATTTCCTCTGCGGTTTCCATAACAACAGTGAGGAAAAGAGAAAATATGCTCCATAACCTTCAGATTCAATATGTCCATCAGCACTCAAATACCATCAGCCATGAACGCACAAACAACGAGACACATACACACTCTCCAACCAAGGGAACACTCTGGTGAACTCTGTTGAGGAGGAAACAGATGATGTCATCTCATCTCCCTAACTAAAATAGCATTCTCTCTGTCCTTTTCAACACACACACACACAAAGTGTGAGATAAAGAGAGGGATGAGACTGGCAGAGGAGGATGGGGGAATCTACCTTTTCTCTTTCAGTCATCTCAGAGGAGTGTATATTCATGAGTTTATTATCCAGATAAAGCATAATCTTTCTCCCTCTCTCCAAAATACTTAATTGTAAATGGCCATACAGCATATCTTATTTATAGTCTAGGAGAGAGAGAATGAGAAAGGAATGTAGGAGAGAGAAAGAGAAGAAGAAAAGTGGGAACATGTGAGTGTTGGTACTAGAGGAAACATCAGCTACTTCTACAGGGCAGTACTTCAGAACAGAGGGGGAGAGAAATGGGGAGAAAAAGAGAGCGGGAAGAGAAAAAGCATCAGAGAGACCCTCATACTACAAGCATTGCTGTGCTTTAAAGACTGGCAGAGCTATGATCTACAGCCGTAGTACATAGATAGCCTTTTATACCCTACGAAAAACTGTACTGTTCTTTACGCCCACAACACACACACACACACACACACACACACACACACACACACACACACACACACACACACACACACACACACACACACACACACACTCTCTCTCTGCCTGTAAATTAGCCAAAGTGGCGCTCAGAGGAGCGATCCACATGCCAAAGCAGCAGCTACTCTTCCTGGGGTCCAGCAAAATGAAGGCAGTTTATACAATTTTAAAAACATTACAATACATTCACAGATTTTACAACATACTGTGTGCCCTCAGGCCCCTACTCCACCACTACCACATATCTACAGTACTAAATGTGTATGTAAATGTGCGTATGTTATGGTGTGTGTGTGTGTGTGTGTGTGTGTGTGTGTGTGTGTGTGTGTGTGTGTGTGTGTGTGTGTGTGTGTGTGTGTGTGTGTGTGTGTGTGTGTGTTTGTGTGTGTGTGTGCATGTGTCTGTGCCAATGTTTGTGTTGCTTCACAGTCCCCGCTGATCCATAAGGTATTCTTTTATCTGTTTTTTAAATCAGATTTTACTGCTTGCGTCAGTTACTTGATGTGGAATAGAGTTCCATGTAGTCATGGCTCTATGTAGTACTGTGTGCCTCCCATAGTCTGTTCTGGACTTGGGGACTGTGAAGAGACCTCTTGTGGCATGTCTTGTGGGGTATGCATGGGTGTCCGTGTGCCAGTAGTTTAGCTGTGTGCCAGTAGTTTAGACAGACAGCTCGGTGCATTCAACGTGTCAATACCTATCAAAAATAAAAGTAGTGATGAAGTCAATCTCTCCTCCACTTTCAGCCAGGAGAGATTGACATGCATATTATTAATATTAGCTCTCTGTGTACATTCAAGGGCCAGCCGTGCTGCCCTGTTCTGAGCCAATTGCAATTTTGTGGCACCTGACCACACGACTGAACAGTAGTCCAGGTGCGACAAAACAATGGCCTGTAGGACCTGCCTTGTTGATAGCCTTGTTGATAGTGTTGTTAAGAAGGCAGAGCATTGCTATATTATAGACAGACTTCTCCCCATCTTAGCTACTACTGCATCAATATGTTTTGACCATGACAGTTCACAATCTAGGGTTACTACAAGCAGTTTAATCATCTCAACTTGCATAATTTCCACATTATTTATTACAATATTTAGTTTAAGTTTAGGGTTCAGTGAGTGTTTTGTTCCAAATACAATGCTTTAAGTTTTAGAAATATTTAGAGATAACTTCTTCCTTGCCACCCACGCTGAAACTAACTGCAGCTCTTTGTTGAGTGTTGCAATCATTTCAGTCGCTGTAGTAGCTGACGTGTATAGTGTTGAGTCATCCACATACATAGACACTCTGGCTTTACTCAGTGGCATGTCGTTAATAAAAATTGAAAAAAGCAAGGGGCCTAAACAGCTACCCTGGGGAATTCCTGATTCTAACTGGATTATATTTGAGAGGCGTCCATTAAATAACACCCTCTGTGTTCTGTTAGACAAGTAACTCTTTATCTACATTATAGCAGGGGGTGTAAAGCCATAACACATACTTTTTCCAGCAGCAGACTATGATCGATAATGTCAAAAGCTGCACTGAAGTCTAACAAGACAGCCCCCACAATAATTTTATCGTCAATCATCAGTCATTTGTGTAAGTGCTGTGATTGTTGAGGATCCTTCCCTATAAGCATGCTGAAATTCTGTTCTGTCGGTTTGTTTACTGTGAAACAGCATTGTATCTGGTCAAACCAATTTTTCCCCAGAAGTTTACTAAAGGTTGGTAACAGGCAGATTGGTCGGCTATTTGAGTCAGTAAAGGGGGCTATATTATTCCTTAGCTTCCCTCCAGGCCTGAGGGCACACGCTCTCTAGTAGGCTTAAATTGAAGATGTGGCAAATAGGAGTGGCAATATTGTCTGCTATTATCCTCAGTCATTTTCCATCTAGATTGTCAGACCCCGGTGGCTTGTCATTGTTGATAGGCAACAATAATTTTTTCACCTCTTCCATACTGACTTTACGGAATTCAAAAGTACAATTCTTGTCTTTCATAATTTGGTCCGATATACTTGGATGTGTAGTGTAAGCGTTTGTTGCTGGCATGTCATCCCTAAGTTTGCTTATCTTGCCAATGAAATAGTCATTAAAGGAGTTTGCAATATCAGTGGGCTTTGTGATGAGTGAGCCATCATTCATAAATGAAGGAGCCGATTTGGCTTTTTTCCCCAAAATTTAATTTAAGGTGCCCCAAAGCTTTTTACTATCATTCTTTACATAATTTATCTTTGATTCATAGTGTGGTTTATTTTTATTTAGTTTAGTCACATGATTTCTTAATTTGCAGTACGTTTGCCAATCAGCTGGGCTGCCAGACTTAGTTGCCATAGCTTTTGCCTCATCCCTCTCAACCATACAATTTTTCAATGTCTCATCAATCCAAGGGGATATAACAGTTTTTACAGTCATTTTCTTAACTTCTCTAGGATAGGGGGCAGCAAATTCACTATTGGATAAATAGCGTGCCCAGTTTCAACTTCCTTCTACTCATCCCCAGAATATAAGATATGCATATTATTAGTAGATTTGGATAGAAAACACTCTGAAGTTTATAAAACTGTTTGAATCATGTCTGTAAGTATAACAGAACTTATGTAGCAGGCAAAACCCCGAGGACTAACCATAATTTCTTTTTTTTTTAAGTCACTGTCTGTTCAATGAGTTTTCATTGGAATACTGGATTTCTAATCACCCTGTTTTCAGTTCCTACCGCTTCCACTGGATGTCACCACTCTTTGGAAATAGGTTGAGGTTATTCCTTTGTGCAATGAAGAAGTCAGGCCACCTGGAAACAGTGTAATGTCATGTGTACTGTTTGAGAGTTGCGCAAGACTAGAAAAGTAGCGTTAGTTTGTTGATCTCCTGTATTGAAAACAGATAGACCAGTCTTCAATTTGATCGATTATTAACGTTTACAAATACCTTTAGTTGTATTACAAAAGTAGTTTGAAATGTTTTGGCAAAGTTTAGAGGTAATTTTTTATATATTTTGTAGTGACTTTGCGCAAATTGGAAGATGTTTTTTTCTGGATCAACCGCGCCAAATAAATGGACAATTTGGATATACATGTCACACCCTGGCCTTAGTTATCTGTGTTGTCATTATTATTTTAGTTAGGTCAGGGTGTGACATGGTGAAGTATGTGTGTTGGTTTGTCTAGGGGTTTGTAGGTTTAATGGGGATATGTCTGGTCTAGGTGTTTGTATGTCGATGGCTGCCTAGATTGGTTCTCAATTAGAGACAGCTGTGGTTTATTGTCTCTAATTGGGAGCCATATTTAAGGCAGCCATGGGCATCATGTGTTTGTGGGTAATTGTCTATGTTGAACGTTTGTTGCTTGTCCATGCACTTACGTCATTTAGCTTCACGGTCTTTTGTTGTTTGGTTTGTTTTGTGTATAGTGCTCGTTTTCGTGTTTTTCCTATCTTCTAATAAAAGAAGATGTATTTTGCACACGCTGCGCCTTGGTCCACTCTTTCACCTCAAGACGATCGTGACAGAATTACCCACCAACCATGGATCAAGCAGCGTGAGAGGAACCAGGACTCGTGGACTTGGGAGGAAATATTGGACGGAAAGGGACCCTGGGCTCAACCAGGAGATTATCGCCGCCCCAAAGCTGAGCTGGAGGCAGCGAAAGCAGAGAGGCGGCGATATGAGGAGGCAGCACGGAAACAAGGCTGGAAGCCCGTAAGTCAAACCCCAAAATTTCTTGGGGGGGGGGGCTCTCGGGTAGTTTAGTTGGGTCAGTCGGGAGACGTGAGCCAACTCCTCCTGCTTACCGTAGGGAGCCGGTGAGGGCGGATTTGGAGGTGAGCGAAGCAGAGACAGTAAAGGAGTTAATGGAGAAATTGGAGGAGAGAGTTATGAGGGATGTACTGGTTTGGTGCATGAGGCACAGCATCCGTCCGAATGAACGTGTTGGTGAGTTAATGTCACCGGGAACAGCTCTCCATACTCGTCCTGAGGAGCGTGCTAGCCGTCTGGTGAAGACAGTGCCTACACCACGCACCAAGCCTCCTGTGTGTCCCCAGAGTCCTGTGTGTCCTGTTGCTGCTCCCCGCACTAGCCCTGAGATGCGTGTCCTCAGCCCGGTACCACCAGTTCCGGCACCACGCACTAGGCCTAATGTGCGTCCCCAGGGTCCAGCAAGCCCTGTTCCCTCTCCCCGCACTAGCCCTGAGATGCGTGTCCTCAGCCCGATACCTCCAGTTCCGGCACCACGCACCAGGCCTACAGTGCGTCTCAGCCGGCCAGAGTCTGCCGTCTGCCCAACGGTGCCTGAACTGGCCGTCTGCCCAACGGTGCCTGAACTGCCCGTCTGCCCAACGGCGCCTGAACTGCCCGTCTGCCCAACGGCGCCTGAACTGCCCGTCTGCCCAACGGCGCTTGAACTGCCCGTCTGCCCAACGGCGCCTGAACTGCCCGTCTGCCCAACGCCGTCTGAACTGTCCGTCTGCCAAGCAGAACTGCCCGTCTGTACTGAGTATTCAAAGCCGCCCGTCTGTACTGAGCCTGCAAAGCCGCCCGTCTGCCATGAGCCTGCAAAGCCGCCCGTCTGCCATGAGCCTTCAGAGCCGTCCGCCAGACAGGAGCCGCTAGAGCCTTCCGCCAGACAGGATCAGCCAGAGCCTTCCGCCAGACAGGATCAGCCAGAGCCTTCCGCCAGACAGGATCAGCCAGAACCTTCCGCCAGCCATGAGCAGCCAGAGCCTTCCGCCAGCCATGAGCAGCCAGAGCCTTCCGCCAGCCATGAGCAGCCAGATCCGTCAGCCAGCCATGAGCAGCCAGATCCGTCAGCCAGCCATGAGCAGCCAGATCCGTCAGCCAGCCATGAGCAGCCAGATCCGTCAGCCAGCCATGAGCCGTCCAGCCAGGATCCGCCAGAGCCGTCCAGCCAGGATCCGCCAGAGCTGTCCAGCCAGGATCCGCCAGAGCCGTCCAGCCAGGATCCGCCAGCCAGCCAGGATCCGCCAGAGCCAGCCAGCCAGGATCCGCCATTTAGTCCGGTGCTGCCCCTTAGCCTGGTGCTGCCCCTTAGCCTGGTGCTGCCCCTTATCCTGGTGCTGCCCCTTATCCTGGTGCTGCCCCTTATCCTGGTGCGTCCCCTTATCCTGGTGCTGCCCCTTATCCTGGTGCTGCCCCTTAGTCCGGTGCTGCCCCTTAGTCCGGTGCTGCCCCTTAGTCCGGTGCTGCCCCTTAGTCCGGTGCTGCCCCTTAGTCCGGTGCTGCCACTTAGTCCGGTGCTGCCCCTTAATCCGGTGGGGTTAAGTTGGAGGGTGGTCATTTGGAGGAGGCTACGAAAGCGGGTAGTGACTATGGTGGGGTGGGGAGCACATGGAGGGCTGTGCGGCCCCCCAAAGAAATGCCACCCCACACCATGACTGACCCACCGCCAAACCGGTCATGCTGGAGGATATTGCAGGCAGCAGAACGTTCTCCACGGCATCTCCAGACTCTGTCACGTCTGTCACATGTGCTCAGTGTGAACCTGCTTTCATCTGTGAAGAGCACAGGGCGCCAGTGGCGAATTTGCCAATCTTGGTGTTCTCTGGCAAATGCCAAACGTCCTGCATGGTGTTGGGCTGTAAGCACAACCCCCACCTGTGGACGTCGGGCCCTCATACCACCCTCATGGAGCCTGTTTCTGACCGTTTGAGCAGACACATGCACATTTGTGGCCTGCTGGAGGTCATTTTGCAGTGCTCCTCCTGCTACTCCTTGCACAAAGGCGGAGGTAGCGATCCTGCTGCTGGGTTGTTGCCCTCCTACGGCCTCCTCCACGTCTCCTGATGTACTGGCCTGTCTCCTGGTAGCGCCTCCATGCTCTGGACACTACGCTGACAGACACAGCAAACCTTCTTGCCACAGCTCGCATTGATGTGCCATCCTGGATGAGCTGCACTACCTGAGCCACTTGTGTGGGTTGTAGACTCCGTCTCATGCTACCACTAGAGTGAAAGCACCGCCAGCATTCAAAAGTGACCAACACATCAGCCAGGAAGCATAGGAACTGAGAAGTGGTCTGTGGTCACCACCTGCAGAACCACTCCTTTATTGGGGGTGTCTTGCTAATTGCCTATAATTTCCACCTGTTGTCTATTCCATTTGCACAACAGCATGTGAAATTTATTGTCAATCAGTGTTGCTTCCTAAGTGGACAGTTTGATTTCACAGAAGTGTGATCGACTTGGAGTTACATTATGTTGTTTAAGTGTTCCCTTTATTTTTTTGAGCAGTGTATATGGACGGAATTAATCGAACAAAAGGACCATTTGTGATGTTTATGGGACATATTGGAGTGCCAACAAAAGAATCTCGTCAAAGGTAAGGCATGATTTATATTTTATTTCTGCGTTTTGTGTCGTGCCTGCAGTGTTGAAATATGCTACACTCTCTTTGTTTACTGTTGCGCTATCATCAGATAATAGCATCTTATGCTTTCGCCGAAAAGCCTTGGTAATGAAATCATCAACATGTATTGATCATATCTTTACTAATACTGCAGAAATTGGTTTGAAAGCAGTATCCAAATCCATCGGATGTAGTGATCACAATATAATAGCCATATCTAGGAAAACCAAAGTTCTAAAGGCTGGGCCTAATATATTGTATAAGAGGTCATACAATAAGTTTTGTAGTGATTCCTATGTTGTTGATGTGAATAATATTTGTTGGTCCATGGTGTGTAATGGCGAGCAACACTTGACACTTTTATTTCTTATCCCAGTTACTAATAAGCATCCACCTATTAAGAAAATGATTGTAAAAACTTAAATCCATCCTGCCTTGACCTGTCATTTGCCTGCCCCTATTTAAAGAATAAACTTTTGTTTCTTCAACACTGCACCTGGGTCATACCTTAAAATTTGATAGTACGAACTGGCTATGACTGACACAGCAGACTTGGACCATCTCCGCAACGACATCTCCTCCCAAGGAGCCACCATTGGTAGGCACGAGGAGTTGCTTTGCGGTCTGATGGAAGGGTTCCAGGCCGTGGCTTAACGTCACGACCTAGCATTGGACACATTGCGGGAGCAATTCCGTGGGTTGTCTACTAGGCAGCCATATCACGACGATAACCTCCAAGCCCCTCAGTAACCCAGCTGGTAGCAGCACCGTCACCCCGGTTTCCCGGGAACCCTGCTTACCTACCCCAGAGCGCTTCAATGGAGAGTCGGGCACCGAACAGGGGTTTCTCGCTCAGTGTTCCCTTGTCATGGAGCTGCAGCCGTCCTCCTTCCCCTCGGACCACTCTATGATAGCCTACCTCATCACGCTGATGTCCGGGAGGGCCCTCGCCTAGGCTGTGTCTAGAATTAAAACCATGTCTCACAGTCCTTTGTCTCATGTTTACAGTTTACAGTTTTCATACCTATCATACCCCCTTGCTCCTGTCTTGTCTATATTTCCTGTTTTCTAGTTTTCCCGGTGTTGAACTTTCTTCCTGCCCTGACCCTGCCTGCCATCCTGTACCTTTGCCCCACTATTCTGGATTACCGACTTCTGCCATCCCTAACCCTGAGCCTGCCTGCCATCCTGTACCTTTGCCCCACTATTCTGGATTACCAACATCTGCCTGATCTGACCCTGAGCCCACCTGCTGTTCCAGTGCCTTACACCTTCTCTGGATTATTGACTCCTGCCTGCCTTGACCTGTAGTTTGCCTGCCCCTGTTTAAAGAATAAACTTCTGTTTCTTCAACACTGTCTGCACCTGGGTCATACCTTAAAACGTGATAGTTTTGTTAGACTTCAGTGCAGCTTTTGACATTATCAATCATAGAAAGCCAGTGTGTCTATGTATGCGGATGACTGAACACTATACACATCAGCTACCACAGCGATTGAAATGACAGCAACACTTAACAAAGAGCTGCAGTTAGTTTCAGAATGGGTGGCAAGGAATACGTTAGTCCTAAATATTTCACAAACTAAAAGCATTGTATTTGGGAGAAATCATTCACTAAACCCTAAACCTCAACTAAATCTTGTAATGAATAATGTGGAAATTGGTCAAAACATATTTTCATAGTTAAAACATATTGATACAATAGTAGCTAGGATGGGGAGAAGTCTGTCTATAATAAAGCGCTGCTAAGCATTCTTAACGGCACTATTAACAAGGCAGGTGCTACAGGCCATAGTTTTGTTGCACCTGAAAATTGCAATTGGTTCAGAACAGGGCAGCACGGCTGGCCCTTGAATGTACACAGAGAGCTAATATTAATAATAAGCATGTCAATCTCTCCTGGCTCAAAGTGGAGGAGAGATTGACTTCATCACTACTTGTATTTGTGACATGTTGAATGCACCAAGCTGTCTGTTTGAACTACTGGCACACAGCTCGGACACCCATGCATACCCCACAAGACATGCCACAAGAGGTCTCTTCACAGTCCCCAAGTCCAGAACAGACTATGGGAGGCACACAGTACTACATAGAGCCATGACTACATGAAACTCTATTCCACATCAAGTAACTGACGCAAGCAGTAAAATTAGATTTATAAAACAGATAAAAAATACACCTTACGGAACAGCAGGAACTGTAAAGCAACACAAACATAGACACGCATACAAAGAAACGATAACATGGATTTTTTAACATGGATTTTGTGTTATAGATATGTGGTAGTAGAGTAGAGGCCTGAGGAACCACACGTAATATGTTGTGAAATATTTTATGAATGTATTGTAATGTTTTTAAAATGTATAACAGCCTTCATTTTGCTGGACCCCAGGAAGAGTAGCTGCTGCCTTGGCAGCAGCTAATGGAGATCCATAATAAATACAAATATATACACATATGACTGGCTTTGCGAATGGAGGAACTGATAGATAAAGTGTGAGATAAAGAGAGGTATGAGACTGGCAGAGGTGGATGTAGGAATCAACCTTTTCGCTTTCAGTCATCTCTCACACATACACACGCGTAGGAATCGACACACGCCCAGCCACACCTACAAGCACACCCAGATACACACACGCCCAAATATACACCCACACCTACAAACACACCCACCCACACCTACAAACACACACACACACACACACCTACAAACACACACACACACACACCCTGTCGTTTACCGTCATTGCCCTCTCTTTGTGTTAACACGCTTAAACATGCGAAACACACAAACATCTGCAGGTGATTAGGGGTTTTCCCTATACCATAGCGTTCACACTGTTAAAATCGGGTAACACACACATTACCTGTGGTAGACACCAACACACACTCGGCTTGCAGAGGAACACAAAAGGATTACGGGAGATTGTGACTGTCACAATAACAATAACATCACATCTTTACGACCACACACACGCCTGTACGCCATGCACAAAAACACAAAAAACTGTGGGCAGTCATCGGGGCTATATACACGGCTAAGTGTGTCGATGTTGTGCACTCAAATTACATGCAAACAGAGACACCACATAAAGCCTAATTTATACTCTACGCATAACAAAAATATGTAGATGTGTGCACCCCGCAATTTATAACTTGATGCAAGTACGCAAGATTGTCATTTTGCGTGGATTGTTCATTAGTACTGTATGAATTAGGGAAAGTCTTCTTCTAACGCTGATGTGTGTTTGTTTGGCTGCCAGGCACTCAAGTTAACTTCTTATGGCTGCAGGGGCAGTATTGAGTAGCTTGGATGAAAGGTGCACAGAGGTGCCCATAGTAAACTGCCTGCTCCTCAGTCCCGGTTGCTAATATATGCATATTATTATTCGTATTGGATAGAAAACATTCTGAAGTTTCTAAAACTGTTTGAATTATGTCTGTGAGTATAACATAACTCATATGGCAGGCAAAAACCTGAGAAGTTCCACTTCCTGTTTGAATTGTTTCTGAGTTGGAAGATTTTCAACCAAGCTCTCATTGAAATTACAGCGAAATATTGATGAGTTTTCACTTCCTACGGCTTCCACTAGATGTCAACAGTCAATAGAACTTTGTCTGATGACTCTAATGTGAAGGGGGGCCGAAGGAGACAGGAATGAGTAATCACTGCCACGAGCTGCCCATGCTTTCACATGCGCCTTCACATGAGGAGGACCTCCGTTCCACGGCTCTTCTGAAGTCAATCTAATTCTCCGGTTGGAACGTTATTCAAGATGTATGTTAACAACATTCTAAAGATTGATTCAATTCAGTACATCGTTTGACATGTTTCTACTGACTGTTACGGAACTTTTGGACATTTCGTCACGTTATAGTGGATGCGCTTTGTGACTTTGGAATTGTTTACTGCTAACGCGCTAACCAAAGTAGCTAACTGGACATAAATAACGGACATTATCGAACAAATCAAGCATTTATTGTGGACCTGGGATTCCTAGGACTGCATTCTGATGAAGTTCCTCAAAGGTAAGGAAACATTTATCATGTATTTTCTGGTTTCTGTTTACCCCAACATGGCGGCTAATTTGGCTATTGTTCTGAGCTCCGTCTCCGATTATTGCATGATTTGCTTTTTCCGTAAAGTTTTTTTGATATCTGACACAGCGGTTGCATTAAGGAGAGGTATATCTATAATTCCATTTGTATAACTTGTATTATCATCTACATTTATGATGAGTATTTCTGTTGAAACGATGTGGCTATGCAAAATCACTTGATGTTTTTGGAACTAGTGAATGTAACGCGCCAATGTAAACTCAGATCTTTTGTTGTAAATATGAACTTTATCAAACAAAGCATGCATGTATTGTGTAACATGAAGTCCTATGAGTGTCATCTGATGAAGATAATCAAAGGTTAGTGATAAATTAATTAATTTTATGTCTATTTCTGGTTTTTGTGAAAGCTATCTTTCGCTGGAAAAATGGCTGTGCTTATAAATTCGCTTGTAGTGCTTTCGCTGAAAAGCATATTTGAAATCGGACACTTTGGTGGGATTAACAACAAGATTGTTCACAACAAGATTGTTCACTGGCTGCTGTCATATCGATCCCGGTAGCGGGATGCAGCCATAAGAAGTTAACAATATCAAAACAAAAGTAATCATTTATGTGGCCAATACTATCCGTAGAGGTGTGTTATTGTGCAATTTGTATATATATATCCAACACGATTTTAATATGTACCTTTCCGGTAGGGGCAGTGTTGGCCATGCAGTACTCAATATTGTCGTAAGTCTAATTTCACGAGAGAAAGACAAAGAGAAAAAGAAAGAAAAACAGAGAGCGATGGAGAAAAATAAAGTCTGCTGTATTTGTATTTATTATGGATCCCAATGCTGTGCCTCTAATGTTGTCATGGCCACTATTCTTTCTGCTTTTGCCCAACAACAGAGAAAAAAGGAGAAACAATCTTATACCTCCTTTAGTCTCTCTCTGCTCACATGGTAGCATAAGTGGTGAAAAGAAACGCGCTCGCTTGTGTATGTGTGTGTGCGCGCACGTGTTTGAGAGGGAGAATAGTCTCTGGTCTCTCTCATATTACCTGGCAACCATTGAGGAGCTAAAAATGCCACCAGAACCACTCACAGTTGATTGCAGAACTAAGTTGCTAATGAGTTGATAATGGGCAACAACAGTCTGACAATGTGTCAATCAGTAATCACATTTACTGATGTGTGTGTGTGTGTGTGTGTGTGTGTGTGTGTGTGTGTGTGTGTGTGTGTGTGTGTGTGTGTGTGTGTGTGTGTGTGTGTGTGTGTGTGTGTGTGTGTGTGTGTGTGTGTGTGTGTGTGTGTGTGTGCGTGCGTGCGTGCGTGCGTGCGTGCGTGCGTGCGTGCGTGCGTGCGTGTGTGTACCTGGTGTATATGCCATCCAGGATGCCCAGTCTTGCCTCTGTAGCTGGTACATATGATCCCACCTGGGCCATGATGCTGACTAGCGCCACCTGGCGGATGTAGGAGCTCTTACCCCCCATGTTAGGGCCTGTTATTATCAGAGTCCTCCTCCCGTCACCCTGAACAAACAGAGAGGGGGGGACAAAGTGTAAATAGCTAAGTGGTGTTATTTTTTTTATTTATTGACACCCCTAAGCTAAAAGCCACCACCTCCGACACATAGCAGCTGAGAAAACAACTCTAATATTTAATTTTCATTTTCTTTCTCTTTAAAATCATGTGACAATCACTTCTTCTTACAAAACTGAATAGATTCAAAATGCTTGTGAATCGTGATATGTGGTTAAATGCACTTAACTAAATTACTTTTTTTTTTTTTTACCTTTATTTAACCAGGTAGGCAAATTGAGAACACGTTCTCATTTACAATTGCGACCTGGCCAAGATAAAGCAAAGCAGTTCGACACATACAACAACACATAGTTACACATGGAGTAAAACAAACATACAGTCAATAATACAGTGAAAAATAAGTCTATATACAATGTGAGCAAGTGAGGTGAGATAAGGGAGGTGAAGGCAAACAAAATATATATATAAATAAATACAAATATAAAAAAGGCCATGGTGGCGAAGTAAATACAATATAGTATTTATAAAAAACACTGGAATGGTTGGTTTGCAGTGGAAGAAAGTGCAAAGTAGAGATAGAAATAATGGGGTGCAAAGGAGCAAAATAAATAAATAAATACAGTAGGTAAAGAGGTAGTTGTTTGGGCTGAATTATAGATGGGCTATAACCATAGGTGCAGTAATCTATGAGCTGCTCTGACAGCTGGTGCTTAAAGCTAGTGAGGGAGATAAGTGTTTCCAGTTTCAGAGATTTTTGTAGTTCGTTCCAGTCATTGGCAGCAGAGAACTGCAAGGAGAGGCGGCCAAAGGAAGAATTGGTTTTGGGGGTGACCAGACAGATATACCTGCTGGAACGCGTGCTACAGGTAGGTGCTGCTATGGTGACCAGCGAGCTGAGATAAGGGGGGACTTTACCTAGCAGGGTTTTGTAAATGACCTGGAGCCAGTGGGTTTGGCGACGAGTATGAAGCGAGGGCCAGCCAACGAGAGTGTACAGGTCGCAGTGGTTGGTAGTATATGGGGCTTTGGTGACAAAACGGATGGCACTGTGATAGACTGCATCCAATTTATTGAGTAGGGTTTTGGAGGCTATTTTGTAAATGACATCACCGAAGTCGAGGATTGGTAGGATGGTCAGTTTTACAAGGGTATGTTTGGCAGCATGAGTGAAGGATGCTTTGTTGCGGAATAGGAAGCCAATTCTAGATTTAACTTTGGATTGGAGATGTTTGATGTGAGTCTGGAAGGAGAGTTTACAGTCTAACCAGTCTAACCAGACACCTAGGTATTTGTAGTTGTCCACACATTATAAGTCAGAGCCGTCCAGAGTAGTGATGTTGGACAGGCGGGCAGGTGCAGGCAGCGATCGGTTGAAGAGCATGCATTTAGTTTTACTTGTATTTAAGAGCAATTGGAGGCCACGGAAGGAGAGTTGTATGGCATTGAAGCTCGCCTGGAGGGTTGTTAACACAGTGTCAAAAGAAGGACCAGAAGTATACAGAATAGTGTCGTCTGCGTAGAGGTGGATCAGAGACTCACCAGCAGCAAGAGCGACATCATTGATGTATACAGAGAAGAGAGTCGGTCCAAGAATTGAACCCTGTGGCACCCCCATAGAGACTGCCAGAGGTCCGGACAACAGACCCTCCGATTTGACACACTGAACTCGATCAGAGAAGTAGTTGGTGAACCAGGCGAGGCAATCATTAGAGAAACCAAGGCTGTCGAGTCTGCCGATGAGGATGTGGTGATTGACAGAGTCAAAAGCCTTGGCCAGGTCAATGAATACGGCTGCACAGTATTGTTTCCTATCGATGGCGGTTAAGATATCGTTTAGGACCTTGAGCGTGGCTGAGGTGCACCCATGACCAGCTCTGAAACCAGATTGCATAGCGGAGAAGGTATGGTGGGTTTCGAAATGGTCGGTAATCTGTTTGTTGACTTGGCTTTCGAAGACCTTAGAAAGGCAGGGTAGGATAGATATAGGTCTGTAGCTGTTTGGGTCAAGAGTGTCCCCCCCTTTGAAGAGGGGGATAACCGCAGCTGCTTTCCAATCTTTGGGAATCTCAGACGACACGAAAGAGAGGTTGAACAGGCTAGTAATAGGGGTGGCAACTATTTCAGCAGATAGTTTTAGAAAGAAAGGGTCCAGATTATCTAGCCCGGCTGATTTGTAAGGGTCCAGATTTTGCAGCTCTTTCAGAACATCAGCTGACTGTATTTGGGAGAAAGAGAAATGGGGAAGGCGTGGGTGAGTAGCAGAGGGGAGGGCAGTGCTGTTGACCGGGGTAGGGGTAGCCAGGTGGAAAGCATGGCCAGCCGTAGAAAAATGCTTATTGAAATTCTCAATTATAGTGGATTTGTCGGTGGTGACAGTGTTTCCTATCTTCAGTGCAGTTGGAAGCTGGGAGGAGGTGTTCTTATTCTCCATGGACTTTACAGTGTCCCAGAACTTTTTTGAGTTTGTGTTGCAGGAAGAAAATTTCTGCTTGAAAAAGCTAGCCTTGGCTTTTCTAACTGCCTGTGTATATTGGTTTCTAGCTTCCCTGAAAAGTTGCATATCACGGGGGCTGTTCGATGCTAATGCAGAACGCCATAGGATGTTTTTCTGTTGGTTAAGGGCAGTCAGGTCAGGAGAGAACCAAGGGCTATATCTGTTCCTGGTTCTAAATTTCTTGAATGGGGCATGCTTATTCAAGATGGTGAGGAAGGCATTTAAAAAAAATATCCAGGCATCCTCTTACATACAGTCTATGGAAGGGCAATTTAAATCATTAAATCATTTTGAATAATATCAATATTTTGGGAGGATATCTGGACAGTTTAAATAAATGTTTAAAAAAATATATTTTATTTTCCCTCAATTTTTTTGTTTTAAATGGAGACTTGCTCACACGACTTACGAGAGAGCCGGTGCGCTGCGCTTTGACAATCTGTGTGGCACGGAGAGAGAGAGAGCGAACGTAGCCAAACTGACTCACGCTAGTTAGTCAAACTTGTTGCTACCATAGGTTATCTATCATACCATCTTGTTTGAGAAGATATATAAAGCAAACTGGGCATTTGAACAACAGCATAAATACAGCTACAGTGAGCTCCAAATGTATTGGGACGGTGACATTTTTTGTTTTGGCTCTGTACTTCAGCACTTTGGATTTGAAATTATGCACTTTAACCTCATAGTCATTGTATAATTTCAAATACAATGTGCTGGAGTACAGAGCTAAAACAACCAACAATGTGTCACTGTCCCAATACTTTTGGAGCTCACTGTATTTCACGTTTGCATGTCAAAAACAGAATGACCACTGCTGCATATGTTGCCACAGTTTTATTTTTTGTACTATTACCCCTTTTTCGCCCCAATTTCGTGATATCCAATTGGTAGTTACAGTCTTGTCCCCTCGCTGCAATTCCCATACGGACTTGGGAGAGGCGAAGGTCGAGAGCCATGTATCCCTCGAAACACAACCCTGCCATGCAGCACTGCTTCTTGACACACTGCTCTCTTAACCCGGATGTGAGCCGCACCAATGTGTCGGTGGAAACACCGTACAACTGGCGACAGTCTGCTTGCAGACGCCCGGCCCGCCACAAGGAGTCGCTGTAGCGCAGTGGGACAAGGACATCCCGACCGGCCAAACCCTCCCCTAACCCAGATGAAGCTGGGCGCCGCCTCATGGGTCTCCCGGTCACGGGAGCAGTGTGACACAGCCTAGGATCGAACCCTGGTCTGTAGTGATGCCTCGAGCACTGTGATGCAGTGCCGTAGACCGCTGCGCCACTCGGCAGGCCACATGCTGCCACTGTTTTGACAGATTCGATTATACTATTTAGAACGAGCAGCCAGCTCACATCACGAATGAACACAAGAGGGAGAACGCAACAAGTAAAAACATATTATATAACTAGGGCTAGCTAGCTAACAAAATGCCAAAGTGCGCAAAGCTGTCATCAAGGTGGCTACTTTGAAGAATCTCAAATATCAAATATATATCAATACACAGTGCATTCGGAAAGTATTCAGACCCCTGGACTTTTTTCAAATTTTGTTACGTTACAGACTTATTCTAAAATGTATTAGTTGTTTTTCCTCAAAAAGATAGGGGTCAAAATGATTGACACCCCTGTTTTCAATACTTCAACTTGCAAGGATAATGCCACTGAGCCTTTTTCTAAAATGTTTTATGAGATTGGGGAACACATTGGGAGGGATCCTAGACCTTTCCTCCATACAGAATCCTTCCAGATCCTTGATATCCTTCGTCTGCACTTATGGCGGTGACCCGTTCCTGTAGGTTCATGCTCTACAACATTCGCAGAGTACGACCCTGCCTCACACAGGAAGCGGCGCAGGTCCTAATCCAGGCACTTGTCATCTCCCGTCTGGATTACTGCAACTCGCTGTTGGCTGGGCTCCCTGCCTGTGCCATTAAACCCCTACAACTCATCCAGAACGCCGCAGCCCGTCTGGTGTTCAACCTTCCCAAGTTCTCTCACGTCACCCCGCTCCGCCGCTCTCTCCACTGGCTTCCAGTTGAAGCTTGCATCCGCTACAAGACCATGGTGCTTGCCTACGGAGCTGTGAGGGGAACGGCACCTCCGTACCTTCAGGCTCTGATCAGGCCCTACACCCAAACAAGGGCACTGCGTTCATCCACCTCTGGCCTGCTCGCCTCCCTACCTCTGAGGAAGTACAGTTCCCGCTCAGCCCAGTCAAAACTGTTCGCTGCTCTGGCACCCCAATGGTGGAACAAACTCCCTCACGACGCCAGGTCAGCGGAGTCAATCACCACCTTCCGGAGACACCTGAAACCCCACCTCTTTAAGGAATACCTAGGATAGGATAAAGTAATCCCCCCCCCCCTTAAAAGAGTTAGATGCACTATTGTAAAGTGGTTGTTCCACTGGATATCATAAGGTGAATGCACCAATTTGTAAGTCGCTGGATAAGAGCGTCTGCTAAATGACTTAAATGTAAATGTAATGTAAATGGACAGCCCTCTTCAATTCAAACCACATGTCTTTAAAAGGGTTCAAGTCCGGAGACAGATAGCCATTGCAAAATGTTGATCTTGTGGTTAATTAACCATTTCTTTGTGGATGTGTACCTGTGCTTGGGGTTATTGTCTTGCTGGAAGAGCCACTTGTGGCTTGTATTAGTATAAAATAATATAATTTCCCAAATATAGCTGAGTATTTGTGATTTATATTACTGTATACAGTCTTTTTTGCCCATCTTTATCAAAGGTACCCATATTTTTTGACCTGACTGTATATCAATTGATATTCTGACTTGTAAGCAGATTAATCAGGCAAAATTGTTTCTGCCTGGAAAGATTTAAGACCTTAGTAGCATAGTGGTTTAATCCTCAGTTCCACCCTATTGCAGAATCAAATGTCAATACATATTCAATCTTAATGTATAACGAATCGCAATATGTATCGAATAGGGTATGTATCGTGAAACGTATCGTATCGTGAGGTCCCTGTCCTACTATCTTACTATCCACCCTCTCATTGAATGTTATGACTTATGGACATGATATGAACATGATAATATTATGAACATGAATAAACAGTCCATAGAGAGTAATGACCATATGAGCACGAAGAAATAGATGCATTTCTTTTATCGCTCTATCTAGAGGGAGAGAATGAAAGAGAATAAGAGGGAAACTGAAATCCGTTTAACCTAATTTTTAACAGCATGTCACTTGTACAACTTGAGATGACAAAACTCAAAATCACCTTTATTCTACACACTGAAATGGACACAAGGCCCTCCCTCGCCCTCCCTTTGGCAAATCAGACCATAACTACAGTGGGGAGAACAAGTATTTGATACACTGCCGATTTTGCAGGTTTTCCTACTTACAAAGCATGTAGAGGTCTGTAATTTTTATCATAGGTACACTTCAACTTTGAGAGACGAAATCTAAAACAAAAATCCAGAAAATCACATTGTATGATTTTTAAGTAATTAATTTGCATTTTATTACATGACATAAGTATTTGATCACCTACCAACCAGTAAGAATTCCGGCTCTCACAGACCTGTTAGTTTTTCTTTAAGAAGCCCTCCTGTTCTCCACTCATTACCTGTATTAACTGCACCTGTTTGAACTCGTTACCTGTATAAAAGACACCTGTCCACACACTCAATCAAACAGACTCCAACCTCTCCACAATGGCCAAGACCAGAGAGCTGTGTAAGGACATCAGGGATAAAATTGTAGACCTGCACAAGGCTGGGATGGGCTACAGGACAATAGGCAAGCAGCTTGGTGAGAAGGCAACAACTGTTGGCGCAATTATTAGAAAATGGAAGAAGTTCAAGATGACGGTCAATCACCCTCGGTCTGGAGCTCCATGCAAGATCTCACCTCGTGGGGCATCAATGATCATGAGGAAGGTGAGGGATCAGCCCAGAACTACACAGCAGGACCTGGTCAATGACCTGAAGAGAGCTGGGACCACAGTCTCAAAGAAAACCATTAGTAACACACTACGCCATCATGGATTAAAATCCTGCAGCGCATGCAAGGTCCCCCTGCTCAAGCCAGCGCATGTCCAGGCCCGTCTGAAGTTTGCCAATGACCATCTGGATGATCCAGAGGAGGAATAGGAGAAGGTCGTGTGGTCTGATGAGACAAAAATAGAGCTTTTTGGTCTAAACTCCACTCGCCGTGTTTGGAGGAAGAAGGATGATGAGTACAACCCCAAGAACCCATCCCAACCGTGAAGCATGGAGGTGGAAACATCATTCTTTGGGGATGCTTTTCTGCAAAGGGGTCAGGACGAATGCACCGTATTGAGGGGAGGATGGATGGGGCCATGTATCGCAAGATCTTGGCCAACAACCTCCTTCCCTCAGTAAGAGCATTGAAGATGGGTCGTGGCTGGGTCTTCCAGCATGACAACGAAACGAAACACACAGCCAGGGCAACTAAGGAGTGGCTCCGTAAGAAGCATCTCAAGGTCCTGGAGTGGTCTAGCCAGTCTCCAGACCTGAACCCAATAGAAAATCTTTGGAGGGAGCTGAAAGTCCGTATTGCCCAGCGACAGCCCCGAAACCTGAAGGATCTGGGGAAGGTCTGTATGGAGGAGTGGGCCAAAATCCCTGCTGCAGTGTGTGCAAACATGGTCAAGAACTACAGGAAACGTATGAGCTCTGTAATTGCAAACAAAGGTTTCTGTACCAAATATTAAGTTCTGCTTTTCTGATGTATCAAATACTTATGTCATGCAATAAAATGCAAATTAATTATTTAAAAATCACACAATGTGATTTTCTGGATTTTTGTTTTAGATTCCGTCTCTCACAGTTGAAGTGTACCTATGATAAAAATTACAGACCTCTACATGCTTTGTAAGTAGGAAAACCTGCAAAATCGGCAGTGTATCAAATACTTGTTCTCCCCACTGTATATACTCCTGCTTACGAGCAAAAACTCAAACTGGAAGTACCAGTGACGCGCTCAATATGGAAGTGGTCCGATGGAGCAGATGCTAAGCTATAGGACTGTTTCGCTGACACAGACCGGAATATGTTCTGGAATTCACCCACATTATTCAACGGCTTCATTAATAAGTGCATTGATTACGTCCTCCCCACAGTGACTGTACATACTGTACATACACCAACCAGAAGCAATAGATTACAGGTAACATCCGCCAAGATAACCTGCCTAAATGAATATCGCTGCGTAGCACTCACATCTACAGTATAGCAATGAAATGCTTTGAAAGGCTGGTCATGGCTGACATCAACACCATCATCCCAGACACCCTGGACCCACTCTAATTCCCATACCGCCCCAACAAATCCACAGATGACTGGCCAGAAACAAAGACCTTTCTTCTGAAACTCGTCAGTCTATTCTTGTTCTGAGAAATGAAGGCTATTCCATGTGAGAAATTGCCAAGAAACTGAAGATCTCGTGCAACACTGTGTACTACTCCCTTCACAGAACAGCGCAAACTGGCTCTAACCAGAATAGAAAGAGGAGTGGGAGGCCCCGGTGCACAACTGAGCAAGAGGACAAGTACATTAGAGTGTCTAGTTTGAGAAACAGTCACCTCACAAGTCCTCAACTGGCAGCTTCAATAATAGTACCCGCAAAACACCAGTCTCAATGTCAACAGTGAAGAGGCGACTCCAGGATGCTGGCCTTCTAAGCAGAGTTGCAAAGAAAAAGCCATATTTCAGACTGGCCAATAAAAATAAAAGATTAAGATAGGCAAAAGAACACAGACACTGGACTGTCACGTGTGCTCCCTCTCCGGCATCTAGGTCACCAGGCCGCTCGTTAGGGCGCACACCTGTCACCAGCGTTACACGCATAATGACACTCACCTGGACTCCATCACCTCCTTGATTACCTGCCCTTTATATGTCATTCCCTTTGGTTTATTCCCCAGTCATCATTGTTCCTGTTTCATGTGCGCTGTTTGTGTTTGTTTTGTTCATTTATTTATTCAAAGTATTCACTCCCTGAACTTGCTTCCCGACTCTCAGCGTACATTGTTACAGGACAGAGGAACTCTGCCTAGAAGGCCAGCATCCCGGAGTCGCCTCTTCACTGTTGACGTTGAGACTGGTGTTTTGTGGGTACTATTTAATGAAGCTGCCAGCTGTGATAACATAATTGCAAAAAGGGGTTTCTAATGATCAATTAGCCTTTTAAAATGATAAACTTGGATTAGCTAACACAACGTGCCATTGGAACACAGGAGTGACGGTTGCTGATAATGGGCCTCTGTACGCCTATGTAGATATTCCATAAAAAATCTGCCGTTTCCAGCTACAATAGTCATTTACAACATTAACATTGTCTGCACTGTATTTCTAATCAATTTGATGTTATTTAATGGATCAAAAAATGTGCTTTTCTTTAAAAAACAAGGACATTTCTAAGACACCCCAAACTTTTGAACAGTAGTGCATGTAAGAATGCTGTTCATAGACTACAGCTCAGCATTCAACACCATAGTCCCCTCTAAGCTCATCACCAAGCTCAGAACCCTGGGACTGAACACCTACCTCTGAAACCAGATCCTGGACTTCCTGGCGGGCCACCCCTAGGCGTTGGGGGTAGGCAACAACACATTCGCCATGCTTACCATCAACACGGGGGCCACTCAGCGGTGTATGTGTAGGCCCCTCCTGCACTCCCTGTTCACCCACAACTCCAACACCATCATCAAGTTTGCTGACGACGCAACGGTGGAAGGACTGATCACCGGCGACGATGAGGCAGGCTATAGAGAGGAGGTCAGAGACCTGGCAGTTGTGGTGCCAGGACAACAAAATATCGCTCAACGTCAGCAATACAAAGGAGCTGTTCGTTGACTACAGGAAAAGGAGGGGCGAGCACGCCCCCATCTACATCGATCGGGCTGTAGTGGAACAGGTCAAGAGCTTCAAATTCCTTGGTGTCCACTTCACCGAGTTGTGAAGAGGACACAACAGTGCCTTTCCCCCTCATGACGCTTGAAAGATCTGGCATGGGCCCTCAGATCGTCAAAAAGTTCTACAGCTGCACCATTGAGAGCATCTTGACTGGCTGCATCACTGCCTGGTACGGCAACTGCAAGGCACCTGATTGCAAGGCGCTACAGAAGGTGATGAGTACGGCCCAGTACATCACTTGGGCCGACTCCCTGCCATCCAGGACCTCTATACCAGGCAGTGTCAGAGTAAGGCCCAATTATATTTTTTAAACTCCAGCCACCCAAGCCATAGATTGTTCTCTCTGCTAACGCACGGCAAGCGGTACCACTGTACGAAGTCTGGAACCAACAGGACCCTGAACAGTTTCTACCCACAAGCCATGAGACTGCTAAACAAGGCTGCTAAATACTGTAGCTAATCAAATGGCTACCCGGACTACCTGCATAGACCCTTTTTCGAACTCTCTCTCTATGCACACACACTGGACTCTACCCACACACTCACACATACTTACACCCCAACACACACATAACATACGCACACATGCATACCGACGCCACACACATAGGCTGTTGCTCCACATACATTGCTGCTACAGTCTATTACCTATCCTATTGCCTAGTCATTTTACCCCTACTTATATGTATACAGCTACCTCAATTACCTCGCACCCGTGCACATCGACTTGGTACTGGTACCATGTTAATTTTTATATGTTATTGTTATTCATTCCTCGTATCACTATTTATATTTTTTATCTTAAACTATGCATTGTTGGAAAAGGACCCATAAGTAAACATTTCACTTTCAATGTAAGCATTTCACCTGTTGTTTAAGAAGCATGTGACAAATAACATTTGAGAGAAAGAGAGAGAACAATATATGGAGAGAGTGAAAGAGAGGGAGAGGTCGATATTATATTGCTGATCTGTACAGTGAGTAGGTGGGCAGTATGAGAGCTTGGCTCGGATTCCTATTGGCGCCTTTTGCATTTCACAGAGAGAAGGATTAATCTACACCAGCTTGTGTGTGTGTGTGTTTGTCTGTATACCTGTAGTTCTGTGTTGTTGGGGACGTATTGTGTGTGCTCTCCCATCAGTAAGTCTATCACAGGATGTCTGCCGTCCCTGATCACGATCTGACGGTCTCCCTCACACAACACCGGCCTGGGAGAGAACATACAGTTATATACTATGAGGTGAGAAGTAGGGGGTGTAGTTGGCGAGAGAGGGACACAGAGATGGAGATGTTTAGGGTGTAGTTGGCAGTAGAGCTAAGCCTTCTGGGCCCAGTCCACTCCTCCTCACAGGCTGTTTAAAGCTGTAACACACACACACACACACACACATAAACACACACACACACACACACACACACACACACACACACACACACACACACACACACACACACACACACACACACACACACACACACACACACACACACACACACACACACACACACACACACACACACACACACACACACACACACACACACACACACACACACACATACCTAAGGTAAAGGTCATCAGAGTGATTACCTGCAGTAGTTCCTCTGCTTAGCCACCTCAGCCAATGAGAACAGACAGTCCACTGTTGCTAAGTTACCAACAGCCTTCTTCATAGTGTGGTAGTACTCCCCAAACTGACTGAGAGCGAGAGAGAGAGAGAGAGAGAGTGAGAGAGAGAGAGAGTTTGAGTGTAGAAGGGGAAGAACAGAATATGAGTTGGCCTACTGTATGTTATCTGGCTCTGCTCCATGTCATAGGCTATAGGCTAGTTCATTTAGCTGACAAGATTATTTTATATGATATGATTTTATAGTAAGAAGAATATAATTGAACTTAGTTGAATAAAATAGAAAGGATATTTTTCCCATTGTGGAGCGAGTGCGCATATGAAGTTGAGCGTAAAAGTGATCATTGAAACAGGTCATATATGCTAGATTTAGAGATAAGTTGTAAGTTTCGTTTAAAATAAATTATGGGCTGTGTCGTAGAATTACAACATTACGTTAATCACATTACTTTTATATTAGAATGTAAGCATATATTAGTACTTACACTGTCTGTTTTTCTTAGAGGCAACATAATAGAGTTCTTAGAACTCTCATGTGTCTGTGTTGGGAGAGAAGCCTCTGAGATTTAACATTGACAGTAGATTTACGATGGCTTGGTGATGAAACAACATTCCCTTCCATGATTAGTGTCTGTGTGCCTGTCTGTCGGTGCCAGGGAGACCCAATCTCCAGTTTATTTAAGGAAAGGACCTTGTGTCTATGTTGCATTAGTATTTCTGTATAAGAAAGAAGTAAATGAACTAGAGACAGATATTTGGCGCCATGTAAATCTTGACGTCTGTTGCATGAGAGCAAAATGTACTTTTGTATGAATTCTCTCATCTGTGATTTGTCATGAATATCCAGGAGGATGGACTATGTTATAAAATGCTGTGGCTTAGTTCTGCTGTTTGGGCTCTCAATGAATCGCCTACTGTACAGGTGGGTCATTGACAAGCTCCGTTACTGCAGTAATTAAATAATAAAGTTTGATTGTTATGAAGAAATCTAAAAGTCTCTCCTTTTGATTAGAATAATTCCACGACAGCTGCATGATGCGACTATTGATGATTTGAGAGTCACAAAGCTTGCGCTCTGTTCCTTGCCTCAAGCTGCACATCTGTTCACTCATCAAGTGATCATATTTCCACCCATCAAACTATACTCAATTTAATCTTGTCTTTACTAATATGTAAAATGTATTTCGATATACTGAACAAAAAGATAAACACAACATGTAAAGTGTGGGTCCCATGTTTCATGAGCTGAAATAAAAGATCCCAGAAATGTTCCATACACACAAAAATATTATTTAATTAAAATTTTGTGCACAAATTTGTTTACATCCCTGTCAGTGAGCGTTTCTCCTTTGCCAAGATAATCCATCCACCTGACAGGTATGTAACCAAGCCAGCCCAGGACCTCTTACATCCAGCTTCTTCACCTGCGGAATCGTCTGAGGGATCGTCAATGATGCCGAGTAGGCTACTTCAGTTTTAGAGCGAAGCATGTGCTTAAAATGAGCTGCTCCAACCCTGTTCCTGCAGTGCTTCATTTGGGAAACCAAGTGAAATCTGTTCGGGAACATTGATGGTAACATGTTTTCGTACGAAAACATATTTCACTAAACTGTTGACAGCCCCTCTGAGCGCTCTAGAAAGGAATAAAGAAGAGAGAGGAGGAGATGGAAATGCACAGTGGTGAGATATTCTGTATGGCTAAAGGTAAATGTGTCACCTAATTCATTTTGAAAATAAAAAAGGCTATTCAAAATCAAATATAAATGTACTATAATTGTAGGCTAACTCTGTATGCTGCCCTGCACAATCAATGAACCAACAGCATCGCCCAGGGCTATGCGTTCTCTCCCAGACTGCTGGATAGAAATTTGGGAGCGTAGCATTACGTCCATCCAGTATGAATAAAAAAACAGCCCACACTCAAAGGCGATTATTCTAATTAGTTTAATTTTGGAGAATAGGCTAGACTAGAGGCGATTTTAGCATGTAAATCTTGGTGGGGGAAAAAATATATAGAAAAGTGGGATGCATGCCAGCAAAGCTACTACACAACACAACACTAAACAATACATTAAGTGCACTATAACGGTGCCAAACGGTGCCCACAAACTGTTAGGGCCTACATAATGCTGTCCCAACAGCAGTCCCAATACCTTACCACTGTTACATCTGGCTATCAGTGGAGCCTTGTCTGGCAGCGAAACAGTTCATTCAGCCTCATTTACTGCCTTTAAAAAAAACAAAGCTGACTATGGCTGACTTGCTTAAACAAATGTGGTTTCTAATGACAATTGAGATGTACAAACTATGTCATAAGGGGACAACAAGCAGATAGGAAGCAATCCATAATTTCGATTAAGACATTAATGAGCGAGCTAGGATGGACGTAGTCAATATAACTATTTGTTTAGCACTTTTGAAATGTTCTCCCTGTATGCCAAGTCAGAACCGTAGAATAAATAAAAGTGGCATATAAGCAGACAACGAAAGCTCTTACAATATTCAATGGATACATTTCTCTAGGCTACATGTGCACTACCAAGTCAGAACAGTAGTCTAAATTAAGAGGGGTGAATAGACCAAATTATTAGGGTGAGGCACATGGGCTACTAACATCTTACTACACAACATGCACTTAGTATTACTTTCTTAGCTACAGTATACATAACTCCCTGGCATATATAATTCATGCAGCAGCAAACAATACATTTTTGGACTCACCTTGTTATGCTGTGCTCACTTGAACAGGAAGGTGGCGCGACGGTCCTTCGTGGGCAAATTTCGTCTTCAAAGTATGGCATTCTCTGGATTTATGGTGCTTTCAAAACAACTGGGAACTTGGAAAAAAAGGTTGAATCATGAGGACGTCATTGATCTTCAGGTCGTAGCTGTAGAAAGAGGCCGGATGACCGTTCAAACGTATTTTCCCTGTCAGAGCTCGTTTATTCCCGTCTTCCCAGTTGTCTTGAACTCACTGAAGTCAAGTTTTTGCAGTTCCGAGTTAACAGTTGTTTTGAGCGTGACACAAATCATGCTTCATTGACAGCATGGCCAATGTTGAATGTTAATAATTTTAAGCGTGGAAAAGAGATCCTGAAACCCAGACTTGGGACCACATAGCCACTCCACTGAATAGCAAGCTAGTGATTAACCACTGTCACTGATTCCTTCTAAACCACTCATTGTTGAATTTGCGATTTCCAACTTGTTGTGTAATGTTTATGTCCAATGGCCCAATGAGCACCGATATGTTTTATCTATAACTTCTCTTCATTATTTCTCTTCATATGACAAGGATTAAAAAGGATTTTCCAGTAGATTGTCGACTTGATTCATGATGATGACTGCTAGCTAAGATTTTGAAAGTATGATGTTGACATGATCAGTCCAATCAAAGCTACAGTACATATAACGTGATTTGAAGTCATTTTATCTGTGGCCAATGACCTTGAGCCTTCTTGGATGGGCACTTCTAATGTAACTCTATGGCAGCCTCCAAGGGGCTACAAGTTTCTAGCTCTACCCTTAGACTTGGCGGTGACGTAGTGTCCCCATGAGTGACAGAACAGAGCCAATCACAGCGCAACGCTCCATATTTTCTGCTGGCTTGCCACACCACCACAGAAAGAACTGAGCTAGGCTGAAACACCTGCATTTTGGAGCTGCCTTACTCAAGAAAACAAAAAAGAGACCATACCATGTTTGTATGCGGCTTCATTGGCAAACTGATATGTGACACGTATTAATGTCAAAATGACATGCAAACAGGCAAGCCCCCCCACTGGGCTAGACCTATTTTATTTATTTCACCTTTATTTAACCAGGTAGGCAAGTTGAGAACAAGTTCTCATTTACAATTGCAACCTGGCAAATATGTACCGTCTTAAATCAATTTTGGTTTTGGTTTTTCTGGCATGGGTAATATGTGGTAGGCTATGTATTGTATAACGGCACAATCAATAATCAAAGTTTTTTTTGGGGGGGGGGGGGCTTAGGCTCATAAGCCTATGCATAAACTCTAATATGCGTATGGGTGTTTTAAATTAATCATCGCCTTAGAAAGCGCTGTCCATTTCGTTCTGTTAGGCTTTGAAAAAACATCCACAACAACCATTTTTTACACTCAGTTTCAACCTGCTGTTGAACTTTCTTCAAATTGATCAGCACAGTGGGGTGAATTTTAAAAGCATGATACTGTTTTGATGATAAGTGTTTGATGTGATTTTCGATTGCATTTGCATTGATATCAATGGTTAGAGGGACAATAGGGCTCCGTGTACCAGGCCATTTGGACCTGATGGTCGTTAGCAAGTTGGGTACTACCAAAACTTGTCCAGAGTGCATAAGAGGAGATTACCGTGACATGTAATTTTACTGCGGTCATGACTCATGACTGCCGGTGTGGCGGTAATACAGTCACCACAACAGCCCTATTCACTCACTCCGAGACCTTGAAGTAGTTGTTGTGGAGCGATAGGTAACGGTGCTTCGAGGGTGACTGTTGTTGATGTGTGCAGGGAGTCCCTGGTTCAATCCCACATTGTGGCAAGGAGAGCGACGGAAGAAATACTGTTACATTAAGGTAAGTAAGACAAGCGCATATCACAGTCGCTGCAAGTAAAACTTTCCTCCAAGTACAGCTATTAGCACAATCAGTGATAGTAAGAAAATAAAATGCAAGTGTTAGTGCAAGGGGGTGCTTGGGGGTTAAACCAAGAGGCTTTTGAAGAGACATTTTTGGAAGATGGGTAGGGACTGTCTGGATTACAGGAAGGAGCTTGTTCCTCCATTGTGGTGCCAGGACAGAGAAGAGCTTTGACTGGTATTTGGGGAGCTGTCCCTCATAGGAGTGGAGGTGCCAGGAGACCTGACATGGCGGGTTGGAGGGAAGGACGTCTTTTCATGCGTTTTTTTTAAGGTAACTTTAAAACACCTAAAACGGCATATTACTGCTTCTTACCTTATCAGCTGGACTGGCTTGTAGTCCCAGTAAAAATGCTAATTAGAAGTGAAATGCTAATTAGCTGCGTTGTGCAGTGTTCTAAAAAGTATGTTTTACTCTCGTGGATTTCTAGCACTTTGCTAATACTGATATGTAATTGACAGTTGGTGTTAGTCGCCGGTGGAAATGTTACATGTAGCTCCTTTAAACTAGGTCTTAAACCTCCCATTGGAATTTTGTTTTGTTCTGTTTTACATATCAACCCCCTGCCCACTTTGGATGGATGTTAACAACATTAAATTGATGTACTGTAGGTGATGAATAAGGGATACATACTGTAGGAAGTTGGTCCATTCTTTCTGGCTGTCGATGAGCAGCTGTTCTCTGAGCTGGGACAGACTCCTACATCTTCCTATCAGGTACGGAGACTGGTACCTACTCACTGCCTTAGTACTTGAAGGGAGTAGGGGCAGGAGGGAGGGGGAGAGAGAGAGAGAGTGATTCATCCTCAGTCATAGATCATGGTCATTGATTTCATTTCCCAGCTTAACAAATATCACAATTTCCTGTCAGGACCTCTATCTTACAAGACGGTGGTCAGAGAAATGAGACGGAGGGGAAAGGTAGACATAAAAGGAAGAGACAACACTGATTAGAACAGATAAATAAAATGTGACAAAATGTGTAACACTCCCATCTCTGTCCTCTCTGTGTTCTCACCTGCTGATCTTAACCCAGTCGGACGGAACCACAGACACCATAGAGTTCTTCACCTCTATCAAGAACTGGGATGGGGGAGGCAAAGAGGGAAGCAGGAAGAGAGGGATGCAGGGGGAGAGAGAAGGATGGAGAAAGGTTAGGAGGTAGAACAGGAGGGGAGATAAATAACTTGCCTGCAGACAGAGACAACATCAATTTGATTAAAACACACAAACAAGCCTTAAAGATGTAGTCCCCTGTTTTGGGGACCTGCGTGGTTCTGGTACCGGTTAGGACAGACATTTGTGCTTATAAATCGATATGTGGACACCACAGATCGAAATGGCTTGCATTGAGAGGTAGCCCTGATTCTTATTGAAATTAGTTTGCCTCTTCTGCCTGTGTGACGCAGGATGTGAAATCTGACACCATTTGAAGCTAGGATGTCCCTCCTACCATTTCATTCGCTCTTCCGACTCTCCATCAACTCCTGGCTGAACCCTATTTTCATATTTGTACTGTGTACTTGAGCTTGTGTCTTCAAAAGTGACTACACCTCAGCAATGTATAACTATTTTTACCAGTAAGGTGAGATTTGAACCTTTCTTGCAGCATTACTAATTATTGTTTATGGCAGGTTTTCCAAAACTCGGTCCTGGGGCCCACTCAGGGTGCACGTTTTGGTTTTTGCTGTAGCACTACATAGCTGATTCAAATAAACAACTCATCATCAAGCTTTGATTATTTGAATCAGCTGTGTAGTGTTAAGGGCCCCACCCCCTGCATCTAAGCCCCATAACAGAGTTTGGGAAACCCTGGTTTATGGCCCTCTTATGATAAATAATTACTTTGGGGGATTACATTAGGCTACATTTAAGCAGTTAATAAGTCAGACACACACATACACAACTAAATTAGATCACCACTGTGACCTAGCCACCTACAGAAAATGAGGCCATCAGTGCCCGCCTAACACAAACACATACACTCACCTATTCACCCGCAGCTTTTCTCACAAACATACACGCACGCCTAAATTAGATCACCACTGTGACTCAGCCACCTACACAAAAGGCCTCTTCACACTTAGTAAACTTTTTGTAAAAATACCATAGGCTACACATATTACTCAAATGCAAACTTGTGTACTTGCTACGTCTCGACCACTATCTCTGGAAGTAGCGCCTGACACTCGCCCAACAGTTGCACCACTTGAAGCAGGGCAGTGTAAACAGAATTGTCTCGTTGAGTTAACACTCCTACAATATAAATGGTAATAGCAGTGCAATGTTTTTTAAACAGTTGAAATGTATAGACTTTTTCCTAATATTTGAGACTTGTTTTATAGATTTTTTACTTAAGTGCCTGTTACATTCTGAAATTGTCGCAGTAGCCGCCGGCTGCACTGAGCCTCATAAAACTATGGAAGCCCATCCCCACCACCAAAAACATGGAAAATATAGATCATACAAATAGGATATGTTGTTTCATTTGTAACATTGTGTGATTTCAGAGGTGGCACCACAGGTCCCAGAGTGGTGGTGGGGAAATTGTTTTCCTGGGGCCCAGAGTTTTTCCTGATCTGGTAGTATGCTAACCTAACCAACTCCGGATCCTAGTTTTAGCGCATGACATAGTAATAAATCAGCTGTAAAAACATTTTTATATGGGACCAAATTAATAATAAGGTCATATGGTAAAAAAATAAATACTGGAAAGACTCCTGGCCCAGGGAGGATGAAAACAGTAAAACCCTTTAAACAGACAACTGCGATTAGACAAAAACTAACAGGGTTGAGCTCGTTGTATGCAGGGTTGCATTGTGTAGGCCTTTGCAGCTGTAATTAAAAAGATACTCATCCAGTATGTCATCACTATTGTGATGATTAATTAATTCCAGTCAATAATTTTGGATTCAAAAGGCCTAGGTAGCCTAGCCATCCAAAGTGTGAATTTAACGCTACTTGATGAATACATGCTGTTAAAGCAACTGTGCTTTTGTCTACAATAGACCAACATAGCTACTGTAGTAAGTCAAAGTTGTGTGCTGGAAAACCTTGGCTGAGCATGGGTGAAGTAGGCATTGTGGTGCTCACGTGAATTTATTTTCTTTATTGGCTTCAGACCAATGCCTGTTTCTCAATTGAAACACAATTTTTTGTTTTTAATTGTAAAATTGTCATTTTGAGCTGCGGACCAAGTATGTCACGTTGCCAGCCACAGCGAACGGCAAGGCTGTAATGTGAATTGAAAAGTAGAATTATCTTTCGCCACCCCGCCCTCCTCAGACTCTCCTTCATATCTTGTAGTGGGAATAGGGCTAAAATGATATTAGTCTCTGCCTAACACAAACAGACACACACTCCCCTGTCCACCCGCAGCGTCTGTCACACACAACACACACTCTCTCTCTCTCTCTCCGTTACCTCTTGTCCACTGACTCTGACGTAGTCCAGTGTGGGGTTCCTGAGTGTGTATCGGACCTCTCTCCGGTGGTCTTGTATCTCAGTCAGAACCGATTGGATCTCGACTCTCCTCCCCTGGAGCACTGGGAAGCCCGACAGGTCACAGAATAGCTCCCTCTTATCCCCTGACCTACACACACACATTTTTTACTTTCACCTGTATGCAGATGACACTGTGGTGTATGCCATTGCCGCACAGCTGACCAAGCTTGGTCAGAGCTTCAATCTGCCTTTATTTCACAACAGAAAACCATTGATTAACTGAAATTGGTACTTAATGCAGGTAAAACCAAGTATATGTTATTTACAAAATGACGTAAAAATGTATCTGATGATTTGGATGGTGCCCACTTATTAATATCTGGGCATCTGGATTGACGAAAAGCTATCTTTCAAAAAGCAAGCTGATGAATTACTTAAATTCAGAATTAATATAGACCTCATCTATAGGAAAAGGTCCTGTCTTTCATTAAATAGCAGAACAAGTCAACATTCATTCTGGTTACTGACTATGGCGATATCGTCTATATGAATGTATTGAAGCCATTGGATGTAGTTTATCATAGTGCATTGCGCTTTATTACGGGTGATATGTTCAGTACACATCAATTACATTTTGTATTAGAAAGTAGGCTGGCCCTCTTTGAAGTCTTGAAGATCGATGCAATAAAATGCAAATGAATTACTTAAAAATCATACAATGTGATTATCTGGATTTTTGTTTTAGATTCCGTCTCTCACAGTTGAAGTGTACCTATGATAAAAAATTACAGACCTCTACATGCTTTGTAAGTAGGAAAACCTGCAAAATCGGCAGTGTATCAAATACTTGTTCTCCCCACTTTATATATATATATATATACACACACACACACCTTTTAAAAATATATTTTCCTTTATTACAGTTGAATTCGGAAGTTTACATACACCTTAGCCAAATACATTGAAAATCAGATTTTCACAATTCCTGACATTAAATCCAAGTAAAAAAATTCCCTGTCTAAGGCCAGTTAGGATCACCACTTTATTTTAAGAATTCACAGGCAATGTGTATTGGAAGAGATTTCTGAATGTACTTTACCCAGCATTACACCCCTCCAACCAGACATGCTTTATCTACTCATTTGCTGGATGCAGAGTTCAACACAGTTCAAGTGAAGGTCAAGCAAATCATAGAGAAAACAGACTGTATTGCAATCATCTCTGATGGGTGGTCGAATGTTCATGGGCAAGGAATAATTAACTACATCATCTCCACCCCTCAACCTGTATTCTACAAGAGCACAGACACAGGGGACAACAGACACACCGGTCTCTACATTGCAGATGAGCTTAAGGCAGTCATCAATGACCTTGGACCACAGAAGGTATTTGCACTGGTGACAGACAATGCTGCGAACATGAAGGCTGCTTGGTCTAAAGTGGAGGTGTCCTACCCTCACATCACACCCATTGGCTGTGCTGCTCATGCATTGAATCAGCTCCTCAAGGACATGGCACTGAAAACAATGGATACACTCTACTAGAAAGCCAAGGAAATGGTTAGGTATGTGAAGGGTCATCAAGTTATAGCAGCAATTTACCTCACCAAGCAAAGTGAGAAGAATAAGAGCACCACATTGAAGCTGCCTAGCAACATCCGCTGGGGTGGTATTGTCATCATGTTTGACAGTCTCCTGGAGGGGAAGGAGTCTCTCCAAGAAATGACCATATCATAGTCTGCCGATGTATTTTGGGAGAGAGAGGTAAGCAGCCTGAAACTTCTGAAACCTAAAGCAGTAGCCATTGCACGGATTGAGGGAGACAATGCCCTACTGTCTGATGTTCAGAATCTTCTTGCAGATGTAAGAGAAGAAATCCGTACAGCCCTCCCCACTTCACTGTTGCTCCAAGCAGAGGAAACTGCAATTCTGAAACGCATCAAAAAGCGTGAGGACTTCTGCCTGAAGCCCATACACACCGAAGCATACATGTTGGACCCAAGCATGCTGGCAAGAGCATCCTGTCTGGTGCAGAGTTCAACAAGGCCTATGGTGTCATCACTACTGTGTCTCGCCACCGTGGCCTGGATGATGGCAAGGTTCTTGGCAGTCTGGCGAAGTACACTTCCAAGCAAGGGCTTTGGGATGGAGATGCAATAAGGCAGTCGTGCCAACATATCTCATCAGCCACCTGGAGGAAGGGACTTTGTGAATCTAAGGCTCTTTCCCCTGTTGCTTCCATCCTCCTCCAAATCCCACCAACATCAGCCGCCTCAGAGTGCAACTGGTCCTTGTTTGGGAACACACACACCAAAGCACGCAACAGGCTGACCAATACAAGGGTTGAGAAATTGGTGGTCATTTGAGGCTTTTTGAGCCTGACAACGTTGAAAACATTTTTGGGAGACGCGATGGATCATTGGTGATCATTCAATATTCCCTTTCTTTTGTTGTTCAGTGGAATCATCCCATGTGAAGACTCAACTCATTTAATGAAAGTTCAAGGAAGGATTTAATCATTTGCAATTATGTCAACTTATGATAAGGTAAAATGTTTATGTTTCTGTCTCCATATGATGTGGTAAATAAATTTGCGTTCTCTCACTGTCAACTGCGTTTATTTTCAGCAAACTTAACATGCGTAAATATTTGGATGAACATAACAAGATTCAACAACTGAGACATAAACTGAACAAGTTCCACAGACATGTGACTAACATAAATGGAATAATGTGTCCCTGAACAAAGGGGGGGTCAAAATCAAAAGTAACAGTCAGTATCTGGTGTGGCCACCAGCTGCATTAAGCACTGCAGTGCATCTCCTCCTCGTGGACTGCACCAGTTTTGCCAGTTCTTGCTGTGAGATGTTACCCCACTCTTCCACCGAGGCACCTGCAAGTTCCCGGACATTTCTGAGGAGAATGGCCCTAGCCCTCACCCTCCGATCCAACAGGTCCCAGACGTGCTCAATGGAATTGAGATCCGGGCTCTTCGCTGGCCATGGCAGAACACTGACATTCCTGTCTTGAAGTAAATCACGCACAGAACGAGCAGTATGGCTGGTGGCATTGTCATGCTGGAGGGTCATGTCAGGATGAGCCTGCAGGAAGGGTACCACATGAGGGAGGAGGATGTCTTCCCTGTAACGCACAGCGTTGAGATTGCCTGCAATGACAACAAGCTCAGTCCGATGATGCTGTAACACACCACCCCAGACCATGAGGACCCTCCACCTCCAAATCGATCCCGCTCCAGAGTACAGGCTTCGGTGTAACGCTCATTCCTTCGGCGATAAACGCAAATTTGACACCCCTGGTGACATCACCCCCTGGTGAGACAAAACCGTGACTCGTCAGTGAAGAGCACTTTTTGCCAGTCCTGTCTGGTCCAGCGACGGTGGGTTTGTGCCCATAGGCGACGTTGTTGCCAGTGATGTCTGGTGAGGACCTGCCTTATAACAGGGCATCTTTCTTTTGTGTTTTTCAGAGTCAGTAGAAAGGCCTCTTTAGTGTCCTACGTTTTCATAACTGTGACCTTAATTGCCTACCTACCGTCTGTAAGCTGTTAGTGTCTTAACGACTGTTCCACAGGTGCATGTTAATTAATTGTTTATGGTTCATTGAACAAGCATGGGAAACAGTGTAATAAACCCTTTACAATGAAGATCTGTGAAGTTATTTGGATTTATTATCTTTGAAAGACAGGGTCCTGAAAAAGGGACGTTTCTTTTTTTGCTGAGTTTATATCCAATGCAAAAAACATCTACATTTAAATGGTATTAATATTAATGTGCATATATTCCCGTTAATTCCCATATATTCCCGTTAATTCCCACGAAAAGTTTCCACCTCTGAATATTCCCCAAAAGAATATTCAGCCTTTAGTTACTATGTCCCCAACCTCTGGAATAGCCTGCTAGAGAACCTGAGGGGGGCCGAAACTGTGGGAATTTTTAAACGCACAATTTTTAAACACACCTTTTTAGCTTTGTTTTTCCTTAAGGTGCTTTTTAATCGTTCAGTTTTCATTGTTATTATTTCGTTTTTTTATCCTCTTATATTTGTTGTGTAGTAAATATTTCAGTTTATATTTGCATTGTTTTATTTGTTTTTTCCTGTAAAGCACATTATGTTGCAGTCCATGTCTGAAATGTGCTGTATAAATAAAGACTGATTTGATTCTCCACTCAGATGAGAATTCACAAATGGACATTCTATCAGCAGTAAGGGCTCTGTGTCGCTACTTTTCTCTGGTATTTTTCTAAGTGTAGCCCACTTTTCTCAAATAAAATGCAAGATTAACTTTAAGCAATACATTAGGAAATGTAGCTGGCTACATTCTTTCTATGATAAACATTAGAAATATGATGGCCATGTAACGTTTTCACAAAAAAATAATTTTCATTGTAAGCTCATTTACTTGGGTGGCTGCCAGCCAAATAGCAATGCACTTCTGTTGTCATTTTCTGCTAAATGCGTTGTACTAATGTATTTTCTGTGAAGGAAAACTAAAGTTGCACGCCCCTGATCACTCTATTAAAGCAACAAAAATAAACACTTGACTTTCAATATAAAACGTGACCCCTGTCAATACACAGCTGGACTCACCTGCTCCCGCTTTCTTTCGTTGTGCTATTTTGCCTTATTTCCTAACTTATTGCACAAGTTGACTGCATGTATTTACTTAAAAAGTAGCTACAAATATTAAAATGCATTGAAAAACTTCAAAGAAATAGTTTCAACGGTATTGAAAAACCATCCCGTGGCTATTTCCAAATACCCCAGTATACGGTATAACCCTCAAGCCTAACACACACACGCCCACACTGTGGTGACTCACTTGGCTGCCTTCTCGTTGAGGACTTTGAGAAAGTTGTGAGCGGGAGCCAGCAGTTCAGGTGTGTCCAATAGGAGCCCTCGGAGCAGAGAGGAGCTGAGCTGTGATTGGATGGATGGGAGCAGAGCCTGTAGTTCCACCCCCAGCCGAGAAAGACTGCTGCTGATGAGGTAGAACTCCTGGGTGGAACACTGGAACACACACATGCAAACACACGATATTAAAACTCAATTCATCTTTCATATATTTCCCTGTGGTGAGGTAATATCATTGACATAACTGAGAATGTATCAATTAGATCATGGAATAAAACAAGAGTATGTGTGTGTGGGGAGAGAGATAAGATGTAAATTCCTCACTCTCATCTAATACTGATATGACAGCTGTTAAGCCTAATTTACATCTTACGCTTCCGCGCTATTAGGTCGGCTTGAATGAAATTATGCAATATCGAATGTCCGCTACCCTCCACACATGTCCGCACGGACTTCCTCAATCTCTGTGTCCGCAGGACGCTTTTCCTAGGTGGTGTGCGGACGTGCAACCCTGTGCGGACATGAGCAGATGTTCAATTGAAACGGAAGGTGTAAAGTAGGTCTTAGGACTCACACACTAACCTGTAAAGTAAGGAAGTAACCCTCCCTTTGAAAACAGCCTATGTGGCATCAATATAAGTCCGAATAATTTATTCTAGTGTCAAAATTCACTACAAAAGTGTAATAGGATAATTTTGGTAATGAAGTTAATCTCGTCTAAAACAGAGTTTGGAACGTCAGTGAGTAAATTAAGGTTGGGTTTGGATTACAATATGTGATAGAAAAATTACATATTTACCTGATTTGTTGGATATTTGATGATTATATACTTAACTAAACAGTAAGACATTTCTGTTCTATTAAATGTCTGTGTGAACTGAGAAGAGCCTAAAAACCTACAGCTGGCATTCCATAGATGAGATGTGGTGGGTGTCAATGAGACCGAGATAGCCTGGAGGAACAGAACAAAGGCCGCAGTATTCCTAATTGTCCTGGCATCTGGGAGACCACACCAGAGGCGGATAAATCCAAAGTGACTTATGGTTGCTCCCCAATCTATATGGGAGGGGTTGAACCAGCCATGACTGAGCATTCTTGGTATCAACTATATAAGGAACAGCATGGTCTGTCAAGGTCTGTAAAGTCAAGACCGTTGCGCTGACTAATGTAAGAATATTTCAAGATAAATACAGAGGACTAAAGGTCAAGAGGCCTAAAGGTCAAGAGGACTAAAAGTCAATACTAACGATCAATGGAAATAGGTGTTTTTTCTGTAATAGGGAAATAATGAGCAATGGGTCAGAGACATGGAAGGAATTTGTCTACACATTGAGCCTGAAATAGGATACTTGTTATTTGGCCATTGGTCCAGTTTTATTGCAAGGAATCCTAATTGGTCAACCACAGGCTAGGGCTGGGTTATAAAGTACATCCTGTCCCTTAGTTCTGTGGAGAGAATCACTGAGGACAGATGTGTCCGTACTTGTTGCACGTCATGTCGTCACACGTCATCAGAGTGCGCAGCTGAACATTGTATGCTGGAAAACATTTGGTTTGTTATTTTTGATTGAAACAAAACCGATATTCATTAAATACGAATACAGAACATGTTTTTGCATCGAACCCGCGACACGGTTTGCTTTTAACAGCAAGGACCGCTATTTCTTGTCCCGGAATCCTGCTTAACAGACCGGTTTAAGCCTGCTTGACAGAGAAGCTAAACTGCTAGCCATCAAGCTAAGGAAGTTAGTACCAGATGAGTTTTGTCTGAAGAAATAACGGTTCCAGCGCTGAAGGAGCTGTATCTATTACGCACTGTTTCAGGACAAACCGGATCACTCGGAGTTCCATTGGCAATTGTTTACCTGCCGAGGATTTCCTCGTCCTTCTTGCCAGAAGTGATTCTGGGCAGCTCCATGGTAAGAAATGTGACCGTTCCTGGTGCAAAAACAATGTTTTATGACGGAGCTTGAGTAAATGACATTACTAAGCTGCTCTCGAATGCACTATGCCAGGACATGTAAATCAATTATATCGTAGTCCATGTGGGTTTTAATGACATTATGAAGGGCAGTTCTGAAAAGTTGAAACTGGATTTTTAAAGAGTTGATTGATTCTCTACTAAACACTAACAAAAGACCTATCATATCCGCTATCTCTGAATCGCAGCATTGTACACTTTAGCAGGATTCTTTCTCTTCACAACTGGCTACATGATTATTGCAGCTCAATGGGTGTAACTTTTGTTGACAATTTCGATACCTTTGGAAACAAAACACGTTTTATAAGATGGATGGGATCCACCCAAATCATTTGGGATCCTGGATTCTTTCACAGCACTATAAGGCTGCTTTGAGACAATGATTTATCAATGACTCAAGCCCAGCTCAGCTAATCCCTACCATTGTGACGCAGAGTTGTCATAATGCTTCAGCAATTGTACATTAGACCAGGGGCATCAGTAGACACAATATAAGTAACCTAATGTATGTCCCTTTAACTGCCCTGAATGCCTCTACTGATCCTACAGTTATTATATGCAAAAATCATGTGCCTATGAACCAGATTTATACTGTTAGCACTAAGCTGGTGTGCCCTGGGAGGAAGTCCACTATCAGCAGCTCACCCTGCACTAACATAAAGAACATGAGCACATCTACTGCTGCTAAGCTTCCCAGTAAAACAATCAAAGCAAGTAAGGATCCTCAAAGAAAAATTATAAAAATAGCACAAGTTAATATATGTAGCTTTAGAAACAAGGTTCATGAAATCAATAATTTGCTAGTAACAGATGACATTCATATTCTGACTATCTCTGAAACTCACTTAGATAATACCTTTGACGATACAGTGGTAGCAATACAAGATTATAACATTTATAGAAATGTGTTGCTGTTTATATTCAGAACCACATTCCTGTAAAGATTAGAGAGGATCTAATGTTAAATACTGTTGAAGTAATATGGATACAGGTTCATCTGCCTCACCTAAAGCGCATTCTGGTGGGAAGCTGCTATAGACCAAGTGCTAACAGTCAGTATATGGATAACATGTGTGAAATGCTTGATAATGTATGTGATATCAACAGAGAAGTATATTTTCTGGGTGATTTAAATATTGACTGGCTTTCATCAAGCTGCCCACTCAAGAAAAAGCTTCAAACTGTAACCAGTGCCTGCAACCTGGTTCGGGTTATCAGTCAACCTACCAGGGTAGTTACAAACAGCACAGGAATGAAATCATCAACATGTATTGATCACATCTTTACTAAATGCTGCAGGAATTAAGCAATACCCAGATCCATCGGATGTAGTGATCACAATATAGTAGCCATATCTAGGAAAACCAAAGTTCCAAAGGATGGGCCTAATATATTTTTTTATTTCATCTTTATTTAACCAGGTAGGCTAGTTGAGAACAAGTTGTAATTTACAAATGCGACCTGGCCAAGATAAAGCAAGGCAGTGCGACACAAACAACAACACAGAATAACACATGGAATAAACAAACATGCAGTCAATAATACAATAGAAAAGGACTATATACAGTGTGTGCAAATGAGGTAGGATATGGGCAATAAATAGGCCATAGTGGCAAAATAGTTACAATATAGCAATTAAACACTGGAGTGATAGGTGTGCAGAAGATGAGTGTGCAAGTAGAGATACTGGGGTGGAAAGGAGCAAAATATATACAATAAATAACAGTGTGGGGGATGAGGTAGTTGGATGGGCTGTTTACAGATGGGCTATGTACAGTTGCAGTGATCTGTGAGCTGCTCTAACATCTGGTGCTTAAAGTTAGTGAGGGAGATATGAGTCTCCAGCTTCAGTGATTTTTGGATGCTGGTGCTGCTGTGGTGACCAGTGAGCAGAGATAAGGCGGGGCTTTACCTAGCAAAGACTTATAGACGACCTGGAGCCAGTGAGTTTGGCGACGAATATGAAGCGAGGGCCAGCCAACGAGAGCATACAGGTCGCAGTGGTGGGTAGTATATGGGGCTTTGCTGACAAAACTGATGGCACTGTGATAGACTGCATCCAATTTGCTGAGTAGAGTTTGAGGCTATTTTGTAAATGACATCGCCGAAGTCAAGGATCGGTAGGATAGTCAGTTTTACGAGGGTATGTTTGTCAGCATGAGTGAAGGATGCTTTGTTGCGAAATAGGAAGCTGATTCTAGATTTAATTTTGGATTGGAGATGCTTAATGTGAGTCTGGAAGGAGAGTTTACAGTCTAACCAGACACCTAGGTATTTGTAGTTGTCCACATATTCTAAGTCAGAACCGTCCAGAGTAGTGATGCTGGACGGGCGGGCAGGTATGGGCAGCGATCGGTTGAAAAGCATGCATTTAGTTTTACTTGCATTTAAGAGCAGTTGGAGGCCATGGAAGGAGAGTTGTATGGCATTGAAGCTTGTGTATAAGAGGTCATACAATACATTTTGTTGTGATTCCTATGTTATTGATGTATATATTATCTGTTGGTCCGTCGTGTGTAACGAGGAGCAAACAGACAAAGCACTTGACACATTTATGAAATATGCTTATTCCAGTTGCTAATAAACACGCACCCATTAAGAAAATTACTGTAAAAACTGTTAAATTCCTGTGGATTGATGAGGAATTTTAAAATTGTATGGGTGAGAGGGATGAGGCAAAAGGAATGGCAAATTGCAAATTGAGAAATAATGTGACTAAACTGAATAAAAAGAAAAGGGGTGCGGTTTCAAAATGGCTACGTAAAGATGTGTTCCGAGGCCACTCCACTAAGGGCTGATACTTCTATGTTTTAACCTTTTATCTATCAAAACAAGAACAAATTTTGCACACCTACTGACTCGAGCAACATTCCGGTGACATTATTGGATATGTCCGGAACTGGGAAAACGGTAAACAAGAAGACACGACGAAGACTAGCAACAAGATGGCGGATGCTAACGGCTACACTACGCTCTGATTTCATGACCGAACTTCACTCCTCTGTGTCAAGTCTACGAGCTGAAATTATGACAGAAGTCCAGTCAACTATGGCAACACTACAAACGACTTTCGCGACAAAACCCCCAAAAATAAAGGATATGGAAACGCCATTGACCGACATAGATAATTCGCTTACCGAATTGGAGACCAAAAACGACGAGCACGTGAAGTTAAAGAACATACGTGTGGTCGGAATTACAGAAGGGATGGAAGGGCGCAATCCTACCGAGTTCATGGCCACTTTCCTGCTTGACGTCCTTGGCGGAGAGACGTTTGACCGGCCCCCAGTCATCGACAGGGCACATCGCACTCTAGCGGTAAAACCACAGCCCGGTCACCCTCCCAGAGCAATGCTGGTCCGCCTACATTACTTCCAGACCAAAGAGAAAATTATTCGCACCTCCCATGAAAGAGGACAACTGAACTACAATGGCAAGCGGATCCATATCTTCCCAGATTACTCTGCAGATCTGGCAAAATGCAGAGCTGCATACAAAGGTGTAAAAGCCCACCTTCACAAGGCAGGAGTCAGATTTGGCCTGATACACCCGGATAACTGAGGATTACTTTACAGGGGGCTAGCCACACATTTGATGATCCCCAGTCTGCGCTCACCTTCTACCGGGACAATATCCACTCTACAGCGGCACAGAACCCAGATCCGTGAAGGTTGCTAGTTGTGTTATTAGGGTGCACACATGGTCAGTGTATAGACATGAACGTGAGTAACTTTTATTTGCCCTAGCAAAATTATGCACCACATACAGATGACTGAATACCTTGGGTCGGAACCATCTACCATGCAATGGTATTCAAAGTAATCGTTAACTTCTTTGGGGTAGGGGGCAGCATTTTCACGTCCGGATGAAAAGCATGCCCAGAGTAAACGGCCTGCTACAAAGCCATAAAAGCTAGAATATGCATATTATTATTTGGATAGAAAACACTCTGAAGTTTCTAAAACTGTTTGAATGATGTCTGTGAGTATAACAGAACTCATCAGGCAGGCAAAAACCTGAGAGAAAAATCCAACCAGGAAGTGGGAATTCTGAGGTTGAACGATTTTTCAACTCAGCTCCTATTGAAGATACAGTGGGATATTGGTAATGTTGCACTTCCTAAGGCTTCCACTAGTCGTTAGAACCTTGTCTGATGCCTCTACTGTTTAGTGGGGCCGAAGGAGAGAAGAATTAGTCAGGTCTGCCATGAGGTGACCATGCTCTGACCATGCGCGTTCACGTGAGAGCGAGCTCTGTTCCATCGCAATTCTGAAGACACAGGAATACTCCGGTTGGAACATTATTGAAGAATTATGTTAAAAACATCCTAAAGATTGATTCAATATTTCGTTTGTCATGTTTTTACGGACTGTAATATAACTTTTTAAACTTTTCGTCCATACTTTCCGCTGGACCCGCCCGAGCGTCGTGAGTTTGGAAAGTATACTGAACGCTAGAACAACAAGGAGGAATTTGGACATAAATGACGGACATTATCGAACAAAACAAACATTTATTGTGGAACTGGGAGTGCATTCTGATGAAGATCATCAAAGGTAAGTGAATGTTTATAATGTTATTTCTGACTTCTGTTGACTGCATAATATGGCGGCTATATTTGTGTCTTGATTGGGCTCTGAGCGCCGACTCAGATTATTGCATGGTTTGCTTTTTTCGTAAAGCTTTTTTGAAATCTGACACAGCGGTTGCATTAAGGAGAAGTGCATCTAAAATGCCATGCATAACAGTTGTATCTTTTAGCAATGTTTATTATGAGTATTCCTGTAAATTGATGTGGCTCTCTGCAAAATCAAAGGATGTTTAGTGACTTCTGAACGTAAGGCGCCAATGTAAACTCCGATTTTTGGATATAAATATGAACTTTACCGAACAAAACATACATGTATTGTGTAACATGAAGTCCTATGAGTGTCATCTGATGGAGATCATCAACGGTTAGTGATTCATTTTATCTATATTTCTCCTTTTTGTAAATCCTCTCTTTGGCTGGAAAAATGGCTGTGTTATTCTGTGAATAGGCACTCACCTAACATAATCGTTTGGTTTGCTTTCGTCGTAACGCCTTTTTGAAATCGGACACTGTGGCTGGATTTACAACAAGTGTATCTTTAAAATGGTGTAAAATACATGTATGTTTGAGGAATTTTTATTATGGGATTTCTGTTGTTTTGAATTTGGCGCCCTGCACTTTCACTGGCTGTTGAAGAGGTGGTACGCTACCGTCTCACGTACCCTAGAGAGGTTAATAAGCGGTGTGGTGTAATGTAACTAAGCTTTTCATTTATAGAACTAATGAGGTTCTTTTTCATTTTTTTTATGAATGAATAAGCCAAATCTCAGTGACGTTCCTGTTAATTTGCTCATTTAGTCGGGCCTCAAGGTAGGCAAAGGAGTGTATTTACTAGGCTATAATTCATTTACTTTAGGCCCGCAATTTTGTCTTTTTTATTATATAGGCTAGGCAACATGTGATTGTATGGTGTGTATGTTCGGGCACGTGCATATGAGTGCAATAGCGATAACGCTTAGGACAATTTAAAATATTTCGTTTATTCCTTTTTCATCCACATGTCCATAGATTTATGTTAATTCCCCTTTATTCAACATAGGACACAGTGAAACCTTTTCTCTTCTTAAAAACCCTTAGTGGGCTTCCTGTTAGTAAAGTGACAGAAAACAGGTTAGGCGCCGTTTTTGGGGTCTGTCATTTCATTTGGGGACTCAGCAGTGGGGTTTTTCTAAACTTTATTTGTATTTTTTGTTTTGGTTTAGGGTTACACAAACGTCTTATTAATTGTCCCAAAACGAGATATTGGAGACTTAATACATCTCTGCTTAACAATGAAGGATTCTACTCTGTGATAATTTATATTTTATCACATTACTGGCTCGACAACCAACTCTTTCCTGTCTCAGCTGCAACTATTTGGGATGCTGCTAAAGCAACCATAAGGGGTCATATCATTTCCCAAGCCTCTCTGATCAAGAAGCTTAGAATTGAAAATAGGGAAAAATTGGAGGTTGAAGTAAAGCATTTAGAACTTTTTCATAAACAACCAACCAACCCAGGCGAACTGGAATTCACTAGCTTGTGCTAAGGCCCAACTCAATTTAGAGCACACAAAACATGTTTTAAAAAACGGTTGTTTTTACCAAGCAAAAATATTATGAGTTTGGTAACCGTCCGAGGCATCTACTTGCATACCAACTTAAAAAATAACAAAATTAAAGATCTATTAAGTCTATAAGAACGGCAGATGGCTTCACTTCTCATGATCCATTGCTTACCAATAATACGTTTTGCTACTTCTATAAATCTCTTTATACTTCACAATGTACACGATCGAACAACGAAATGACTAAATATCTGAATAAGATAACCTTGCCCACTATATCAGATGAGCACATAAATAGACTAAATGCTCCCTTTACTCCTGAAAAGGTTTGGGAAACTATTAAGGCAATGCCTTCTGGCAAGGCACCTGGCCTAGACGGCTTCCCGGCAGGGTTCTACAAGAAATTCTGGCCTGAGATATGCCCTATCTTCATGCCTGCTCTAAATGATATGTTCGAAAGAGACATCATACCAGAGTCTTGGAAAACTGCATCCATTAGCCTGATACTAAAAAGGACAAAAATCCATTAAAATGCACTTAGTTTAGACCTATCAGTTTGCTAGGAGTTTATGTTAAAATAGTCGCCAATACACTTACTTCCAGACCTCATTAAACCTGATCAGACTGGCATTGTCAAAGCCAGATTTGGAACGGACAATGTGAGACGTGCTCTGAATATCATAAACCACCTTGGCAGAATTAAAGACCCTGCACTCATTGTCTCTCTCGATGCCGAAAAGGCCTTCGATAGAGTTGAGTGGAAATTATTGTATGCTGTATTATAAAAAGTTAATCTGAGTGACCATTTTACTAATTTAGTCAAATTTATTTTTTCTGACCCATCGGGCAGTTAACACAAATGGTAAATTATCAGAATGATTTAATATCGGTAGGGGCTGTCGTCAAGGCTGCCCTTTATCTCCTGCTCTGTTCTTGTTAGTCATAGAAGCACTGACTGAGGCAATGAGGTCTAGTAATAACATCAGGCGCATCTCTATGGGTGATGAAGAGCTTGGCATTTTATTATTTGCTGATGATGTGCTTTTATACATGTCTAAACCAGAGACCCCTGTCACTGCAGTAATGGACATCATATATGAATATAGTAACCTGTCAGGGTACAAAATTTATGTGGATAAATCCATGGCATTACCTTTGAATATTCCCTCTACAATCAACTTAGAAACAATATCTCCATTCCAATTGACTGAAACAGGCTTAAAATACTTGGGTAAATATGTTACCCCAAGTCTTAAAGACCTGTTCACTTCAAATGATATACCTTTGCTCACAAAAATTAAACAGGATCTGATTAACTGGTCTACCCTACCAAACTCTTTTTTGGCAGGATTAATGCCGTCAGGGTGAATATCCTTCCTCGGCTAAATTATTTATTCCAAAATATCCCCTGCCATCTATCTCAGTCCTTTTTCGCACAATAAATGTCAATATATCTAAATATATCTGGAACAATAAGAAACCTATAATCAAATTTATCAAACTAATTAAGCCTAAGAATTCAGGAGGGGTATCTTTGCTAAATCTGCAACTATATTACTGGTCTGCTCAGATCAAGCACATGATTAGTTGGTGCCTAGACAAACACCACTCACTTTGGGTTGGGATGGAATCAATAGCATGTCATCCAAGAGCATTAGCTTCTGTACCATTTATTAATAGCTTTGAAAAGATCCGGTCCTTACCTGACAATTTTACAACACATAATACACTCTTAGCTTGGAAAGATGCAAGGAGGCATCTGCAGATTCCAGACCATATATCACTCTGGTCACCGATTGCCCTTAATCCAGATACCACCACCCCCCCCCCAAATAAGGGGTATTGGAAACAGGACAACAGCCCCAACGACACAATGCTGATGCAGAAATGTAAGAAGCTCTCTCCGGCTCAGCAGCAGAGTTTGCTGGGTGCTGTGGAGGGAAACTAATAGACCCCCTCTTAAGTGCCATCCCAGCTGGTGTACACATGAAATCAGATGGAAAATATGTGAACATGATGGTTAACAACTGTGCAGTAGATGTTTTAGTAGATACAGGTGCTAAAGTCACAGTATTGCCCATATCTTATCCAAACATACAGTGGGGAGAACAAGTATTTGATACACTGCCGATTTTGCAGGTTTTCCTACTTACAAAGCATGTAGAGGTCTGTCATTTTTATCATAGGTACACTTCAACTGTGAGAGACGGAATCTAAAACAAAAATCCAGAAAATCACATTGTATGATTTTTAAGTAATTAATTTGCATTTTATTGCATGACATAAGTATTTGATCACCTACCAACCAGTAAGAATTCCGGCTCTCACAGACCTGTTAGTTTTTCTTTAAGAAGCCCTCCTGTTCTCCACTCATTACCTGTATTAACTGCACCTGTTTGAACTCGTTACCTGTATAAAAGACACCTGTCCACACACTCAATCAAACAGACTCCAACCTCTCCACAATGGCCAAGACCAGAGAGCTGTGTAAGGACATCAGGGATAAATTGTAGACCTGTACAAGGCTGGGATGGGCTACAGGACAATAGGCAAGCAGCTTGGTGAGAAGGCAACAACTGTTGGCACAATTATTAGAAAATGGAAGAAGTTCAAGATGACGGTCAATCACCCTCGGTCTGGGGCTCCATGCAAGATCTCACCTCGTGGGGCATCAATGATCATGAGGAATGTGAGGGATCAGCCCAGAACTACACGGCAGGACCTGGTCAATGACCTGAAGAGAGCTGGGACCACAGTCTCAAAGAAAACCATTAGTAACACACTACGCCGTCATGGATTAAAATCCTGCAGCGCACGCAAGGTCCCCCTGCTCAAGCCAGCGCATGTCCAGGCCCGTCTGAAGTTTGCCAATGACCATCTGGATGATCCAGAGGAGGAATGGGAGAAGGTCATGTGGTCTGATGAGACAAAAATAGAGCTTTTTGCTCTAAACTCCACTCGCCGTGTTTGGAGGAATAGAAGGATGAGTACAACCCCAAGAACACCATCCCAACCGTGAAGCATGGAGGTGGAAACATCATTCTTTGGGGATGCTTTTCTGCAAAGGGGACAGGACGACTGCACCGTATTGAGGGGAGGATGGATGGGGCCATGTATCGCGAGATCTTGACCAACAACCTCCTTCCCTCAGTAAGAGCATTGAAGATGGGTCGTGGCTGGGTCTTCCAGCATGACAACGACCCGAAACACACAGCCAGGGCAACTAAGGAGTGGCTCCGTAAGAAGCATCTCAAGGTCCTGGAGTGGCCTAGCCAGTCTCCAGACCTGAACCCAATAGAAAATCTTTGGAGGGAGCTGAAAGTCCGTATTGCCCAGCGACAGCCCCGAAACCTGAAGGATCTGGAGAAGATCTGTAGGGAGGAGTGGGCCAAAATCCCTGCTGCAGTGTGTGCAAACCTAGTCAAGAACTACAGGAAACGTATGATCTCTGTAATTGCAAACAAAGGTTTCTGTACCAAATATTAAGTTCTGCTTTTCTGATGTATCAAATACTTATGTCATGCAATAAAATGCAAATTAATTACTTAAAAATCATACAATGTGATTTTCTGGATTTTTGTTTTAGATTCCTTCTCTCACAGTTGAAGTGTACCTATGATAAAAATTACAGACCTCTACATGCTTTGTAAGTAGGAAAACCTGCAAAATTGTCAGTGTATCAAATACTTGTTCTCCCCACTGTATATGTCCTCAGCACACAGGCAAGAAGATGAGAGCAACAGGAGTCCATTATCAATTTCTATTGGTCCAATGAAGATTGATGCAGGGGTGTGGATAGGCTCATTTGAACAACCTATTTTAGGCCTTGATATTATTATGCAACTTGACTCTACACTGAACATTTCTGAAGGGAAGGTGATGTGGCAAATTAGACAACTGCAGGGATCTACAGTTCAGAATCATTCTATTTGGACTACGAAGAAAAATGAGTGTGGAACTTTGGATATGGAACCAGTGTGCTTGACAGGTGTTGCCCCACCTTGCACAAAACAAAATCCCATTAGCAAGGAAGCTATGGACACTACTAAAGTAGTGATTAAAGATTCTGCTGACATGCAGTTCATACTCTTTTGACAATGAATCGAGCTGCACAGGTCACAGCTGCTCGTTGGAGCAAATGGTTGAGTGTGTTGGAGGCTCCTAACATCATCATACAACGTGGCACACCATGTAATCCAGCTACTCTGATGCTTCCTCCAGATGCCACATTACTTGAACACGACGGTTCAAGCATTGTGGAGGGGGGGTGAGGAAGGCAGGCTGGGCAGTTACTACAATGGACATTGTGATAGTGACAGACAAGTTACCTGCAGGAACATCAGCACACGTGGCGGAATTCGTGGAATTCGGAATTCTACACAGACTCAAGGTATGCTTTTGGTGTTACCTATGATTTTGGAAAAATATGGAAAAACACAGGTTTCAGGACATCACTGGGAGTTCCTGTGAAGAATGGACCAGAGGTGATGGCTCTACTGAATGCTCTCCAGTTACCTGGACAAGTTGCAACTTTGAAAATGAAAGCACATGGAAAAATCTTTACAGACGAGAGTAAAGGTAATGATCTGGCTGACAAAGCTGCCATGGCGGCTGCCAAGAGAACACATACCTCTATCACCTAAACTGATTAGGAGATACACCTTGGATACATTGCAACACATTAGAGACATGCAAAGAAGTGCACCAAAAGATGAAGTATGGGAATAGATGGCTGCAGGATGTAAACTCAATCAAGAAGGTGTGTGGAAATACAACCTGAGATGTTGCCCTACTTGGTGACACAGATCCACTCTTTGGGACACATTGGTGTGGACAAGATAGTTTATCATTTTGTGGGCAAAAGGTGGAATCCTGGTGTGCGGAAAGAGGCTGAGGCTGTTGTGGCGAATTGCAACATTTGTAGGGAAAAGAACACCAAGGGACGAGTGAAAGTACAGACACGACGAGTGCCTGCCCTTCAGACATCTACAGCTTGATTACATAACACTGCCCAAATGTAAAGGACACAAAGATGTGCTAGTCGTTGTTGATCGTTTCTCATGATGGGTTGAAACCTACCCTATTAACTTCTCTAGGATAGGGGGCAGCATTTTCATGTTTGGATGAAAAGCGTGCCCAGAGTAAACTGCCTCCTACTCAGTCCCAGATGCTAATATATGCATATTATTATTAGTATTGGATAGAAAACACTCTGAAGTTTCTAAAACTGTTTGAATCATGTCTGTGACTATAACAGAACTTATTTGGCAGGCAAAACCATTCAGATTTTTCTTTTGAGGTCACTCTCTTTTCAATGGGTTTTCATTGGGGATCCAGATTTCTAAAGGGACCTTCCTGCAGTTCCTATCGCTTTCACTGGATCTCAACAGTCTTTAGAAATTGATTAAGGTTTTTCCTTTGAGAAATGAAGAAGTAGCCATGTTCAGAATGAGGCTCCAGTGAAGTGTACTGTTTGTTAGAGGCGCGTGACCAGAAAGCATGCTACACATTGTTTTCCTCCGGTATTGAACACAGATCATCTCGTCTTCAATTTTATCAATTATTTATGTTAAAAAATACCTAAAGTTGTATTACAAAAGTAGTTTGAAATGTTTGGACGCTTACAGGTAACTTTTGAGATATTTTGTAGTCACGGTGTTTTTCTGGATCAAACGTGCCAAAAAAATGGACACTTTGGATATATATCGACGGAATTAATCGAACAAAAGGACCATTTGTGATGTTTATGGGACATATTGGAGTGCCAACAGAAGAAGCTCGTCAAAGGTAAGGCATGAATTATACCTTTATTTCTGCGTTTTGTGTCGCGCCTGGAAGGTTGAAATATGATGGTCTGTGATTGTTAGCTGGGGTGCTATCCTCAGTTAATAGCATTGTTTGCTTTCGCCGTAAAGCATTTTAGAACAAGTGTAGCTTTAATTTGGTATATTGAATGTGTGATTTCATGAAAGTTAAATTTTTATAGGCGCTCTGCATTTTCACTGGATGTTGGCCAGGTGGGACGCTACCGTCCCACATATCTCAGAGAGGTTAAGAAAGGAACTGCACAACATACAGCTAAAATTCTGAATCGAGAAATCATTCCCGATGGGGATTTCCGGAACAATAAGATTCCGACCAAGGCACTCATTTCACAGGAAAAGTGTGTCAGGAGGTAGCTCGTCTTCTGAACTGCCCTTATCATCCTCAATCGAGTGGACAGGTAGAACGCACCCCTTCAAACATTCAACCTCTGCGTACCAGGGTCAGCGCACTCTCAAATGTTGTTTTTTTCCATCATTGTAAGCCTGCCACACACACACACTATTCAATACATTTATTAAACATAAGAATGAGTGTGAGTTTTTGTCACAAATGAAAATGACAAAGAGCTCTTATACAACCAGAGCACAAATAATAATATAATAATCAATAATTTTGCTCTTTAGTTAGCCATCTTACATATAAAACCTTATTTGTTCATCAAAAATTGTGAATAACTCACCACAGGTTAACAAGAAGGGTAGGCTTGAAAGGATGCACAAAACTGCAATGTTGGGTTGTACTGGAGAGAGTCTGTCTTAAATAATTTTCCACACACAGTCTGTCTGTATTTAGTTTTCATGTTAGTGAGGGCCGAGAATCCACTCTCACATAGGTATGTGGTTGCAAAAGGCATCAGTGTCTTAACAGCGTCATTTGCCAAGGCAAGAAACTCTGAGCGCAGCCCTGTCCAGAAATCTGACAGAGCCTTCTGATTAAATTACATTTTCACAGAACCGCTTATTGCAATTTTGATGAGGCTCTCTTGTTCAGATATCGGTAAGTGGACTGGAGGCAGGGCATGAAAGGGATAACGAATCCAGTTGTTTGTGTCGCCCGTTTTGGGAAAGTACCTGAGTAATTACGCACCCAGCTCACTCGGGTGCTTCGCTATATCACATTTGACATTGCCCGTAAGCTTGAGTTCTTTTGCACACAAAAAATCATACAAAATCATACAATGGTGGAAAGACCTGTGTGTTGTCCTTGTCAATAAAGACAGAAAAGAGCTACAACTTCTTAATCATTCTGTCCCCCACATTGAATATAGTTATGGAGAGTCCCTGTAATCCTAGATTCAGATCATTCAGGCAGGAAAAAACATCACCCAGATAGGCCAGTCGTGTGAGAAACTCATTATCATGCAAGCGGTCAGACAACTGAAAATGATAGTCAGTAAAGAAAACTTTAAGCTTGTCTCTCAATTTAAAAAAGCGTGTCAATACTTTGCCCCTTGATAACCAGCGCACTTCTGTATGTTGTAAAAGCGTTACATGGTCACTGCCCATATCATTGCATAATGCAGAAAACACACGAGAGTTCAGGGGCCTTGCTTTAACAAAGCTAGGCATTTTCACTGTAGCTGCATTTTCGACTGGCTGTTGTCATATCGATCCCGTTAACGGGACTGCAGCCATATGAAGTTAACATAAATCTTGAATAACGTCCCAACCGGAGAATTACATTGACTTCAGATGAGCGATGGAACGGAGCTCCCTCTTATGTGAAGGCGCATGGTGAAAGAATGGTCAGCTCATGGCAGTGGTGACTCATTCCTGTCTCCTTCGGCCCCCCTTCACAGTAGAGTCATCAGACAAAGTTCTACAGACTGTTGACATCTAGTGGAAGCCGTAGTAAGTGAAAACTCATCCATATCTCGCTGTAATTTCAATGGGAGCTTGGTTGAAAATCTACCAGCCTCAGAATTTCCACTTCCTGTTTGGATTTTTTCTCAGGTTTTTGCCTGCCATATGAGTTCTGTTATACTCACAGAGATAATTCAAACAGTTTAAGAAACTTCAGAGTGTTTTCTATCCAATACTAATAACAATATGCATATATTAGCAACTATGACTGAGGAGCAGGCCGTTTACTATGGGCACCTCTGTGCACCTTTCATCCAAGCTACTCAATACTGCCCCTGCAGCCATAAGAAGTTAATAATTAGTTTTAAATAAATGTTTTGAAGAAAAAAACTAAAAAAATCACCTCCAGCCTGCTCACCATTGGTCATTGATGGGGAGAACATAATTAGGAGGTTTGGTCTGACCTGTTCAAACTTCAACAGAGTATAGCTTTGTACAGTTGAAGTCGGAAGTTTACATACACTTAGGTTGGAGTCATTAAAACTCGTTTTCAACCATCCCCAAATTTCTTGTTAACAAACTATAGTTTTGGCAAATCGGTTAGGACACCTACTTTGTGCATGACACATTGTTTACAGACCGATTATTTCACTTATAATTCACTGTATCACAATTCCAGTGGGTCAGAAGTTTATATACACTAAATTGACTGTGCCTTTAAACAGCTTGGAAAATTCCAGAAAATGATGGCATGGCTTTACAAGCATCTGATAGGCTAATTGACATAATTTGAGTCAATTGGAGGTGTACCTGTGGATGTATTTCAAGGCCTACCTTCAAACTCAGTGCCTCTTTGCTTGACATCATGGGAAAATCTAAAGAAATCAGCCAAGACCTCAGAAAAACAATTGTAGACCTCCACAAGTCTGGTTCATCCTTGGAAGCAATTTCCAAACGCCTGAAGGTACTACGCAGCCATCTGTACAAACAATAGTATGCAAGTATAAACACCATGGGACCACGCTGCCGTCATATCGCTCAGGAAGGAGACGTGTTCTGTTTCCTAGTGATGCACGTACTTTGGTGCGAAAAGTGCAAATCAATCCCAGAACCACAGCAAGATGCTGGAGGAAACAGGTACAAAAGTATCTATATCCACAGTAAAACATGTCCTATATCGACATAACCTGAAAGGCCACTCAGCAAGGAAGAAGCCACTGCTCCAAAACCGCCATAAAAAAAGCCAAACTACAGTTTGCAACTGCACATGGGGACAAGGATCGTACTTTTTGGAGAAATGTCCTCTGGTCTGATGAAATAAAAATATAACTGTTTGGCCATAATGACCATCGATATGTTTGGAGGAAAAAGGGGGAGACTTGCAAGCCGAAGAACAACATCCCAACCGTGAAGCACGGGGGTGGCAGCACCATGTTGTGGGGGTGATTTGCTGCAGAAGATACTGGTGCGCTTCACAAAATAGATGACATCATGAGGGAGGAAAATTATGTGGATATATTGAAGCAACATCTCAAAACATCAGTCAGGAAGTTAAAGCTTGGTCGCAAATGGGTCTTCCAAATGGACAATGACCCGAAGCATACTTCCAAAGTTGTGGCAAAATGGCTTAAGGACATCAAAGTGAAGGTATTGGAGTGGCCATCACAAAGCCCTGAGAAAATCCCATAGAAAATTTGTGGGCAAAACTGAAAAAGCGCGTGTGAGCAAGGAGGTCTACAAACCTGACTCAGTTACACCAGCTCTGTCAGGAGGAATGGGCTAAAATTCACCCAACTTATTGTGGGAAGCTTGTGGAAGGCTACCTGAAACGTTTGACCCAAGTTAAAGAATTTAAAGGCAATGTTACCTAATACTAAACTTCTGGCCCACTGGGAATGTGATGAAAGAAATAAAAGCTGAAATAAATCATTCTCTCTACTAATATTCTGACATTTCACATTCTTAAAATAAAGTGGTGATCCTAACTGACCTAAGACAGGGAATTTTTACTAGGATCAAATGTCAGGAATTGTGAAAAACTGAGTTTAAATGTATTTGGCTAAGGTGTATGTAAACTTCCGACTTCAACTGTATATCAGATTTCACCTTTTCATTCCATGTGTTACTGATGAACTCTGCCTCAACTCTGGCTACTTCTACAGATGGACGAGATGCTTTTGGTAGACGACAGCCTCGGTCCTTTGATTTGGAGACCATAATTGGGTAGGTTTTATCTGACCTGTTAAAACTTCAACATAGTACCCGTTTGTGTGTCAGATATTACCTATGATTTGGCTGGGGATTGAATTCCCAAACTTTCAATATCAGGGCGGCCACTCTAACCACAAGGCCACTGAGTTGGTCACACCCCAACCTGTGTTCAATCACACAGACGTTAAAAGCCAATCTACTTCTTCAATAAAACTCAACAAAGAGCAGCACCATCTAAATCTATAACCTCCATTATCTGTCCACAGTGCCTTTAGGAAGTACTCACACCCCTTGACTTTTTCCACATTTTGTTGTGTTACAAAGTGGGATTAAAATGGATTTAATTGTCATTTTTTGTCAACGATCTACACAAAAGACTCTAATGTCAAAATGGAAGAAAAATGTTAATATTTGTGAAACATTTATGAAAAATAAGACACCAATAATATCTTGATTAGATAAGTATTCAATCCCCTGAGTCAATACATGTTAGAATCACATTTGGCAGCAATTACAGCTGTGGCTCTTTCTGGGTAAGTCTCTTAGTGCTTTTCACACCTGCATTGTGCAACATTTGCCCATTATTAATTTAAAAATTCTTCAGTATTACTTTAGTGCCTTGTTGCAAACAGGATGCATGTTTTGGCATATTTATTTTCTGTACGGGCTTCCTTCTTGTCACTCTGTCAATTAGGTTAGTATTGTGGAGAAACTACAATGTTGTTGATCCTTCCTCAGTTCCCTCTTATTACAGCCATTCAACTCTGTAACTGTTTTAAAGTCACCATTGGCCTCATTGTGAAATCCTTTGAGCGGTTTCCTTCCTCTCTGGCAACTGAGTTAGGAATTACTGTATCTTTTGTAGTGACCGGGTGTATTGATACACCACCCAAAGTCGAATTAATAACTTAAACATGCTCATAGTGATATTCTATGTCTGCTTTCTGTATTTTTACCCATTTACCAATAGGTGCCCTTCTTTTGCAAAGCATTGGAAAACCGCTCTGGTCTTTGTGTGTTTGAAATTCATTGCTTGACTGATAATTGTGTGTGTGGGGTACAGACATCAGGTAGTCATTCAAAAATCATGTTAAACACTACTATTGGACACATGGAACTTATGTGACTTGTTAAGCACATTTTTATTCCTGAACGTATTTAGGCTTGCCATAACAAAGAGGTTGAATACTTGACTCATTTTTTACTAATTGTATTATTCCACTTTGACATTATGGGGTATTGTGTGTAGTAGGCTAGTCACAAAAAAATATAAATGTAATCCATTTTAAATTCAGGTTGTAACAACAAAATGTGGAAAAAGTCAAGGGGCGGAAATACTTTCTGAAGGCACTATGTTATAAAAATATACTATTGTTTATCATTATAGATACTACAGTTTTATTGATTCAGTGACCTGTATGTCAGTGGTATATTACTGTTATTGGAGGGATGTGGCGTTATAGATAATATTGACTTCATATTGTAATTAAAACAGGTCAGAGAGTTAATGAGTGTCACAGTTTTAATGGTTCTCTGGCTTTGGGTCGTGTGACATGGATTTTACGGTCGAGCGCACACGAAGGCTTGCTACCATAACCATTTCATTTCCTCTCTCCATTATGAAAATAGAGAAGCAGACCATTACACAACTCATCCATCTAAAGACCGCAAAATATGACAATTAATGTGTAAGTGTGTGTGTAGGGAGGGTGGAATAGTTTAGAAAAAACTTCTAACCAATCACTGTGAGGATGAAACTTTCAGCAGATTTTGAGGCAACAGTGCAAGCTGAGAAAATGATACTGTGGACAAGAGCTAGGTTCAGCATCAAATAAGCACATGCACACACTGATGAAAGCTCTTTGTCCTGACATTTGAGTGAAGCTTGTGGAAGAAAGGAGACAATGTCATACTGGGAGGGTGGGAGATATGACAGTGAGGCAGAAAGGAAGAGGTGAAGCGAGAGGATTTGCTTCGCTCACAATCTGTCCGGGTGTGATAAGCCCTTTCTTGTATGGAGGTCTATGAGAGAATATTGAATTACGTGAGGCTTGTTTGATCGAATATAAGTTTCGTAATGTTTAGGCTTTTACAAATGTACTGATATAAGTGGTTGCACGTGGCATTCCAGCAACATTGAAATAAACAACTTACTTGTGCTTGTTGTTCACCCGCGTATCTTCCCTATCATTGGCTAGAATGGTCCTACCTGATTTCGCCTGCCTTCAATCATCGATGACATGGATTTCCATTGTTAGAGTGGTCACCCGTTTAATCTTTGAGTGAGGCCACTGCTTCTAGACCGTGTGTGCGTATTTGATTTGTGAGTGTTGTTTGTGTACCTTCTTGTGGTAGATGCTGCACACTCCTCTCTCCAGGTCTGGCAGTCGGAAGAGCAGGGCTCTAACAGAGGGTAGGGTGACGGAATCAGACTCCAGGATCTCACATACAGCACCTTGTCTCTCACATATAGACCTGTGGGGTGAACAAGAGCCTCCAGGGTTGACATTCTGTATACAGAAGCACAAGTGCTATTTTCAGTTTCCTCCCCAGCAACACAATGTGCATTAGGCATTAGAATGGGACTGCAGAGTGCAGAGAGACATGTGCATGTGTGCAGGCATGTGTGTGTAATCTGGGTTTTATTCATGTTAGCGTGAAGCAGGGTTCTATCATAACCTATCTGATGGTAGAATCGAAGGTTTATAATCCTGACAGCAGATCTGAGCGAGTAAGAGAGATTACAGTCTCAGCCCAACCCCAAATCCATCCCTATCCCTCAGACACTCAGTGCAGATCTGAAAGGATTGCATAGGTCCGTGTGTGTACTTGCTCCAGGGTAAAGTTTCCCCTAGGTACATATGCCTAGGTTCAGCTTCCCCTCCCCTAAATCCTTAACCATTAATGGGGGAAATGCAAAACTGACACAAGATCAGGGTCTCGTGGCAACTTCACCGTACTCTGTTGCTGAAGCCCAAAACAGTCCCTTTCCTTTCCATTCACCCCTCCATTTGCGAATTCACTCACGCCTCCACCATATGCACAGGTGATGTAAATCTGAGGGATTTAAAATGATCATGGGTTTAGGGGCAACTTCGACTGAGCCAGCAATGCCGCCAGCTCAAGAGCAAAGTGCTATCCCAACATGCACCGCGATATGTTTGGTGTTAACAATTTCATACAAAATAATGGAGAGGTGAGCCTAATTATATGCGAAATGCATTTGTTTGTGTCTGATTTCTAGGCTTGACACATGTAACAAATGAAATACCTCACAAATGAAATGTTTAACTGTTACGGAGGTTTATATCTTGTAAAATGACAGGGGAAATCTGTTCATTTTAATTTAATTCTCGTTTTATTATTTAACGTGGAACATAAATTGCATCATTCAAGTACCAAGTGTGTCCCGAAATTGATGGGTTAATTTGATCCCACAGGAGGTTGGTGGCACCTTAATTGCGGAGGACAGGCTCATGGTATGGCTGGAGTGGAATGGTATCAAATACATCAAACACATGGTTTCTATGTTTGATGCCACTCCGTTCCAGCCATTATTATGAGCCGTTGTTTGATCCACTCATCACTCTTGAAGTCACCCTCAGAGTTTCGTCAGCAACAGATGACCACGGAGGGCCCTCCAAGCGAGTTAGTAGGGGCAAAGGACTGGTTTGGGATTCAGTGTGTACTTACTGTGCGTCTTTGAGGGGCTGGCTTACCCACTTCCTCATCAGTCTTCTACCAAATGAGGTGTGGGTGTGGTCTAACACCCACAACAAACTGCCCTTCGTACCTCCATCTGTCTGTAACGCACGCACACAAACCTTTCTGTGAAAAAGAGTACTGCACTTGGCCTAGTAATATCGTACCGTTCCAATGCTCCACAATAACAATTGCCCAAACTGAATTTAGGCCACAAAATAGCACCAAACAGGACATTTTAGGCCACGAACCCATGGTCTGACCTGAGTGCCATTATATAAGATAAAGTTACATATGAAATACGGCCTTGTTGTATACAAGTAAACTGGAGGAAAAGTACAGTGGTTCGTTATGTAAAAGTTGCAGCGTACCGCAGCACAGCTTGCATGGTGCCGCAGAATTCTAATGGCACATTATTTAAGTGTCAGCCATTGTAACCATTAAAGCTAGTTAGTGCTAGTTTGACCACCAGAGGGCATATTTGAGAAGCATTTGATAGCCTTCAATAGTGGCTGTACAAGAGCATTTAAAACCTTTTTTGTAAGAACATAGTATATGGGACTGATTTTATGAAATTTTGCTTAATTAATTTGATTAATATTATGGTGTTTCTATTCCAAGAAAAACAAAAAACCCTCAGGGTTTCCGTTAGGATGGAACGGAAAATATGGAGCTGTACAACGTGACGGTCGGGAGTAGGCTACAGTACTAAGAGCATAAGATGTCCACACCCTAATTGTATAATTCTAGTCGAACCAATACACAAACAGAGATTCAGTGAAAATAAAACTCTCATTGATTTACCAAGACCAGACCCCATGCTTGTCTCAGAGCAGCGCGAAACGGTGCTAAAATAGTGACCACAGCGGGTAGGCTATTCCATCAAATGCTATTGCTTCTAACTTCAATATGCTTTTTAAATAAGACCTACACCACTTTTAACAACACATTACTCAACACTAGTGAGACTCATTAGGCCTACAGTAGGCCTACAGTATATCAAAAATATTTTGATATTCAGATTACAATAATTTTTTACGAAATAACCTACAAAATATCATTATATATTATCAAGTTGATGGCACAGTCATATAGCCCGGCACCTACATAGAGCTGAGTGACTCACTCATTCAGGCTTTGGATCAAAATAAATAAGTAGCAACATTCTTTCTCATAGTCTTTAAAAAATTAAAGTTTTGGTTATCCTGACCTGAACCTGCATCTGTAGGAATGCATTTTGCACTGCGATGCAGTGTCTTAACTTCTTGCAACTATAGGGGGTGCTGTTCCGCATTAGCATTTTTTGGTCTCCAAATTAAACTGCCTCGTGCTCAATTCTTGATCGTACAATATGCATATTATTGTTATTATTGGATAGAAAACACTTTCTAGTTTCTATAGCCGTTGGAATACAGCACTTTTCCTGACAGGGAGTCAGATTTCAGAAATTCTGACCCCTGATCTGGGGTCGGTTTTAAGGTGCCTGTAGATGCTATGGAGAAACCGACACTGCCTACGTCTTCCTCTGGGTGTCAGTACGTCATCACGCTTTGAATGGATTCGATTGCGCAATCAGAGCCACTATAAAACACGAAAACGTGGAAATACCGACCTCTTCCTGCATGCGTCTTGCGCAAGATGGACATCAGACCTGCCTCCTTCCAAATGGTTGTTTAGCCAGTGATATTTCTCCGGTCATGTTTTTAGTCGTTATAGTTGTTAAAAACATCATAATGTAGTTAATTTGAACCGTTTTATAGCAATTTATATCCGTTTAGTGCGATTTTGAGGAATCTCTTTGTCGTGCACTCTGAAACTTTGGGCACGTTTCGGGGTCCCGTTCGATCGTTAGTGGACATTTCGAAGGACAGAGGACATCTATCGATCAAAAGAAGATTAGACCCAAGAAAGGATACATTGCCCAAGAATCTGATGGAAAATCACCTCATAGTAAGAAATATTTAATATGATAAATCGTTGTTCTGTCGAAATATTTTAAACGCATATTACGCCATTTTGTTTGTTATAGCTTCTCTTGGCGAACGCTGTATAAGAAAGTAAGGATAATTTTAGAAATGTAAATCAGCGATTGCATTAAGAACTAATTTGTCTTTCGATTCCTGTCAACCCTGTATTTTTTAGTCAAGTATATGATTAGCTTTCGATTAAACTAGATCACTCTGAAAGATGACGTCCGACATTTTGAGGCTTGATTTCCTACTATTTTCATTGTGTAACCACGGTTTTGTATGGCTAAATATGCACATTTTCGAACAAACTGTATATGTATGTTGTAAAATGATGTTACAGGAGTGTCATCGGAAGAATTCTGAGAAGGTTAGTGAAAAAATTAATATATTTTGGCGATGATTACGTTATAGCTCTCTTTGGCTTGAATCGATGCTCTGGTAACGTTTGCACATGTGGTATGCTAACTTATCGATTTATTGTGTTTTCGCTGTAAAACGCTTAGAAAATCTGAAATATTGTCTGGAATCACAAGATCTGGGTCTTTCCATTGCTATGCTTTGTCTATTCTTATGAAATGATTTATGATGAGTAAATTGGTCATACACGTTGCTCTCTATAGTAATTCTAGTCGAGTTGTGATGGTCGGTGCAATTGTAAACTGTGATTTCTACCTGAAATATGCACTTTTTTCTAACAAAACCTATCCTATACCATAAATATGTTATCAGACTGTCATCTGATGAGGTTTTTTATTGGTTATTGGCTATCAATATCTTAGTTTAGCCGAATTGGTGATAGCTACTGGTGGAGAGAAAAAATGGTGGACAAAGAAATTGTGTATTTTGCTAACGTGTTTAGCTAATAGATTTACATATTGTGTCTTCCCTGTAAAACATTTTAAAAAATCTGAAATGGTGGCTTTATTCACAAGATCTGTATCTTTCATCTGGTGTCTTGGACTTGTGATTTAATGATATTTAGATGCTACTATCTACTTGTGAAGCTATGCTAGCTATGCTAATCAGTGTGTGGGGGGGGTGGGGGGTGATCCCGGACCCGGGGTAGAGGCTCGTGAAAGGTTAAACTGCTGCGCCAATCGAGAGGGCTATTGTAATACTGTACATGGTGTCCAGGTCAGGATAACCAAAACATTTCTTTATTAAAGACAGAAACTTCTGAGACACAGTATTAATTATGAACACCCGGAGGTTCATAAGTGGACACAGAATACCAACTGGGATGGATCCCGAGGAAAATGTGGCTTACCAGTGAACCTACGGGTGTTCATAATTAATACTGTGTCTCAGAAGTTTCTGTCTGTAATAAAGTTGCAGTTACACATCCTTGGAATAGCAGAACAGCATAACGGTCCGGACGGCCCTTGCTGTGCCTGGTGAGCAGTTAAAAAGGGGCTTTTATATCATTCTAAATTAATAATAAAATTAATTGTTTTGTTTAAAAAAATAACAATATTTTGGAGAGGATTTCGTTTTCAAATAACGTAAAATGAGCGAGAAAAAGGCAGAGAAAAAGGCCATTCTTGAACATGGGGTGAGACATTGTTACTAATTTGTAAATAAAGCCAGTTTGTCATTTAGAATTATTTATTTCTGTTTTTAGAGGGAGAGAAACCAAAAATCTACAGTCATCTCATGGGTCTCCCAGTTGAGGCCGATACCAGTATTGAACCAGCATCTGTAGCAACACAGCTTGCACTGCGATGTAGTGTCTTAGACCGCTGCGCCACTCAGGCGCTGTACAACGTGACCGGTCGGGAGTAGGCTACAGTACTACAGTAAGAGCAAAATAATCCTAACATTTCCACACCCTAACTGTAGTCTGTACTCTTAGAATAAAAACCTTAGTGGAACAACAGTTTTAGTAAGTAATACTTAAGTCGTGCACAAGTTGTGCACAATTATATATCTATCTATAATTATTTATGTTTATGTCACCCACTCATTGTCAGTTAGAGACGCAGTAGGACCCAAAAGTATAATCAGTGCTCCAACTCCCCCTTGTGCTGGTCTGGAGCAATGAAGTAGTGACACAGGGTACCGTACGAAACCACAAATTACCTCTAAGTCCCGCAGCATAATCGCAAAACTTTTAGTGGAGCAACCACTCATTCACTAACACGTACCTGGTTGGTAAGTATCTCCAGGTTTCTGAGAGTGGGAGCACTGAGGACCATACCGTCTGACTCACAGGAGAGGTGCCTGAACGAACTTAAGGTCACACACACACAGAGAATTACCACATACAATATTACAAGAGTCACAGGGAGTCAGTCTGTGGCAACCACAAGGGCGGTGTGTGTGTATGTGTGTGAGTACCTGTGGTGCAGTAGTACTCTCTGCAGGTTAAACTCTGTGAGGTAGTGGATGAGAGGACCCAGACAGCAGACCACAGGGCTTTCCAAAGAGGCTATACTGGAGAGAGGTCTGGAACCTGGGGATGGTCACACAAACACCCACACACAGCCATGAGTCACAACCTCGTGCCTCATTTTGTTAGAGAATACTTTTTTTGTTGATCGTCCGCCAGCGTCCCCAAAATACACACACATCTACAGTACACGCTGTCCCAACAGAAAATATGTTTCACTTAAAGGACAGATGGAGGCACGGACCTGTAATTCATGACATGAAGCCTCTATTTGCTCCCTCTCTCTCTCTCTCTCTCATTGTCTCTTTCTCTCGCACACTGACAGACACAGACTGAGACACATTCAGACTCACAGACACACCTGACTCCTGTGTGTGACAGTAGAACTCAGTGGCAGTGCTCATTGCAGAGGCAAAGTCAAACTGAGCACTGTCCCTCTTCTCTATACGTACACCATCACCAGCCTGCACACTGCAGAAAGAGAGAGGCAAATAGAGAGGGAGGGGAGAGAGGGAGAAGGCAGGGAGAGAAGAGTGACAGAAGGAGGGAATAGGAGGTAGAGAGAGGTTATTACACCAGCTCCTATAAGAATCAACCTGTTAGTCAGAACAGCTCAGGCACAAAAATCTAAGATCAAGTAAAATATTTAAGAAAAATATTAAAAAATATACAGTACCAGTCAAAAGTTTGGACACACCTACTCATGCCAGGGTTTTTATTTATTTGTACTATTTTCTACATTGTAGAGTAATAGTGAAGACATCAAACTATGAAATAACACATATTGAATCATGTTGTAACCAAAAAAGTGTTAAACAAATCAAAATATATTTTATATTTGAGATTCTTCAAATAGCCACCCTTTGCCTTGATGACAGCTTTGCACACTCTTAGCATTCTCTAAACTAGCTTCATGAGGTAGTCACCTGGAATGCATTAATAGGTGTGCCATGTTAAAAGTAAATTGTGAAATTTCTTTCCTTAATGCATTTGGGCCAATCAGTTATGTTGTGACAAGGTAGGGGTGGTATACATAAGATAGCCCTATTTGGTAAACACCAAGTCCATATAATGGCTAGAACAGCTCAAATAAGCATAGTGAAACAATAGTACATCATTACTTTAAGACATGAAGGTCAGTCAATCTGGAAAATTTCAAGAACTTTGAAAGTTTCTTCAAGTGCAGTCACAAAAATCATCAAGCGCTATGATTAAACTGGCTCTCATGAGAACCGCCGCAGGAAAGGAAGACCCAGAGTTACCTCTGCTGCAGAGAAATTGCAGCCCAAATAAATCCTTCACAGAGTTCGAGTAACAGACACATCTCAACATCAACTGTTCAGAAGAGACTGCGTGAATCCGGCCTTCATGGTCGAATTGCTGCAAAGAAACCACTATAAAAGGAAACCAATAAGAAGAGATTTGCTTGGGCCAAGAAACACGAGCAATAGATATTAGACCGGTGGAAATCTGTCCTTTGGTCTGATGAAGCCAAATTAGATTTTTTCTTCCAACCGCCGTGTCTTTGTGTGACACAGAGTAGGTGAACGGATGATCTCTGCATGTGTAGTTCCCACCGTGAAGCATGGAGGAGGTGGTGTGATGGTGTGGGGATACTATGCTGGTGACTCTGTCAGTGATTTATTTCAAATTGAAGGCACACTTAACCAGCTTGGATATCACAGCATTCTGCAGCGTTTGCGCTTAGCGGGACTATCATTTGTTTTTCAACAGGACAATGATCCAACACACCTTCAGGCTGTGTAAGGGCTATTTGACGAAGAAGGAAAGTGATGGCGTGCTGCATCAGATGACCTGGCCTCCACAATCGCCCGACCTCACCCCAATTGAGATGGTTTGGGATGAGTTGGACCGCAGAGTGAAGGAAAAGCAGCCAACAAGTGCTCAGCATACACTACCGTTCAAAAGTTTGGGGTCTCTTAGAAATGTCCTTGTTTTTGAAAGAAAATCAATTTTTTTGGTCCATTAAAATAACATAAATTTGATCAGAAATTAAGTGTAGACATTGTTAATGTTGTAAATGACTATTGGAGCTGGAAACGGCAGATTTTTTATGGAATATCTACATAGGCATACAGAGGCCCATTATCAGCAACCATCACTCCTGTGTTCCAATGGCACGTTGTGTTAGCTAATCCAAGTTTATCGTTTTAAAAGGCTAATTGACCATTTGAAAAGCCTTTTGCAATTATGTTAGCACAGCTGAAAACTGGTTCTGATTAAAGAAGCAATAAAACTGGCCTTCTTTAGATTAGTTGAGTATCTGGTGCATCAGTATTTGTGGGTTCGATTACAGGCTCTAAATGTCCAGAAACAAAGACCTTTCTTCTGAAACTCGTCAGTCTATTCTTGTTCTGAGAAATGAAGGCATAGGAGAGCAACAGTGGAAGAGATCATTTCCGGTCAGAACTTGCAGACTTGTTTACTTGCTGCTGTGCGTTTTGTTGCTAACCTTACTTTGCTACCTGACAACTTTACGGTTTTTACTTTTTAATTACTGTTTATATTTTTTGTTTTTCCCTCACTCAACATTTTTTCATTCAACTTTTTCACTCCGGACGCTTTACCTGGACATGGTTCGTCAAGACCTCCAACAGCCGAAGCTAAGTAGTAACATTAACATGATGCCTTTTAATTGCAGTCGCTGTACTCATAACATACAGGAGAACGATCGCCTTACGGCGAGTATAGCTCGCCGTGCTGCAAGCCCAGCTTCAGACGCAATCGTTAGGCAAGGGTAATTTCAGTGTAGGAAAGGATGAAACAGCGTCTGTGCCACCAGTAAGTACAGATAGTAGTATAAATCCCCTCGCACGGTCCCAGCAGCCGGACAACTTTCTCATGGCTCTGAAATTTTTTAAACCCTAGTCATTGTCGACTCCATTACCCGCAGTATTAGACTTAAAACGAATCATCCAGCGATCATACACTGTTTACCAGGGGGCAGGGCTACCGACGTTAAGGCTAATCTGAATATGGTGCTGGCTAAAGCTAAAACTGGCAAGTATAGAGAGTATAGGGATATTGTTATCCACGTCGGCACCAACGATGTTAGGATGAAACAGTCAGAGGTCACCAAGCGCAACATAGCTTCAGCGTGTAAATCAGCTAGAAAGATGTGTCGGCATCGAGTAATTGTCTCTGGCCCCTACCAGTTAGGGGGAGTGATGAGCTCTACAGCAGAGTCTCACAACTCAATCGCTGGTTGAAAACTGTTTACTGCCCCTCCCAAAAGATAGAATTAGCCTCGACCTAGGTTGGGCAAAACTAAACATGGCGGTGTTCGCCTTAGCAATCTCTATAGAAAAAAGTCCTCCTCCATTCCTGCCATTATTGAAAGAGATCGTGATACCTCACATCTCAAAATAGGGCTACTTAATGTTAGATCCCTCACTTCCAAGGCAGTTATAGTCAATTAACTAATCACTGATCATAATCTCGCCTGATGAATTTACCGTGTTAAATGAGGCCTCACCTCCTGGTTACACTAGTGACCATATCCCCCGCGCATCCCGCAAAGGCGGAGGTTTTGCTAACATTTACGATTGCAAATTTCAATTTACAAAAAAAACAACGATGTTTTCGTCTTTTGAGCTTCTAGTCATGAAATCTATGCAGCCTACTCAATCACTTTTTATAGCTACTGTTTACAGGCCTCCTGGGCCATATACAGCATTCCTCACTGACTTCCCTGAATTCCTATCGGACCTTGTAGTCATAGCAGATAATATTCACATTTTTGGTGACTTTAATATTCACATGGAAAAGTACACAGACCCACTCCAAAAGGCTTTTGGAGCCATCATCGACTCAGTGGGTTTTGTCCAACATGTCTCCGGACCTACTCACTGCCACAGTTATACTCTAGACCTAGTTTTGTCCCATGGAATAAATGTTGTGGATCTTAATGTTTTTCCTCATAATCCTGGACTATCAGACCACCATTTTATTACTTTTGCAATCGCAACAAATAATCTGCTCAGACCCCAACCAAGGAGCATCAAAAGTCGTGCTATAAATTCTCAGACAACTCAAAGATTCCTTGATGCCCTTCCAGACTCCCTCTGCCTACCCAAGGACGTCAGAGGACAAAAATCAGTTAACTTCTTGGCGCTAGGAGGCAGAATTTTTATGTTTGGAAAAATAACGTTCCCAATGTAAACGGCCTATTTCTCAGGCCTAGATGCTAAAAGATGCATATAATTGACAGATTAGGATAGAAAAAGTTTCCAAAACTGTCAAAAATATTGTCTGTGAGTATAACAGAACTGATTTTGCAGGCGAAAACCTGAGGAAATCCAACCCGGAAGTGCCTCTTATTTTGAAAAATCCCTGTTCCATTGCCTGCCTATCCTCCATTTAAAGGGATATCAACCAGATTCCTTTTCCAATGGCTTCCACAGGTTGTGAACAGGCTTTAGACATACTTTCAAGCTTTTATTCTGAAAAATGAGCGAGATTTATCAAATCGCTTCAGTGGATAGCCAGATGTCCTTTGATTAGTTCTTGCGCACGAAAGTGGTAGCTCAACATTTTCTTTCTCTATTGTATTGAATAGTTTACCGTCCGGTTGAAATATTATCGATTATTTATGTTAAAAACAACCTGAGGATTGATTATAAAAATGTTTGACATGTTTCTACGAACTTTACGGATACTATTTGGAATTTTCGTCTGCCCTTCATGACCTGCCTGAGCCTGTGGATTTCTGAACATAACGCGCCAAACAAATTGAGTTTTTTTTATATAAAAATAATCTTTATCGAACAAAAGGAACATTTATTGTGTAACTGGGAGTCTCGTGAGTGCAAACATCCGAAGATCATCAAAGGTAAGCGATTCATTTTATTGGTTTTCTGACTTTCGTGACCAATCTACATTGCTGCTAGGTGTTTGTAATGTTTTGTCTAGTGATCGATAAACTCACACAAACGCTTGGATTGCTTTCGCTGTAAAGCATATTTTCAACTGACACGACAGGTGGATTAACAACAAGCTACGCTGTGTTTTGCTACATTGCACTTGTGATTTCATGAAATTAAATATTTTTTATATATTTTTTTGTATTTGGCGCTCTGCAATTCAGCGGTTGTTGATGAAAATGATCCCGCTAAAGGGATCCGTGCGCCAAAAGGTAACCACCTAACTGAGTAACTCAAATTAACCTTGTGCAATACCCTAGATGCAGTTGCACCCCTAAAAACGAAAAAAAATTGTCCTAAGAAACTAGCTCCATGGTATACAGAAAATACCCGAGCTCTGAAGCAAGCTTTCAGAAAATGGCGCCACACCAAACTGGAAGTCTTCCGACTAGCTTGGAACGATAGTACCGTGCAGTATCAAAGAGCCCTCACTGCTGCTCGATCATCCTATTTTTCCAACATAATTGAGGAAAATAAGAACAATCCGAAATTACTTTGTGATACTGTCACAAAGCTAACTAAAAAGCAGCATTCCCAAAGAGAGGATGGATTTCACTTCAGCAGTAATACATTTATGAACTTCTTTGAGGAAAAGATCATGATCATTAGAAATCAAATTATGGACTCCTCTTTAAACCTGCGTATTCCTCCAAAGCTCAGTTGTCCTGAGTCTGCACAACTCTGCCAGGACCTAGGATCAAGGGAGACACTCAAGTGTTTTAGTACTATATCTCTTGACACAATGATGAAAATAATCATGGCCTCTAAACCTTCAAGCTGCATACTGGACCCTATTCCAACTAAACTACTGAAAGAGCTGCTTCCTGTGCTTGGCCCTCCTATGTTGAACATAATAAACGTCTCTTTATCCACCGGATGTGTACCAAACTCACTAAAAGTGGCAGTAATAAAGCCTCTCTTGAAAAAGCCAAACCTTGACCCAGAAAATATAATAAACTATCGTCCTATATCGAATCTCCCATTCCTCTCAAAAATTGTTGAAAAAGCTGTTGCGCAACAACTCACTGCCCTCCTGAAGACAATGTATACGAAATGCTTCAGTCTGGTTTTAGACCCCATCATAGCACTGAGACTGCACTTGTGAAGGTGGTAAATTACCTTTTAATGGCGTCAGACCGAGGCTCTGCATCTGTCCTCGGGCTCCTAGACCTTAGTGCTGCTTTTGATACCATCGATCACCACATTCTTTTGGAGAGATTGGAAACCCAAATTGGTCTACACGGACAAGTTCTGGCCTGGTTTAGATCTTATCTGTCGGACAGATATCAGTTTGTCTCCGTGAATGGTTTGTCCTCTGACAAATCAACTGTAAATTTCGGTGTTCCTCAAGGTTCCGTTTTAGGACCACTATTGTTTTCACAATATATTTTACCTCTTGGGGATGTCATTCGAAAACATAATGTTAACTTTCACTGCTATGCGGATGACACACAGCTGTACATTTCAATGAAACACGGTGAAGCCCCAAAATTGCCCTCGCTGGAAGCCTGTGGATGGCTGCAAACTTTCTACTTTTAAACTCGGACAAAACAAAGATGCTTGTTCTAGGTCCCAAGAAACAAAGAGATCTTCTGTTGAATATGACAATTAATCTTGATGGTTGTACAGTCGTCTCAAATAAAACTGTGAAGGACCTCGGCGTTACTCTGGACCCTGATCTCTCTTTTGACAAACAAATCAAGATTGTTTCAAGGACAGCTTTTTTCCATCTGCATAACATTGCAAAGATCAGAAATGTTCTGTCCAAAATTGATGCAGAGAAATTAATCCATGCTTTTGTTACTTCTAGGTTAGACTACTGCAATGCTCTGCTTTCCGGCTACCCGGATAAAGCACTAAATAAACTTCAGTTAGTGCTAAATACGGCTGCTAGAATCCTGACTAGACCCCAAAAAATTTGATCATATTACTCCAGTGCTAGCCTCCCTACACTGGCTTCTTGTTAAGGCAAGGGCTGATTTCAAGGTTTTACTGCTAACCTACAAAGCATTACATGGGCTCGCTCCTACCTATCTTTCCGAATTGGTCCTGCCGTACATACCTACACGTACGCTACGGTCACAAGACGCAGGCCTCCTAATTGTCCCTAGAATTTCTAAGCAAACAGCTGGAGGCAGGGCTTTCTCCTATAGAGCTCCATTTTTATGGAATGGTCTGCATACCCATGTGAGAGACGCAGACTTGGTCTCAACCTTTAAGTCTTTATTGAAGACTCATCTCTTCAGTAGGTCCTATGATTGAGTGTAGTCTGGCCCAGGAGTGTGAAGGTGAACGGAAAGGCACTGGAGCAACGAACCGCCCTTGCTGTCTCTGCCTAGCCGGTTCTCCTCTCTCCACTGGGATTCTCTGCCTCTGTAGGGCCGAGTCAGTCACTGGCTTACTGGTGCTCTTCAATGCCGTCCCTAGGAGGGGTGCGTCACTTGAGTGGGTCGAGTCACTGACGTGGTCTTCCTGTCTGGGTTGGCGCCCCCCCTTGGGTTGTGCCGTGGCGGAGATCTTTGTGGGCTATATTCGGCCTTGTCTCAGGATGGTAAGTTGGTGGTTGAAGATATCCCTCTAGTGGTGTGGTGGCTGTGCTTTGGCAAAGTGGGTGGGGTTATATCCTGCCTGTTTGGCCCTGTCCGGGGGTATCGTCGGATGGGGCCAGAGTGTCTCCTGACCCCTCCTGTCTCAGCCTCCAGTATTTATGCTGCAGTAGTTTACATGTCGGGGGGGGGCTAGGGTCAGTCTGTTATATCTGGAGTATTTCTCCAGTGTCCTGTGTGAATTTAAGTACTCTCTCTCTCTCTATCTCTCTCAGCCCTAGGACCATCTGGCATGATGACTTCGTGCTGTCCCCAGTCCACCTGGCCGTGCTGCTGCTCCAGTTTCAACTGTTCTGCCTGCGGCTATGGAATCCTGACCTGTTCACCGGACGTGCTACCTGTCCCAGACCTGCTGTTTTCAACTCTCTAGAGACAGCAGGAGCGGTAGAGATACTCTCAATGATCGGCTATGAAAAGCCAACTGACATTTACTCCTGAGGTGCTGACCTGATGCACCCTCGACAACCACTGTGATTATTATTATTTGACCATGCTGGTCATTTATGAACGTATTGGCCGTTGTGTTATAATCTCCACCCGGCACAGCCAGAAGAGGACTGGCCACACCTCAAAGCCGGGTTCCTCTCTAGGATTCTTCCTAGGTTTTGGCCTTTCTAGGGAGTTTTTCCTAGCCACCGTGCTTCTACACCTGCATTGCTTGCTGTTTTAGGCTGGGTTTCTGTACAGCACTTTGAGGTATCAGCTGATGTAAGAAGGGCTATATAATTCAATTTGATTTGATTCCATGCGACAAAATGGCAAGAAAAAACAATGACATTTCTAAGTGACCCCAAACTTTTGAACGGTAGTGTAAGTGGGAACTCCTTCAAGACTGTTGGAAATGCATTCCAGGTGAGGCTGTTTGAGAGAATGCCAAGAGTGTGCAAAGCTGTCATCAAGGCAAAGGGTGGCTACTATGAAGAATCTGAAATCAAAAATATATTTTGACTTGTTTAACACTTTTTTGGTTACTACAGGATTCCATACGTGTTATTTTGTTTTTTTAATGTCTTCACTGTTATTCTACAATGTAGAAAATAGTAAAAATAAATTAAAACTCTTGAATGAGTAGGTGTGTCCAAACTTTTGACTGGTACCGTAGTTACGAAAAAAGTGAATACAAATATTTGAGAAAAATATCTAAGAAATATATTTAATAAAAAAGTAATTAAACTAGTAACATTGCTTGAAGATTGTCACATATGACGATCTGTTTACATTAAGCTTGCATTATGGGTAATTCCACGGAAACGGAATTGCGCCAAAAAAAAATGATTTCAAAGTTTAACAAAACATACAACTCTATGCACAAGGACTATATTTAACAATGCACACTGAACATGTACAAAAATCACATTTACTGGAAGAACTGTGCAGATGCAAAGTTTGGTAGCAGAATTTCTGTAAAATCTCCCTGTGTTTTGTGTGAACATGTTTTTCCAAAATTCTGTTAAATATCTGCTCCGAATTAAGATTAAAATATGTCTGCAGAAAGAATGGGGTGTCAGCTATGACATTACTTTCTTGAGTTAAAAAACAAACAAAAAAACGTTTGATTATTGAAATGGATTTACACCTGGTAAAATAATTGCGGTTACATAATTTCATCATGGCTCCCTGATCTGTACTACACAGAAAGGCATAATTATGGATATGTAAGTCATTCTCTTCATGGTGATGTATCCTAAATAGGTACACAAAGGTAGGAATATGCAATATCTTACTATGCATATTTGGGTATTATTCTATACACTGGCTATTATATTAATGAGCTCTGCCACCAAACACCAAATTTGGTTGGTCCGGACCAAATCTGAACCGATCATATATATCTTAGATTGGACATCAAAGTACAGCACAGTAGAGGTCAGTACAGTAGAGCTCAGTACAGTAGAGTATAGTTCAGTACATGATAGTGTAGTCAACTCTACAGTACTGTGCGGTACTGTGCGGAACTCTACTTCACTCTATTATACTCTACGGTACAGGACTGTACTGAACAATACTCTACTTTTCTTTACCCTACTGTATTATACTGTACTGAACTATAATCTACGTTTCTTTACTATACTCTACCGTGCTGTCCAAACTTGTGAAACAAACATCTAATGGGTTCAGATTTGGTCTTAACCAATCACGGACATCTACGCTGAGTGTACAAAACATTAGGAACACCTCTTTCTATGACAGATTGATCAGATGAATCCAGGTGAAAGCTATGACCCTTTATTGATGTCACTTGTTAAATCCACTTCAATCAGTGTAGATGATGGGGAGGAGACAGGTTAAAGAAGGACTTTTAAGCCTTGAGGCATGGATTGTGCATGTGTGCCATTCAGAGATGGAATGGGCAAGACAAACGCTTTTGAATGGGGTATGGTAGTAGGCGCTTGGCGCCCCATTTTGAGTGTGTCAAGAACTGCAACACTGCTGGGTTTTTCACGCTCAACGGTTTTCCGTGTGTATCAAGAATGGTCCACAACCCAAAGGACATTCAGCCAACTTGACACAACTGTGGGAAGCATTGGAGTCAACATGGGCCAGCATCGCTGTGGAACGCTTTCGACACCTTGTGGAGTCCATGCTCCGACAAATTCAGGCTGTTCTGAGGGAAAAAGGGAGTGTAACTCAATATTAGGAAGGTGTTCCTAATGTTTTGTACACTCAGTGTATGTTTGGGCCAAATTAAGGCCTGTCAAGACGTCTGTGGATGTTGAAATCAGGGCTGGTTCGGACCAATCGAAAAATGTATGTAAACTACTTTTCAACATCCATGGACGTCTGGTGTCGGTCAGTGGGTGAGGATGCTGGTTACAGTAAATGGAAAGAGATGGGGCTCATGAGTAGGTGTCAATAAGAGCCGGGAGCGGTGACATTAATTGGAGAGAGACAGAAGAAAGAGAAGAGAGCGAGGGGTTGACCACCAGATAACAGAAAGAAAAGTTATTAGCTGAACATAACAGTATGCCAGCGGAAGGGAGAACATTAGCAGGTGACCCAACTGTGGTTTGTGACTACTATGATTTGGCACTGTAGCCAATTCAATGGCTGAATTTACGTTAACGATTTTTCTGAAATTCTGTTACTGATTTGGTAACAGAATTTTTTGTTATAAAAAAATTAAAATGATATCTGTAAAAACACTATATCTAATTGATTGGTCTACCTTTACGTGTTACTTGTTTGAATTTTCATTATCCTCCCTCCACATGCTGTATTATAGAAATGTTAAAATATCTGAAAAGGATATGTTGATTTTTGGTAAGAAAAGAAATAACCTAAACTAAATATACAGTGCCTTCAGAAAGTATTTATACTCCTTGACTTATTCCACATTTTGTTGTGTTACAGCGTGAATTCCAAATAAACTCAGCAAAAAAAGAAACGTTGTTGAAGTTGATAGTGAGAGAACGTTTCTTTTCTTGCTGAGTTTAATTGGAATTCAGGCTGTAACGTTTATTTTCAGCAAACTTAACATGTGTAAATATTTGGATGAACATAAGATTCAACAACTGAGACATAAACTGAACAAGTTCCACAGACATGTGACTAACAAAAATGGAATAATGTGTCCCTGAACAAAGGGGGGGTCAAAATCAAAAGTCAGTATCTGGTGTGGCAACCAGCTGCATTAAGTACTGCAGTGCATCTCCTCCTCATGGACTGCACCAGATTTTCCAGTTCTTGCTGTGAGATGATACCCCACTCTTCCACCAAGGCATCTGCAAGTTCCCGGACATTTCTGGGGGGAATGGCCGTAGCCCTCACCCTCCCATCCAACAGGTCCCAGACGTGCTCAATGGGATCGAGATCCGGGCTCTTCGCTGGCCATGGCAGAACACTGACATGCCTGTCTTGAAAGAAATCACACACAGAACGAGCAGTATGGCTGGTGGCATTGTCATGCTGGAGGGTCATGTCAGGATGAGCCTGCAGGAAGGGTAACACGAGGGAGGAGGATGTCTTCCCGGTAATGCACAGTGTTGAGATTGCCTGCAATGACAACAAGCTCAGTCCGATGATGCTGTGACACACCGCCCCAGACTATGACGGACCCTCCACCTCGATCCCGCTCCAGAGTACAGTCCTCGGTGTAACACTCATTCCTTCGACGATAAACGCGAATCTGACCATCACCCCTGGTGAGACAAAACCGCAACTCGTCAGTGAAGAGCACTTTTTGCCAGTGCTGTCTGGTCCAGCTATGGTGGGTTTGTGCCCATAGGTGACTTTGTTGCCGGTGATGTCTGGTGAGGACCTGCCTTACAACAGGCCTACAAGCCCTCAGTCCAGCCTCTCTCAGCCTATTGCGGACAGTCTGAGCACCGATGGAGGGATTGTGCGTTCCTGGTGTAACTCGGGCAGTTGTTGTTGCCATCCTGTACCTGTCCCGCAAGTGGGATGTTCGGATGTACAGATCCTGTGCAGGTGTTGTTACACGTGGTCTGCCACTGCAAAAACGATCAGCTGTCTGTCCTGTCTCCCTGTAGCGCTGTCTTAGGCGTCTCACAGTACGAACATTGCAATTTATTGCCCTGACCACATCTGCAGTCCTCATGCCTCCTTGCAGCATGCCTAGGGAACGTTCACGCAGATGAGCAGGGACCCTGGGCATCTTTCTTTTGGTGTTTTTCAGAGTCAGTAGAAAGGCCTCTTTAATGTCCTAAGTTCTAATTGCCTACCGTCTGTAACCTGTTAGTGTCTTAACGACCGTTCCACAGGTGCATGTTCATTAATTGTTTATGGGTCATTGAACAAGCATGGGAAACAGTGTTTAAACCCTTTACAGTGAAGATCTGTGAAGTTATTTGGATGTTTACGAATTATCTTTGAAAGACAGGGTCCTGAAAAAGGGACGTTTCTTTTTTTGCTGAGTTTAGATTAAATATATACTTTTTCTCACCCATCTACACACAATACCCCATAATGATGAAGTGAAAACACATTTTTAGAAATGTTTACACATTTATTTAAAATTAAATACAGAAATATCTCATTTACATAACTTATTCACACCTGAGTCTATACAATGCAGAAGCACCTTTGGCAGCGATTACAGCTGTGAGTCTTTCTGGGTAAGACTAAGAGCTTTCCACACCTGGATTGTGCAACATTTGACGATTATTATTTTCTAAATTCTTACAGCTCTGTCAAAGTGGTTGTGGTTCAGTTCAAGACAACCATTTTTAGGTCTTGCCATAGATTTTCAAGTAGAATTAAGTCAAAACTGTAACTCGGCCACTCAGGAACCATCACTGTCTTCTTGATAAGAAACTCCAGTGTAGATTTGGCTTTGTGTCTTAGGTTATTGTCCTGCTGAAAGGTGAATTACTCTCCCAGTGTCTCCACAGTCTTTAATGATTACAAGCATACCTATAACATGATGCAGCCACCACTATGCTTGGAAATATGGAGGGGGAAAGGGAATCAGAGAGGTGCAGGGGGCTGCCTTAAATCGACATCCAGGTCTTCGGTGGTACTCAGTAATGTGTTGTATTGGATTTGCCCTAAACATAACACTTTGTATCCAGGACAAAAAGTGAATTGCTTCGCCACATTTTTTGCAATAAGGCACTAAAGTAATACTGCAAAGAGGATGCATGTTTTGGAATATTTTTATTCTGTACAGGCTTCCTTCTTTTCCCTCTGTCAATTAGGTTAGTATTGTGGAGTAACTACAATGTTATTGATCCATCCTCAGTTTTCTCCTATCACAGCCATTAAACTCTCTTAAAGTCACCATTAGCCTGAAGGTGAAATCCCTGAGTTGTTTCCTTCCTCTCCGGCACCTGAGTTAGGAAGGACGGCTGTATCTTTGTAGTGACTGGGTGTATTGACACACCATCCAAAGTGTAATTACTAACTTCACCATGCTCAAAGGGATATTCATTGTCTGCTTTTTTTATTTTACCCATCGACCAGTAGGTGCCCTTCTTTGCAAGGCATTGGAAAACCTCCCTGGTCTTTGTGGTTGAATCTGTGTTTGAAATTCACTGCTCGACTGAGGGACCTTACAGATAAGTGTGTGTGGGGTACAAAAATTAGGTCGTCATTCAAAAATCATGTCAAACACTATTATTGCACACAGAGTGAGTCCATGCAATTTATTATGTGACTTGTTAAGCAAATGTTTTACTCCTGACCTAATTTAGACTTGTCATAAAAGGGGTTGAACATGTATCGATTCAAGACATTTAAGCTTTTCATTTTTTATTAATTTGCAAAAACTTCAAAAAACATAATTCCACTGACATTATGGGGTATAGGCCAGTGACAACAAAATCGCAATTTTATAATTTTTTTATTCTGGCTGTAAGACAACAAAATGTGTAGGGAAAAAAACAAGGGATGTGAATACTTTCTGAAGGCACTGTAAGTGTTCACATTAGTTGTAAGTGTTGTACATCAAAACATTTGTGTTTTGATGTACTTCTAAAATCTTTGAATACTTTTTCTGGTAGATGTTTTCATCTTTTCAAAGCCTGCTTATTCCACATTTTTGAGATGGACACTTTTTGAGAAATGTATATATGCCTAGGGCTGTGGCGGTCATGAAATTGTGTCAGCCGGTGATTGTCAAGCAAATAACTGCCCGACTCACGGTAATTGACCGTTAAGTAGCATAAACACATTTAGCATCTCCTGGTTTCCACACACCTACAAGCCACTGATGCAGACCTTTGGAACATCTACATTTTAAAATGTCTAATAAATCCATTTAATATAGCCTACACCATCACAATAAATCCATTATTTATTTTGGACAGGTCTAAAGAAACATTATATGAAGAATGTAGTCTATTTCAGAAGAACAAAAAGTATACTCTGAGTTGATCTTATGTTAAGCCCTGATATGGCTAGAATTCCGGGCTACACTAGTTCATTTAAAGGCCAAGAGTTGCTTAGAATTCCGTGGCATTATTTTAAAAATGATTTTATAGTATGAAGAATACAATTGAACATAGCTTAATAAAAAAGTAAGTACTGTGCCGCCTTGTTCATAGATTTGTCTAAAGCTTTTGACACTGTAGACCATGCGATACATTTGGGTAAGCTGTCGTCAATAGGACTGGGATTGGATGCCTGTTGTTGGTTTCATGACTATGTAAAGGATAGAAGTCAGGCTGTTAGAGTTGACGGCATCCAGTCGGAGTCATTGGAGTTGGTTAAAGGGGTCCCACAAGGTTCTATACTTGGTCCATTACTGTTCACTCTCTACATAAACAATATCGGTGATGAGATAAGAAAGTGTCAAATTAATTTATATGCTGATGATACTGTCAGGTACTCTACCACTTCAACGGCTGACCAAGCATTATCACTATTGGAAACAGGTTTTAAGATATTACAAGGGTCTTTTATACAGCTGAAACTTGTTTTAAATGCAAAGAAAACACATTTTATGATTTTTAATACATTCAAAAAGTTGGTTGAAAATACACTTGCACTTACGAGCTTAGATGGCTCTCGAATTAATCAGGTCTCTGCATATAAATACTTAGGGATATGGTCGGATGATAAATTGTCTTTTAAAATGCATCTTGACAAACCTTGTAAACGGCTAAAAATCAAGCTATGCTTCCTCTATAGAAACAGGACACGTTTGTCCTCTACAAATAGAATATAAATTGTGCAAGCTACTTTTATGTCTGTTATAGACTATGGGGATATTATTTACATGCATGCTACGGCATCCACACTTAAAATCGCTGGATGCTACTTATCATTGCACACAAAGGTTTATTACGGGTGCTAGCTACAGAACTCTTATTTCAAAATGTAGGTTGGACTTCACTGTCTGTGAGACGAGAACAACATGCTCTCGTGTTTGTCTATAAAGCACTTCTGAATAAATGACCTTCTTATTTATCATCACTCATCGATATTAGAATTAGAATTCCTAAAACCAGGTCTCAAGCATGGATTACACTTGAGGCCCATGCGATTTCCACAGAGTTGGGTATGGCTGCCTTTTCCTGTTACGCTCCTTGCTTATGGAATTGCCTGCAGACTAAACTTAAACTTGAGACTCTTGTCCCCCTTGCCCATTTAAAATATTTATTGGAGGATTTTTATTTTTGTATTGCTCGTAACTGTTTTTTCGGGTAATGCAAGTTTTTGTGCTGTTAGGGGAATAAATTGTGTAAATGTAATCTGCTGCTGTATTTTTTTGTGTTATCTGTGATCGTTTTGTTTGTATTGTTTAGTTTCTTAATCATTGTACCTAAACTGTATGTGTAAACATGTATACGCAGGGCCCAGCTGTAAAAGAGACCTTGGTCTCAGTCTGTGTTCCTTGTTGAAATAAAGGTATAATAATAATAATAATAATAATAATAATAATAATAATAAAAAGGATATTTTCTCCAAACAATTTTAAAGGAAATGCACACATGAAGCTATTCTGTGTTGAGAGGTTAACAAAAAACTGGTCCTATATGCTTAATTTAGAGTTATTTATGCAACTATAGTTGTAATACAAATGTTGGGCTATATGTTTAGATTTTTTATACATTCTAAGGCTGCATGATGGGACACTAATGATGCACACACTTCATCAGTCTCGCAGTCTCTCGCATTACTCTCGACCTTCGCCTCTCCCGAGTCCTTACGGGAGTTGCAGCGATGAGACAAGACAGTAACTACTACTACCAATTGGATACCAATTCAATCTACTATCCCCATAGTACAGAATTTGACCTATTCTATTTGTCAACTTGTCCTTCTGTGCAATAAATAAATATGCCAAACTCTGGGACAGTTGTGCGATGAGATAGATCCCAAATTAATACAACCACTCGCATCAAAAAATATTTTCTAAGCAATGAGGCTGATCGTCTAGCTTAAAATGTTGATAAACTAACTATTAGGCTATCATCCCCAAACTTGAAACACACTCCAGTATGTATGCCAGTTAGGCTCTATACCTGTTCTAAAGCAGATTAATGTGCTTAATTTTAAGAAGTTATTTGTCCACTTTGTGATACAAACCTTATCAAAACATATAGGCCTATGGGCTAGGATACATAAGGTGTGCGACTATGATTAGAAAAAGTCACAGAAAAAGGTACGCGCTGTTTCTTGCGTTAATGCACAAGCTGGCATCATTCAGTATAATACATAATTCATGTGATAGGCTAATATTGCCACACATCAGACTATTCTTAATTGAATGTCTTTACATATATGTGTGAAATGAGTTTTGATTTAGAATGGACCATTATCATGTACCTGTCTCAGAACAGGGGCATGGGGGAAAAAAACGACATGTCATCTATGCACTTAAATAGCAAATACAGGGAAGCTTTTGCCATGGTTCATTTTCATGCCAGCCAGGTAGGCTATGTTCCTGTGTTAAAGTGACGTAATGTGCTTAATTTTAGGAAAGTTGATAAATACAATTTAGTAGGCCCAGCCTATAGAAAGCTGATGGGACCCTCTCTTAATAGAGGCCATCAATATGCTGTTTTCTCAAGCAATTGCATAGCCTACAGAAATGTTGTGCAACATGAGCTCATGGGCACTCATGAGGTGTTTGATTAGATTTTCAAATACATTTGCATTGATGTCAGAATGATTAGAGGGACAATAGAGTAGCAGGCAGTTAGCAAGTTTGGTACGCTACTAATGACCATCAGCAGCATCAGAGCTTGGAGAAGCCTAATTACCGTAACTAAGCGGTCACGTAGAATTTGACTGTCGTCATGACTTGTGACCACCGGTGTGGCGGTAATACGGTCACCATAGCAGCCCTATATAGGCCTTAATTTCTCAATAATATAGACTCTTAAGGGGTCTAACACAGTCTACGCAAACAGAGCCAACGGAAGATTCAGTATTTTTGGAGCAGACTGGTACTTCCGAGAACACAAACACCTGCATCTTTCATAGCGAGCTAGCGAGGGACTGGGAATGAGGGGAGGAGAACAGTATAGGCAGGTCGGCCACCAGACAGACCAAGTCAGAACTGTGCACTAGGCCTATCTATCGATAATCAAAAGCTGCATTTCGCAATAGAATGCTGTATCTGGCAATTTCTTGGCTTACAATGTCTCGCAATTTCAGTACAGCAGGGCCAATCATCAATGAATAGGCTAGGATATTCTACACACAACAGGCCAAAGACTGAACACCCACTCGCATCCGTAGCGAAGGGCAGGCGAGCCAGCGCGAGGGAGAGAGAGGAGGGGGCAGGCAGAAAGAATGTCTTAGTAATCTGTATTTCATAATGTATTTTTTTGCATGCCTCGCTAATTCACCAAAGTAGCCTAAAGCTCGCCTTTTCCTTTCTGGTTTTACTTAAATTACACAACTTTCCCCAGGCCTTTATAGGCTACCGTTTATAATATAATTATATTTTTTGTGATAACTGCACTGTGATTTTAAACATTATTTTTCAGTAAGGAATGTTGTTATGGATCCGAACATCATTTAAAAGTTAGTTCAAACCCCTAGTGTAGAGCCCTTTATCTTTCATTTGACATGCTCCTATGAACTTGACATGTTGGTGCTCATGGAAATTACCTTATTGCTTCATTATAACGTGTCAAAATGCTCTATAACAGCATCTATAAGTTTTAAGCAATATAACAAACATAACACTTCAAATAAACTATTATTTGTTTTACTGAAACTTCAATATCTATCAACATCATACAGTATCCATTTTTTGCTTGTGCCTGACAAGTATTTATTCCTATGAAATTCTCTCTCTCTCGCTCTCTCTCTCCTGTGATTTCAAGGACTCTGTGGCTTTGTCATCTCTTGCTGTTTCCAAGACAACCAAAGCAAACACGTGGCCGAGAGAGAGAGAGTTGGAGGATTCTCTTTAACAGCAACACACTCCACAAACACAGACAACCAATTGAACCATTGCAACGAAGAACCATATTTTAGTCTGTAGGATTCAATTGTTGAAAACACAGACAAAGCAACATGCCTCCAGCTGACTTCCATTCTAGCTAGAGATGGTTATAAAATACCAGCTAAAGACAGGCCCTTCAACACCATCAAACCCCTGGGTAAACCTGATGTACAACGGATCACTATGATCAATAGCCAATACACTCAGCCATTCCAAATAATCAATTTCACACACCAATGGTTCTGATCAACCTGTATGTAGAACATAGACCTTACCGTGAAATGGTTACAAGCCCTTAACCAACAACGCAGTTCAAGAAAGAGTTAAGAAATTTGTACTAAATAAACTAAAGTAAAACATTTAAAGTAACAATAACAAGGCTACAGTTGAAGTCAGAAGTTTACATACACCTTAGCCAAATACATTTAAACTCAGTTTTTCACAATTCCTGACATGTAATCCTAGTAAAAATTCCCTGTCTTAGGTCAGTTAGGATCAGCACTTTATTTTAAGAATGTGAAATGTCAGAATAATAGTAGAGAATTATTTATTTCAGCTTTTATTTCTTTCATCACATTCCCAGTGGGTCAGAAGTTTACATACACTCACTTAGTATTTGGTAGCATTTCCTTTAAATTGTTTAACTTGGGTCAAACGTTTCGAATAGCTTTCCACAAGCTTCCCACAATTAGTTGGGTGAACTTTGGCCAGACTGACGAGTTTCAGAAGAAAGTCTTTGTTTCTGGCCATTCGAACCCACAAATACTGATGCTCCAGATATTCAACTAGTCTAAAGAAGGACAGTTTTATTGCTTCTTTAATCAGGACAACAGTTTCCAGCTGTGCTAACATAATTGCAAAAGGGTTTTCTAATGATCAGTTAGCCTTTTAAAATGATAAACTTGGATTAGCTAACACAAAATGCCATCGGAACAAAATAAATGATTGCTGATAATGGGCCTCCACACCTATGTAGATATTCAAAAAAAAATAATAATAATAAAAAGTTGGAAATAGTAATTTACAACATTAACAATGTCTACACTATTTCTGATCAATTTGGTGTTATTTTAATGTACAAAAAATGCACTTTTCATTAAAAAACAAGGACATTTCTAAGTGATCTCAAACTTTTGAACGGTAGTGTAATTTTTTTTTTTTAAGCCCTGTCAAGTTCGTTTTGCTATCGTTGACTACTCGTTTTGCTATCGCTACCTATTGCTATCGTTGACAGCCATTTTCATGTCTTGCCATAGATTTTCAAGCCAATTTAAGTCAAAACTGAAACTAGGCCACTCAGGAACATTCAATATCATCTTGGTAAACAACTCCAGTGTATACTTGACCTTATGTTTCAGGTTATTGTCTTGCTGAAAGGTGAATTTGTCTCCCAGTGTCTGTTGGAAAGCAGACAACCAGGTCTTCCTCTAGGATTTTGCCTGTGCTTAGCTCTATTCCTTTTCTTTCTATCCTAAAAAGCATCCTAGTCCTTAGCAATGACAAGCATACCCAAAACATGATGCAGCCATCATGATGCAGCTCCTTGTTAGAAATCTATATTATTCAATTATTGCACCCACACTGCTCGCGAGCATCTGCGTTGCCAAGGGCTGAAATAGATTGCGCTGAAAGTCCTGCCTCTCCCATCGCCTCATTGGTTTATAGAAGCAGGTACGCACGTGCCATCTCCTCATTGGTTATACCCACTTGGGGGACTGAAGACGAACGAGGTCAGTGGCGGTAATGCACCTAATTTATGAAAGTTGCCAATCGCAATATAAAGTCAAGAGAAGAAAAAGCATGGAAGGATGAGAGATGACTAGAAACAATTCGGTTGACCGTTTTATGTGTGGATTAATTGGTGGAGTATAGGACCTTGTGCATTTCAGGTAAATTAACAACTCAATGTTTATATCCCAGGACAAATTAGTTAGCAACAGCAAGCTAGCTAAATAGGAAAGATTAGCTAGCAAGTGCAAGCTAGCTAGCTTAATGTCCATAAATGTTTAATACTTTTCGACCTGTTCCCAAATTAATATAATTTGTTTGTTTGTTTTGATATTTTAACCTGCGTGTCATGATCGCGTTTGGTGTGCGGGTACAAAATACAATTATGCACGATGGCGCAGCCGGTTTGGGTTCCGTGTTAGCCTCTTAATTATTGCATAACGGTAAACCTAGACACGTGCATCTTATAGCATTCCTGGTTCCTCTCTAGGTTTTGGCCTTTTTTCCTAGCCACCGTGCTTCTAAACCGTGCTTTTACAGCTGCATTGCTTGCTGTTTGGGGTTTTAGGCTAGGTTTCTGTACAGCACTTTGATATATCAGCTGATGTAAGAAGGGGTATATAAATACATTTGATTTGATTCCGAGTGGTGACGCAAGGCTCGCAACCTTGGTATACCCACTGGGTATGATTATGGGCCTTATAGCGTTCACATGATAATGGAGTCAGATGGAATATCAGAGTAGGATCATAGACCCCTACACTAATTCTCTGTCATCGTTAGACAAAGTGAATTTTCACTATTCTACAATTGTAACATGTTAAGCAAAAATGTTCTCCTGAACTTATTTAGGCTTGCCATGACAAAGGGGTTGAATACTTATTTTCACCGTAACATTCACATGGGTAGGGTTGCAAAATTCCCCAAATTCCACCCGGGATTTCTGGAAAACCTCACAAGTCCAACACTGACATCAGTGTGTGCATGTGTATGGTTGCAAAATTCCTTTAACCTGGGAATTGGGGAAAGTTTTCCAGAAATCACGGGTGGAATTTTGCAACCTTACGCATGTGAACGTTACCGTGAAAATGTTAAGGGTCTTACATTTTAGCAGAGTGAAAGACTTGACACATCACCTACATTGGAACCCTCCCAGGATCTCATTAAATGGGCACTTGACAACCATGTGACAACCACACAGAGACTGTTACTAAGGGGCCTCTCTGGCTAGCCCACCCCAGAGACAAGGAAAGTTAACGTTAGTAGCACCCGGAGATGCTAAAACACATATCATCATACAGAAGATGATATACACACAATATAGGGCTCCTGAGTGGCGCAGCGGTCTAAGGCACTGCATTTCAGTGCTAGAGGTGTCACTACAGACCATGGTTCGATTCCAGGCAACCAGCCATGATTGGGAGACCCATAGGGCGGCGCACAATTGGCCCAGCATCGTCCGGGTTAGGGTTTGGCCGGGGTAGGCGGTCATTGTAAATAAGAATTTGTTCTTAACTGACTTGCCTAGTTAAATAAAGATTAAATAAAAAATTAAACACACCAGGCTAACCATATAAAACAACTTTCACACAATGCACATGAAATTCACACGGTCAGGAGAATGTGAGATCATCTGCTTTTTGACACACACACCCTCTTCAAGAGAAGAGAGGGCAGAGGAGATGAGGTTAAGAGATTCACACAGACATGGCAGAATGGAATAAGAGAGAAAGCTGTGAAAGAAAGAGTGAAGTCAGAAAATGAGAACAAAAAAAATGGAAGATGGAAAAAAATTGTTATAATGAAAAATGATTGAAAGATGAGGGAGAAAGAATAGAGATGACAGCAGGTGGGAAGTTGGTCAGAAGAGTGTGAATAGAAAGGGAAAGGAATTGGAGAGAAGGAAAGTTAAGAGTGCACTCACTCATAAATGACATCACCCAGAGACCATCAGCAGTGAGGAGTAAATCTTTACACCAGGGCTGCCCAATCTTGTCCCTGGAGTGCTACCCCCCCCCGGTAAATTCACTCCAACCCCAGTTGTAAGTAAACCGATTTGCTTATGAACCAGCTAATTATCAGAATCGGTGTGCTAGATTAGGGTTGGAGCGAAACCCAGGAACAGGGTTGGGCAGCCATGCTTTACGACTAGTGGAGATGAGAGCCTGACATTACCTTCTCCTCAGTGTTCACAGTCACTTAGAGAACGTACAACACAATGTTTGCTTGTTCACATTTCCTCATGAATTTCAAAGGAATTGACTGGTGTAAGAAATGTAGTGGAAACTCATGCTTACCAAAACAATGACTTTAAATTAACTCTGGGGTAAAGGGTAGATCATAGGAGCGCACCGTATCTCTCTCACTCGCTCTCTCTGTCTGACAGACGTTTACTTCCCCCTAGTGTTCAGCACATAGCACTGCCACCCAGTCAGAGATGTTACAACTGCAGAGGTTGTGCCCGAGGCTGGTCTAGCGGGAAACACCACCACCTGTAGTACACATGCACAACCCCAACGTGGGTTTAAATCCCAGCCCCATCACTATTCTGAATCTCCCTCCCTCTCATTGCATGCTAGGTCAGAGGAGAATCAGCCTGTGTAAGAGGTCAAATGTATGCATGTCTATTTTCCAAACCAGCCAGAAACTAGACTGTTGTTGATGTCCCAGTGTTTTTGGGAGATGCATCACCTTTTCTTTTGTAGAAAACAAAAGCTTTAGTGCTCTTCAGCAGTCTGAGGAGAATGAAACGTCAGGGTTAGAAGTTACCTGGCGGTGACGATACTCTGCAGCAGTCTGTGGGAGGAGTCTGAGAGGTCAGAGGGCACCAGGATCTCTACAGGGTTGACCTTTAAGACTCGCCCCTCCAGCTCACAACGCGTTGGGCCGTCCACAAAACAATCCAACAGCACGTCACCTGTACTGGGCTGCACCGCCTAACACACACACACACAGCAATTTTTGCTAGTCACTATTGGCCCGATTCAAAGATATACATTTCCTATGCACACCTTTCCTACGCACTTCTTAGTAGTTGTTATTCAGACTTACAGTCTCTTATGCAGGCGCGTAATGCGCTCTGCAAGTGTGGCTCTCTGGTGCACAATGAATACATTTAATTAAACCGCTGAAAATCTTCCCACTTGCTGGCGAACATATTTTCGTGGTGTTTTCATTCAACAGGGTTTTCAGGACACTTATCTTAAGCCATCCCTTTAAATACTGTTTATCTTTATTTTGAATATTGTCGACAGACTATAACTAGAATACATTGAGAGAACGGGTTAAGATATATTCATCTCCATTTCAGCACCAATTGGTAGATTAAATTATCTACATGATCAGAATATTTTTTTAGGGTTAGGAAAGTATTTATGGATAATGAAAAATGGTTTTCAAAGCCTTTACATTAGAAATATATTGATGAATAAAAAAATTGTGGTTTAATTCATAAAATATTGGAAGGTGAGAAAAGTGCACAATAGGGGTTGAATAATAGTCCTATAAATCTACCCTAATCATGGAACTGCAATGACAATGGTCCAGTCATTGTCAACCGTGCACCAGGCTCCAGGTTTAAACTGCTAAGTGTGGTCTGAGTTAAATAATGATTCAAATAGGCTGCAGGTACCAAATTATTGCACTACTTTAGCCTAATATTATCCACTATTGTTAGTGACCCTCAGGAACAACTACACAGACATAGGGAAAAAAGGTAAACGGAATGGAATAGAAAAATAGAGCCTTTACGCAGAAATGAAAAAGGTGGTTAGATTAATTCTGAAAGCTTCAATATTCAGTTCATCAATGGTAAAATTGGAAGTAATATACAATATCATTATAATATGGAGAATAGTATGATAAAATATACCCTAATTGCCCGCACTGATCATGAAACTGTGCAATGACAAGTGCCAACTCTTGCGCCGTGCGTCAAGTTCAAAGTAATGGTTTGAGCTCCATAATGATTTAATAAGCTTACTGTACATGTCGCAATTTATTTTGACTATAATTTGTAATTGGCCTTCATAAAATAGTATCCACTATTACTTGACCCTCAATAACAATAACAAGGAGGACAGCGTTTACTGAAGAAACAAATAAAAGTTAGGCTAAGTCAAACAAAGGAATTCTATGAATGTAAGGAAAGGAAACAAACACTAAATTATTAAATATGTATTACTTATGGTCGCTACCGATAGTGGCTAATAATATTTAAACTTTTAGCCTACAAATTGAAGAAAACTAGGGCTGGGAATTAACAGGGACCTCACGATACGTATTGCGATTCGAAACTGTGATTTGAGGTTCCAAACATGTCTGAGCAGAGTGACAAGAGTGAGCCATGAGAAAACAAGTTTTGACCAGTCATGGAAATAAGTGCTGTAAACAAATTGGCTCCCTATTTTTCATCCCTGCAAGTTATAAGGCCATACAATTAAAATTCTGCATAATGTAACAGCATTTCATACTTCACTGCAGGAAAGGGGCATACCCATCATGTCAAATCAAATTTTATTTGTCACATGCGCCAAATACAACAGGTGTAGACATTAAAGGAAAAATGCTTACTTATAAGCCCTTAACCAACAATGCTGTTAAGAAAAATACCTAAAAAATAATAATAATAGATAATTAAAACCTCTACAGGATCGCTGTGTCCCCCACGGGTTGAGCTAACGTAGCCTAATGCGATTAGCATGAGGTTGTAAGTAACAAAAACAAATCCCAGGACATTGGCAGAAAGCAAATAATGATTGTTAATCTAACTGCACTGTCCAATTTATAGTAGCTATTACAGTGAAAGAATACCATGCTATTGTTTGAGGAGAGTGCCCAGTTATGAACTTGAAAAGTTATTAATTAACCAATTAGGCACATTTGGGCAGTCCTGATACAAAATTTCTAACAGAAATAAAATGGTTCATTGGTTCCAGTCTACAATTTTGCACATACACTGTTGCCATTTAGTAGCTAAAATCAAAATTGCACCTGGGCAGGAATAATAGATTATGGCCTTTCTCTTGCATTTCTTATAAGATGTGTTTTTTTTATTTGTACCGTTTTTCTTCTTTGTATTATCTTTTACCAGATCTAAATGTGTTATATTCTCCAACATTCATTTCACATTTCCACAAACTTCAAAGTGTTTCCTTTCAAATGGTATCAATATAAATATCCTTGCTTCAGGTCCTGAGCAGTTAGATTTGGGTATGTCATTTTAGGCGAAAATTTCAAAAAGGGGCAGACAATAGCGAGGCTACATACAGAGGGTACCGGTACAGAGTCAATGTGCGGGGGCACCGGTTATTCGAGGTAATATATACATATGGGTAGAATTATTAAAGTGACTTATGCATAGATTCCAGAGTAACAGAAGCGTAAGGGGGGGGGGGGGGGGGGCAATGCAAGTAGTCTGGGTAGCCACTTTATTAGATGTTCAGTCTATGACTTGGTTGACTGGAGTCTTTGACAATTTTTATGGCCTAACTCTGACACCGCCTGGTATAGAGGAAGCTTGGCCCCGGTGACGTACTGGGCCGTACGCACTACCCTCCGTAGTGCCTTGCGGTCAGAGGCCGAGCACTTGCCATACCAGGCAGTGATGCAACCAGTCAGGATGCTCTCGATGGTGCAGCTGTAGAACCTTTTGAGGATCTGAGGACACATGCCAAATATTTTCAGTCTCCTGAGGGAGAAAATGATTTGTCGTGCCCTCTTCACAACTGTCATGGTGTGCTTGGACCATGTTCATTTGTTGGTGATGTGGACACCAAGGAACTTGAAGCTCTCAACCTGCTCCACTGCAGCCCCATAGATGAGAATGGGGGCATACTCGGTCCTCCTTCTCCTGTATTCCACAATCATCTCCTTTGTCTTGATCACATTGAGGGAGAGGTTGTTGTCCTGGCACCTCACGGCTAGGTATCTGATCTCCTTCCAAAATGCTGTCTCGTCGTTGTCGGTGATCAGGCCTATCACTGTTGTCTTACGCAAACTTAATGATGGTGTTGGAGTTGTGCCTGGCCATGCAGTTATGAGAGAACAGGGAGTACAGGAGGGGACTGAGCACGTACCCGAGGGGCCGCCATGTTAAGGATCAGCGTGGCGGATGTGTTGTTACCTACCCTTACCACCTGGGGGCGGCTCGTCAGAAAGTCCACAATTCAGTTGCAGAGGGAGGTGTTTAGTCCCAGGGTCCTTAGCTTATTGATGAGCTTTGAGGGCACTATGTTGTTGAACGCTTAGCTGTAGTCAATGAATAGCATTCTCAAAGGTGTTCCTTTGTCCAGGTGTGAAAGGGCAGTGTGGAGTGCAATAGAGATTGCATCATCTGTGGATCTGTTGGGGCGGTATGCAAAATTGGAGTGGGTCTAGGGTTTCTGGGATAATGGTGTTGATGTGAGCCATGACCAGCCTTTCAAAGCACTTCATGGCTACAGATGTGAGTGCTATGGGTTGGCAGTCATTTAGGCAGGTTACCTTAGTGTTCTTTGACACAGGGACTATGGTGGTCTCCTTGAAACATGTTGGTTTAACAGACTCAGTCAGGGAGCGGTTGAAAATGTCAGTGAAGGCACTTGCCAGTTGGTCAACGCATGCTCAGAGTACACGTCCAAGTAATCCGTCTGGCCCTGAGGCCTTGTGAATGTTGACCTGTTTAAAGGTCTTACTCACATCGGCTGCGGAGAGCGTGATCACACAGTCGTCCGGAACAGCTGGTGCTGTCATGCATGTTTCAGTGTTACTTGCCTCGAAGCGAGCATAGAAGTAATTTAGCTTGTCTGTTAGGCTCGTGTCACTGGGCAGCTCTCGGCTGTGCTTCCCTTTGTAGTCTGTAAAAGTTTGCAGGCCCTGCCACATCCAACAAACGTCGGACCCGGTGTAGTATGATTCGATCTTAGTCCTATATTGACGCTTTGCCTGTTTGATGGATCGTCGGAGGGCATAGCGGGATTTCTTATAAGCTTCTGGGTTAGAGTCCCGCTCCTTGAAAGTGGCAGCTCTACCCTTTAGCTCAGTGCGGAGGTTGCCAGGTAATCCATGGCATCTGGTTGGGGTATGTACCTACAGTCACTGTGGGAATGATGTCCTCGATGCACTTACTGATGGAGCCATTGACTAATGTGGTGTACTACTCAACGACATCGGAAGAATCCCAGAACATATTCCAGTCTGTGCTAGCAAAACAGACCTGTAGCTTAGCATGTGTCCACTTCCTTACTGAGCGAGTCACTGGTACTTCCTGGTTGAGTTTGTTCTTGTAGGGAATCAGGAGGATAGAATTATGGTCAGCTTTGCCAAATGGATGGAGGGATAGCTTTGTACGCGTCTCTGTGTGTGGCATAAAGGTGGTCGAGAGTGTTTTCCCCCTCTGGTTGCACATTTAACATGCTGACAGAAATGAGGTTAAAAAGATTTAAGTTTCCCTGCATTAGAGTCCCCGGCCACTAGGAGCGCCGCCTCATGATGAGCATTTTCTTGTTTGCTTTTGGACGGTGTACAGCTCATTGAGTGTGGTCTTAGTGCCAGCATCAGTTTGTGGTGGTAGGTAGACAGCTATGAGAAATACAGATGAAAACGCTCTAGGTAGATCGTGTGGTCTACAGCTTATCATGAGATACTACCTCAGGAAAGCAAAAACTCAAAACTTCCTTAGATATCGTGCACCAGCTGTTGTTTACAAATATATGGCAAGACTTGAAAATGGCTGTCAATGATAGCAATAGTCAACAACGAAATTGACAGAGCTTTAAAAAATAATAATATGTACACTACCGTTCAAAACTTTTGGGGTCCTTGTTTTTGAAAGAAAAGCTTTTTTTTTTGTCCATTAAAATAACACCAAATTGATCAGAAATACAGTGTAGACATTGTTAATGTTGTAAATGACTATTGTAGCTAGAAACATCAGATTTTTAATGGAATATCTACATAGGCCCATTATCAGCAACCATCACTCCTGTGTTCCAATGGCATGTTGTGTTAGCTAATCCAATTAGCCAAAAGGTTAATTGATCATTAGAAAACCCTTTTGCAATTATGTTAGCACAGCTGAAAACGGTTGTCCTGATTAAAGATGCAATAAAACTGTCCATCTTTAGACTAGTTGAGCATCAGCATTTGTGGGTTTGATTACAGGCTCAAAATGGCCAGAAACATAGAAATTTATTTGGAAACTCGTCAGTCTATTCTTGTTCTGAGAAATGAAGGCTATTCCATGTGAGAAATGGCCAAGAAACTTTAGATCTCGTTCAACGCTGTCACAGAACAGCGCAAACTGGCGCTAACCAGAACAGAAAGAGTGGGAGGCCCCGGTCCACTTGCTCAGTAGTGCACAAGTACATTAGAGTGTCTAGTTTGAGAAACAGACGCCTCAATAGTCCTCAACTGGCAGCTTCCTTAAATACATTTAAAAAAAGGACATTTCTAAGTGACCCCAAACTTTTGAACGGTAGTGTACATAGACCGCCACCCCTTGTTTTACCATAGGCTGCTGTTCTATCCTGCCGATGCAGTGTGTAACCTGTCAACTGTATGTTAATCATGTCGTCGTTCAGCCACGACTCAGTGAAACATAAGATATATGTTAATAACATAACAGTTATTGATGTCCATTTGGTGGGATATACGTGCTTTTAGCTTGTCCAATTTCTTTTCCAGCGATTGTACATTGGCCAGTAGTAAGGATGGCAAGGGCAGATTAGCCACTTTTCGGCGGATCCTCACAAGGCACTCCAATCTCTTTCCCTGTTATCTTTTCCGTTTCTTTCTCCTGCAAATGACGGGATGAGGGCCTGTTCGAGTGTCTGGAGTAAATCCCTCTCGTCCGACTCATTAAAGAGAAATACTTTGTCCAGTTCAAGGTGAGTAATCGCCGTTCTGATTTCCGGAAGCTATTTTCGGTCATAAGAGACGGTAGCAGCAACATTATGTACAAAATAAAAGTTAGAGAAAATGCAAAAAATAATAATAATAGCACGGTTGGTTAAGAGCCCATGAAACGGCAGCCATCCTCTCCAGTGCCATCTTCGAGCATAAAGAATACATGTTGATATGCTTTTCCATTTCCTACGATGACTGGTTTCACATTATTATCCAGTGATAAGGTAAAATAGATCTAAAACAATTGTTATTTGGCCTACACACACACACACAATCCCCTTATCCAAACTGATTACTCATTTACCTAGCTCTTATCAATTTATAAATTACAGTGCATGGAGTATGCTGTTATTTCTATCGCAAAAAAATTAAGTAAATGCTTTTTCCACTTGGAACCGGCAGGTTCGCTCGACTTTATTCATGGTTTCCGTGTGCGTAAAGAATACACTTAGAGAAAAGTGCGTAAAATGGGGAATGAAGTTCCATTTACGTGCACATAACTCGGGTCTGATTACCCCACATTGAGCCTGTGTACGTAGAATTGAGTGTGTACTCACCACCAGCCCAATGATTAGTTGTTTTCTGTGTTTATCCCAGGTCTCACTGAGACAGAGCAGGTAGCTCTCTGGAGGATCTGTCACCACACCATCACACTCCCCCTCCTCCACATCAACCAGACTATGCACTGGGTTGACGTCTGATACCCAGGGTCAAGGGTTAATAAGCACACTATAGTGGGCTGAAGTCATCACACACAGGAGGACACTACTGCAGCTGTGAGCAGTTGACTACTCTTATGCCCAGTCCATACATCACCTGTTTGGATATGGTGAATAACACAACACACACACCAGCATATGTAAGGATACCCTCCCCCACCAGTGTAGACTTTGTGTAGAGAGCGCTGAGTTGGCGGGTGAACAAAGTGTTCTTATTGACTCCAGAGGCCTTAATGGCAGACGTCTCTGTCTGCTTCACCACGCCCACCTGAGGTGAGAGAACCAATCACAGTCATTCAAACGTAAACCAGACACACTAACATCTGTCATCACTGACAAATAATTATTGTTCTTCCTAAATTAATGTCCGAGATTAATAGCATTTGACTGTTAATCTGTGGCAGACAATACCATCACACATAAACAAAGGCTATGGTGACATTTAACAGTTGTATGCCTAAAACATTTCACATTGCATTACTTAAAATACTCTGTCTGCCCTTTGACTTCGATAATGAGTTGCAACAGTAATGGGCCTGACTGGAGAATCTTGAATCTGCCCTGTTCCACACCTTGTAGCCCTGGGAGACAAGGCGTCGTACGTGAACGAACAAGCGGTGTGTGGGAATGCTACACGTCATGAAGTTATGGTCCAGGTGACAGAAGATGTTCAGCTGCTTCGCTGCTTTCTACACACACAAACCAGTGACAGATATTTAGCTCCCTTGCTGCTATCTACATACACACATTGATTAACACACTTCAGGAAGTTATAGTCCAGGTGACAGATGATGTTCAGCTTCTTCGCCGCTCTACACACACGCCTCTCACCTCTGCGTCCTCTCCAAAGAACCTGTACTTGTATCCACACTCCACAGCCAATAGAGCGTCTTTATGTTGCTCTTTAATCTGCAGGTACTGCTGCTCCAGAGGAGTGTACCCACTCTTAGAGATCCTACAGGGGGCACTGGTCACAGAGACTTCACCCCCTACTCCTGGAGGAGTCTTCATTACACCCCCCCTTCTTCTTCTTCTTCCTCCTTCTCCTGGCTTGGCAAACTGAATGAGGCTGAGGGCCTGGGAAGGATCACAACAATAACGTTTCCATTTAAAGCTGCAATATGTAACTTTTTGGGTGACATGACCAAATTCACATAGAAATGTGTGTTATAGATGTGTCATTCTCATTGAAAGCAAGTAAGAAGCAAATTCACATAGAAATGTGTGTTATAGATGTGTCATTCTCATTGAAAGCAAGTAAGAAACGTTAGATATGTTATATGTGTACTATGCTTCCTGTTCTTAAGTTGAATTTTTGCATCTTTTACTTTCGGTTTTGTACAGCAGCTTCAAACAGCTGAAAATACAATATTTTTGGTTATGGAGAACATATTTCACAGCAGTGTAGATGGTACAATGATTCTTTACACTATACTTGCTTCTTTTGTCACAAACTGAAATTAAGCAAACTATTAGAATTTTAGCAACTAGTTAATGCCGGAGCGATTTCTACATAGTGCAACTTTAACATTCAGTTTCAAACTCACAGAATACAATTAATTAGGAGAAAATCAAAAGAGAAAGGTGATGATGATCTCCTACCTGTTTTTTGGTTGATGGCTCTGGACTCCGCCACTCCTCTTCTTCGCTTTTCTGTCTCTCTTTATCGCCAGTCATTTCTCTGTGGGCCACAGCCTCCCTACCTCCTACATCCCCAGGCCCCTTACCTCCATGAGCACACCCATCGCCTACATCACCAGGCCTACCACCTGCATCCCCAGGCCTGCCACCCGCAGGGCAGACGAAGCCCTTCAGTCTCTCCAGGGTGGAAGAGGAGAGGCTGCCTGCCCCTCGAGAGGAGGGGGCCCTGATTTCTGATAGAAGAAAGGGATAAGAGTTGAAATGAAAACTGGTAGTGGCTGTGTAAACAAACAAAGTGTGGATTGCAGGCAAATTGAATTATTTCAAAGTAAGTACATATTTATACACTCTCCTTCAAGGTAAATCATTTTCTGATTTGGGTTAACATTTTCAAGGGGGTGCCTACTATAATTCTGAGTGTGGACTGGACAAGCCTCCACTCTCTAATTTGAAGCTTTCAAAATAGTTAACAGCTCCTTTACATGTCAGAATGTTGAATAAACTTCATTTGAAGTTAGTATGCATAGTGTCCACTGATTTCATCCTTATATTGTTGGAAATTTGAAATAAAATATCCACAGGATAGTATTATTAATCGCACTTCAAAATGTGTGTTTCTGAGCGTGGCTCTAACAGCTTGTTAGTTAATCATGTGCACACGCAAGTACATGCACGGATACACGTGCACAACGTAAGTACATGCACACATACCTACCAAGCTCTTGTAGGTGTTTATATGGTTTTGCCCATGTGCCAGGAGATTGAAATCTCAACGGCAGTACCAGTGTTTTGAAAAGTTGGTTTAATAATACTTTCCTGTGGATATTTTGTATAAAATGTTCAGAGGCATAAGGACCAACTGCCCAGACAAACGGTAGAGTAAGCTCAAATAACATTTTATTCATCATTCTGGCTTATAGCAGTTGTCAGAGGAAACAACTACCTGTTGTTGTTGTCTTACCCGTTGTTGTCTTAGCTAGCCCTCCCAATCAATACCTGTGATTGCTTTATGCCTCGCATTAGGTCTCTCTCGAATGTCAATATGCCTTGTATACTGTTGTTTAGGATAGTTATCATTGTTTTAGTTTACTGCGGAGCCCCTAGTCCGACTCAACATGCCACAGATACCTCTTTTGTCCCACCTCCCACACATGCGGTGACCTCACCCAGCATAACTAGTGCGTCCAGAGATGCAACCTCTCTTATCTTCACTCAATGCCTAGGTTTACCTCCACTGTACCCGCACCCTACCATACCCGTCTGTACATTATGCCCTGAATCAATCCTACCACGCCCAGAAATCTGCTCCCTTTATTCTTTGTCCCCAACGCACTAGACGACCAGTTTTGAAAGCCTTTAGCTGTACCCTCATCCTACTCCATCTCTGTTCCTCGGGTTAACCCAGGCCCTGCGTGTCCCCAGGCGCTCTCATTTGTTAACTTCTGTAATAGCCTGCAAAGTTCTGTCATACTTTCCAGGTCTATCTATGCCCAAACAGTTCGAGCATCTAATTAAAAAAATTAATCTCTCCAGAAATAAGTCTCTCACTGTTGCCACCAGTTATAGACCCCCCTCAGCTCCCAGCAATGCCCTGGACACCATATGTGAATTGATTGCCCCCCATCTATCTTCAGAGTTCGTTCTGTTAGGTGACCTAAACTGGGATATGCTTAACACCCCAGCAGTCCTACAATCTAAGCTAGATGCCCTCAATCTCACACAAATTATCAAGGAACGCACCAGGTACAACTCCAAATCCGTAAACATGGGCACCCTCATAGATATTATCCTGACCAACTTGTCCTCCAAATACACCTCTGCTGTTTTCAATCAGGATCTCAGCAATCACTGCCTCATTGCCTGCATCCGCTATGGGTCTGCGGTCAAACGACCACCACTCATCACTGTCAAACTCTCCCTAAAACACTTCTGTGAGCAGGCCTTTCTAATCGACCTGGCCCAGGTATCCCGTCAGTAGAGGATGCCTGGTCATTCTTTAAAAGTAATTTCCTCACCACCTTAAATAAGCATGCCCCTTTCAAGAAATGTAGAACTAAGAACAGATATATCCCTTGGTTCACTCCAGACCTGACTGCCCTCGACCAGCACAAAAACATCCTGTGGCAGACTGCACTAGCATCGAATAGTCCCCTCGATATGCAACTTTTCAGGGAAGTCAGGAACCAATACACGCAGTCGGTCAGGAAAGCAAAGACTAGCTTTTTCAAACAGAAATTTGCATCCTGTAGCTCTAACTCCAAAAAGTTTTGGGACACTGTAAAGTCCATGGTGAATAAGAGCACCTCCTCCCAGCTGCCCACTGCACTTTAGAAAGAAAGGGTCCAGATTGTCTAGCCCAGCTGATTTGTACGGGTCCAGGTTTTGCAGCTCTTTCAGAACATCTGCTGTCTGGTTTTGGGTGAAGGAGAAGCTGGGGAGGCTTGGGCAAGTAGCTGCGGGGGGTGCGGAGCTAAATATACTTTTTTTCTATTGTGTTATTGACTGTACGTTTGTTTATTTCATGTGTAACGCTGTGTTGTTGTTTTTGTCGCACTGCTTTGCTTTATCTTGGCCAGGTCGCAGTTGTAAATGAGAACTTGTTCTCAACTGGCCTACCTGGTTAAATAAAGGTTAAATACAATTTTAAAAAATAAAAACATTCCAAGTAATTATATTGCTTTGTTTCAGACTGAGACCTTGCTATCAAGTCTGATGTATTATGGTGCTTTCAAGACAACTCTGAAAATCGGAACCTCTGATAAACGTATGCAAAGAAAAAAAACGTAAAGCTTCCTATTGGTTGATTTTGATACTTCCCAAGTGGGAAACCCAGTGCTTATCTTTCTCAACGAGTTTCCAAGTCAGAAATGTCAGCGTTTCCGGGTTCCGAGTTGTCTTGAACACGGCATTTGGCAATGGGTGCTCACCAGCGACACGCCAGGATATGACCTCACAGCTCATGTCCTCCTTTTCCTGCCCATTATGGGCCAATTTGGCTCGTTTCCATAATGACCCATCATTATTATTCGGAGAATGCTTATGCTGCACAATACAGAGAACACAGTAGAGGGAAATAGAAAACAACTTAATTCATAGTGTGCAACACAATACCATTGATATAGATGTGTGTGAGAGCGACAAAGGAAGTAACGTTAGCTAACAACAATAGTTACATGCAAAGTATAAAGCCATTGCTTTCTCACAACTCTGTCATGCACTTTGATTGAGCTATGTCTGAGTTAAATGCTTTCTTTGTATACAGTTACACAATAACATTCGCAGTCTGTGTCCTTACCTTTCCTCTAGGTCCAGGTTTCAGCCTAGCGCATAGCTCAACAGAGTTACCGATAATACCGGATTGAACGTTTCTGTCAGGGGCACTTCTGCTCAACCCGCCGAAGTAGCTACTTATGGATGTCTGGGTAGTGCAGGACTTCTTGATTGATTTAGGCATTTTCACAGATAATTTGCGAATATAAAGTCTCATGCACAACGAAAAATTATTTGCATGCTTTGTTTCATCTTCGATATTTGCGAATATGCGGGTCTCTTCCTCGCTTCTTCTTCTTTAAATGTGTATTGGCGGATGGCAACCAACTGAAAGGTATATACAGCGCTACCTATCGACCACTGTTAAGGAGTGCGAATTCTCATTTTGTGAGACGAAAAAGGGAAGAAAAAATGCCCCAGGAGGCTGCTGGGTGCACCCGATAAGCCACCAATCACCCCATTAAAAGGTGGAAACATCTTACCAATCACACAATTCATATGGTAAATGTGGTATCCCACACGCCACGCGAATCACTGAAAAGTGATTCAAACCACACATCGTACTGTGTAATACGCGACCCTTTCAACGGTGATTTTAACTGAGACTAAGTGCACATTTTCACTATAGAAGCCACACCCAAACTTTTCCCGGGAGTTTTTAGAGACAAATTCCTTGGTTTCGCGTGAAATTGCATTTGAGCTGTATTTACAAATATTTACCATACAGGTAAGGAAAGTTCTTCTACAACTGAATTATGTCATTGGCAAGTATGGTTCTTATAAAAGCAGGATTTACTTATAACTGTTTAGACACTGATTTTCATAATTGCATAGTATCTGAGCTGGCTAATATCACCTAAAGCATGTTAGTTACAGTAGCTAGCTATAAAAAGATTAACTAGCTATCCTCATCACGTTGTAGCTAAATATAATTTATTTGTTCCCATTCTAGTCTGTTCCCACTCAATGATGACATCTCCCATCACTCAAGGTATGTTAAACAATTCCCTTCAATGTTTGTCTCAAAAGAATAAGTAAAACACTACAACAGGTGAAATATTTAGTCAGATTAGCTAGCTACTTGTCATTTGTTTTTTATAGAAGAAATCAGCCGTTTCTAGATCCATTTTTGGACTTTTAAATTAATGATATGTACCCATTGAGTCTTGAATAAATAACTTACCTTGTGACCTTATTTCAACTGTCATACCCCACCAGAACCCCAAATAAAAGCTTGTTTTACTCGTGTTTGTTAACAAAGTAAATGTAAACAAACACTGTATAGCCTCAAGCTGTAGCATTGATGGTCAGTCCTTGCATCCATAGCCCTTGCTATGAATTTGAGTGGTCACATTTCTCCAGCCCCGTCCCATAGCTTTTTAACCAAACAGGAGCATGGTAGATGCATTATTGTTTCTACTGCTGATTGCAGCTTTAAGTGCTTTTCATTTGCTTCATATTGTAACCTGCAATAGGCTCTATGTGACTGCAGTATAATGAAAAGACTGGCTCCTACTACAATGACCAAGGGCTTTTGGTCTTGCTGGCAAAGGCTAACTACCTTTCAATTAGACCAAAAGGCCTGAAGGCTCTTGTTCAAAGACTAGGAAACACTTGCATGTTGCAATTTAATATTTCATATATCTTTGTTGTTGTAGGAAGAAACCTCATAACTGCTAACATCAGGGGTACCCTTGTGTCTTATCATGAACGGGGTATGAAAAGGAGGTCCTCAGCCCTGGTGACTGACGCTGCTGCGGCTACAGGACTACATGTGTCTGTAGTTAAGATATGAAATGGAGGGAAGGGGTGAGAGGGAGATGGAATTAGGGGCATGTGACAACAGGGTTGGTGGATTTTGAGGGGTTAGTGGAAAGGGGGTTTGGGGGGACAAATTGATTTTGGGGAAATAAATAGGCTGCGTTCTGATACCCTGCATCCAGAAGTGTTCACACTTTCATTTCACCTCATGCATTTAAAAGCATTGGATTGGTGCAAGCATAATGGGGAGACATTCCACCACAGCACAAGACAACTGAACGACCCCATGCCAAGTGTTTTCTTTCCTAACCCCCTGTATTATTAAAATATTGTGAAATAAAGAATAAGCAATCCACCACCTAAAACACTGCAGATTAGGCAGGATCAGGCAACAGTGTAAAATCATGTTTAATTACGGTACTGTAAACTGCATTTTATCAACACCGAAGTTATACAATGTTATGCTTGAATGTTTTTAGTTGAGTTACATCTAACGACAATGCTTTCCTTTCTAATTACAGAACTGGATTGGTAACTATGGGTGTTCACTTAATACCTCCTGCAACACCCGGCGACGCAAAGCTGCTGGTTATAAGCGCAGTGTGTCTGTCTATAACTTGTTTTGTGCAGAGGTGCTTAAGGGTAAAGGTATATATTCTCAGATTAATGTTTATTCCAACATAAAAAATGTAGTCCTACATTCAGATGTGAAATGTTGATAATTCCTCTATCACTTTCACCTCTCCATTCAATAATGCGTCTTTCCACAGGAATCATTAGTTAGTCAGAAAAATATCATATAGTCCTCATTTCAAATAAGACTGTTTCCCGCTGGATTATTTTTAAAGTAAGAGTATTATTTAAATAATGATATTAACTGATAATACCAACATGTTTTAAGCAGACCACCATAGTGCCTGTGCCCAAGAACACTAAGGTAACCTGCCTAAATGACTACCGACCCGTAGCACTCACGTCTGTAGCCATGAAGTGCTTTGAAAGGCTTACATCAACACCATCATCCCAGAAACCCTAGACCCACTCCAATTTGCATACCGCCCCAACAGATCCACAGATGATGCCGTCTCTATTGCACTCCACACTGCCCTTTCCCACCTGGACAAAAGGAACACCTATGTGTGAATGCTATTCATTGACTACAGCTCAGCGTTCAACAGCATAGTGCCCTCAAAGCTAAGGACCCTGGGACTAAACACCTCCCTCTGAAACTGGATCCTGGACTTCCTGACGGGCCGCCCCCTGGTGGTAAGGGTAGATAACAACAAATCCGCCACTCTGATCCTCAGGGGTGCGCGCTCAGCCCCCTCCTGTACTCCTTGTTCACTCATGACTGCACGGCCAGGCACAACTCCAACACCATCATTCAATTTGCCGATGACACAACAGTGATAGGCCTGATCACCGACAACAACGAGACAGCCTATAGGGAGACAGCCTATACACTCGTGAAGCGGGCACGACAAAACCTATTCCCCCCTCAGGAGACTGAAAAGATTTGGCATCGGTCCTCAGATCCTCAAAAGGTTCTACAGCTGCACCATCGACAGCATCCTAACTAGAGGTCGACCGATTATGATTTTTCAACGCCGATACCGATTATTGGAGGACCAAAAAATACCGATACCGTTTTTTTAAATGTATTTGTAATAATGACAATTACAACAATACTGAATTAACACTTATTTTTACTTAATATAATACATCAATAAAATCAATTTAGCCTCAAATAAATAATGAAACATGTTCAATTTGGTTTAAATAATGCAAAAACAAAGTGTTGGAGTAGAAAGTAAAAGTGCAATATGTGCCATGTAAGAAAGCTAACTTTTAAGTTCCTTGCTCAGAACATGAGAACATATGAAAGCTGGTGGTTCCTTTTAACATGAGTCTTCAATATTCCCAGGTAAGAAGTTTTAGGTTGTAGTTATTATAGGAATTATAGGACTATTTCTCTATACCATTTGTATTTCATTAACCTTTGACTATTGGATGTTCTTATAGGCACTTTAGTATTGCCAGTGTAACAGTATAGCTTCCATCCCTCTCCTCGCTCCTACCGGGGCTCGAACCAAGAACACAACGACAACAGCCACCCTCGAAGCAGCGTTACCCATGCAGAGTAAGGGGAATAACTACTCCAAGTCTCAGAGCGAGTGACGTTTGAAACGCTATTAGCGCGCACCCCGCTAACTAGCTAGCCATTTCACATCGGTTACACCAGCCTAATCTCGGGAGTTGATAGTCTTGAATTACAGCGAAGAGCTTCTGGCAAAACGCAGGAAAGTGCTGTTTGAATGAATGCTTACGAGCCTGCTGCTGCCTACCACCGCTCAGTCAGACTGCTCTATCAAATCATAGACTTAGTTATAACATAATAACACACAGAAATACGAGCCTTAGGTCATTAATATGGTCGAATCCGGAAACTTTCATCTCGAAAACAAGACGTTTATTCTTTCAGTGAAATACGGAACCGTTACGTATTTTATCTAACGGGTGGCATTCTTAAGTCTAAATATTCCTGTTACATTGCACAACCTTCAATGTTATGTCAAAATTATGGCAAATTAGGCGGCCCAAACTGTTGCATATACACTGACTCTGCGTGCAATGAACGCAAGAGAAGTGACACATATTCACCTGGTTAATATTGCCTGCTAACCTGGATTTCATTTAGCTAAATATGCAGGTTTAAAAATATATACTTCTGTGTATTGATTTTAAGAAAGGCATTGATGTTTATGGTTAGGTACACATTGGAGCAACGATACGCACCGCATCGATTTTATGCAACGCAGGACACGCTAGATAAACTAGTAATATCATCAACCATGTGTAGTTAACTAGTGATTATGATTGATTGATTGTTTTTTATAAGATAAGTTTAATGCTAGCTAGCAACACACCTTGGCTTCTACTGCATTCGCGTAACAGGCAGGCTCCTCGTGGAGTGCAATGTAATCAGGTGGTTAGAGCGTTGGACTAGTTAACTGTAAGGTTGCAAGATTGAATCCCCCGAGCTGACAAGGTAAAAATCTGTCGTTCTGCCCCTGAACGAGGCAGTTAACCCACCGTTCCTAGGCAGTCATTGAAAATAAGAATGTGTTCTTAACTGACTTGCCTAGTTAAATAAAGATTAAATTAAGGTGTAAAAATAAAATAAAAAACGGCCAAATCGGTGTCCAAAAATGGCGATTTCCGATTGTTATGAAAACTTGAAATCGGCCATTCCGATTAATCGGTCGACCTCTAATCCTAACTGGTTGCATCACTGCCTGGTATGGCAACTGCTCGGCCTCCGACCGCAAGGCACTACAGAGGGTAGTGCAAACGGCCCAGTACATCACTGGAGCCAAGCTTCCTGCCATTCAGGACCTCTATACCAGGCGGTGTCAGAGGAAGGCCCTAAAAATTGTCATAGACTCCAGCAAACCTAGTCATAAACTGTTCTCCCTGCTACCACACGGCAAGCGGTACCGGAGCGCCAAGTCTAGGTCCAAGAGGCTTCTAAACAGCTTCTACCCCCAAGCCATAAGACTGAACATCTAGTCAAATGGCTACCCAGACTATTCGCATTGCCCCCCCTCCACACCACTGCCTCTCTCTGTTGTCATCTATGCATAGTAACTTTAATTAACTCTAGCTACATGTATATACTACCTCAACTAACCGGTGCCCCCGCACATTGACTCTGTACCGGCACCCCCCTGTATATATTGTTATTTTTTACTGCTGCTCTTTAATTACTTGTTACTTTTATCTCTTATTCTTACCCATATTTTTTGAAACTGCACTGTCGGTTAGGGGCTCATAAGTAAGCATTTCACTGTAAGGTCTACCTGTTGTATTCGGCGCATGTGACTAATAAAATGTTATTTGATAACTGGCCAATTACGTCTTTTTTGGGGTGTTTTTATCCAGATTCACTACTACTAAAAATAATAATTAATTTTAATTTGGCAATGTCTTTTAGGACACTCAAGGACATCTTACATTAAAAGTAGGCCTACATAAAATTAAATGCTATACATGAAGTCATAAAATCAAGTGCATCGATCAACAGCAATATAAAATCAAAGGACCAGGTAAAATAGGACAGATAAAAAGAGGGAGGGGTTGGGAAGATGATACAAACCCGGGTAAGGGTTTGGTTTAAGGTGGTAGGCTACCCGGGTTAGGGTTTGGTTTAAGGTGGTAGGGTTGGGAATAAGAGCTAAGGGCCCCGGCACCCATTGTGGAATGGAGGGAGACAAGGAGACCAGCAGAGGAGGAGCGGAGGGAGCATAGATTGGGAGAAGATCAGAGAGGTAGGTGGGTGCCAGGTTGTGGAGGGCTTTGTAGGTGAGAAGGAGTATTTTAAAGTTAATACAGGGTTGCACATGGAGCCAGTATTGGTTTGATTTGTTCAAGGTTTTTATATGACCAATCATATCGAGTGGTTCCAATGACGAATTTGACACGAGCCATCCGTCGCTGGGGACTTTCTATAGCAAAGGAGGCTGACAAAACATTACGGTGGAAGCTGATGGAGATTATAACAGAACATGGCCAAGATGTTCAAATGTTCATAAATGACCAGCATGGTCAAATAATAATAATCATAGTAGTTGTCGAGGGTGCAGTAAGTCAGCACCTCAGGAGTAAATGTCAGTTGGCTTTTCATAGCTGATCATTAAGAGTATCTCTACCGCTCCTGCTGTCTCTAGAGAGTTGAAAACAGCAGGTCTGGGACAGGTAGCACGTCCCAGACCTGAAGAGGAGAAAATCCTCTTCTCCTGTAATTTACAACAGGGTGTGAGCTGTCAAACTGGCAGATCCCATTCAGATCCTCACAGGACAGTCGTGACAGTATCCATAATGGAAAGAAAATAGCCTTTATTAATGTGTATTTATATAATCCTACGTTTCTCTGAACAGCATAATGTTAGAAGTAACTGAATTCCATGTGGATAAAGTAATCCTTCTAACCCCCCCCCCCTTAAAAGAGTTAGATGCACTATTGTAAAGTGGTTGTTCCACTGGATATCATAAGGTGAATGCACCAATTTGTAAGTCGCTCTGGATAAGAGCGTCTGCTAATTTTGGATATAAAAGACAAATCTAATAAGACCGACTACAATCCACACACAACCAAGGATCTCCAGCATATACTCTCTGATTACAACCTCCTTCATGCCTGGTGAGCACATAATCCTAAAGCAAAAGAGTACACTCTGTACTCAGACAGGCATATAACATTCTCACAAATCAAGTTCATACTATTATCTACACCTCTATTTTCTTTAATCAAGAAAATAGAAATTCAACATTTGAAGCTTCCAACTTCAAATCTTAGAATCTACTAAAAAGAGCCACAAGATAGTATGTCAACATTTCATTACTACAAAATCCTACATTCTGTGATAAATTATAAATATTTTGTCATTTAAACTTTATTTAACTAGGAAAGTCAGTTAAGAACAAATTCTTATTTACAATGACGGACTACAGCGGCCAAACCTGGACGATGCTGGGCCAATTGTGCTCCGTCCTATGGGACTCCCAATCACGGCCAGTTGTGATAGAGCCTGGATTCAAACCAGGGTGTCTGTAGTGATGCCTCTAGCACTGAGATGCAGTGCCTTAGACTGCTGCTCCACTCGGGAGTCCTAAAGTAATTCATAATGATCTATAAAAAAAATTGATTTCCCCCGGATTCTATGGGGCGCCAATTAATTTTTTTTAAATAATGCAACTCCATTTGCATCTGGATTGAATAAATCACAAAGAAGATATCAGATTTGGAAATGTTGTCCTCAACAAACACTCTTTTCAGACTACCGTAGCATTTACTCATTCCAAAGTCAAGATAGAACTGAATTTATTGATACGACAGAGCAGAATTTGCCATCAATCGAGTCAGACTCAACCATTACTTCCATGGTAATCGTCCTAGTCGCTTACTGTCCAACAAGCTACGCAGTAATGATCAATTAGCTGATACAAACTCAGCAAAAAAAGAAACGTCCTCTCACTGTCAACTGCGTTTATTTTCAGCAAACTTAACGTGTAAATATTTTTATGGAAATAAGATTCAACAACTGAGATATAAACTGAACAAGTCCCACAGACATGTGACTAACAGAAATTGAATAATGTGTCCCTGAACAAAACAAAAGTAACAGTCAGTATCTGTTGTGGCCACCAGCTGCATTAAGTACTGCAGTGCATCTCCTCTTGGACTGCACCAGATTTGCCCGTTTTTGCTGTGAGATGTTACCCCACTCTTCCACCAAGGCACCTGCAAGTTCCCGGACATTTCTGGGGGGAAAGGCCCTAGCCCTCACCCTCCGATCCAACAGGTCCCAGACGTGCTCAATGGGATTGAGATCCGGGCTCTTCGCTGGCCATGGCAGAACACTGACATTCCTGTCTTGCAGGAAATCACGCACAGAACGAGCAGTATGGCTGGTGACATTGTCATGCTGGAGGGTCATGTCAGGATGAGCTTGGAGGAAGGGTACCACATGAGGGAGGAGGATGTCTTCCCTGTAACGCACAGCATTGAGATTGCCTGCAATGACAACGAGCTCAGTCCGATGATGCTGTGACACACCGCCCCAGACCATGACGGACCCTCCACCTCCAAATCGATCCCGCTCCAGAGTACAGGCCTCGGTGTAACACTCATTCCTTTGACGATAAACGCGAATCCGACTATCAGCCCTGGTGAGACAAAACCGCGACTCTTCAGTGAAGAGCACTTTTTGCTAGTCCTGTCTGGTCCAGCGACGGTGGGTTTGTGCCCATAGGCGACGTTGTTGTCGGTGATGTCTGGTGAGGACCTGCCTTACAACAGGCCTACAAGCCCTCAGTCCAGCCTCTCTCAGCCTATTGCGGACAGTCTGAGCACTGATGAAGGGATTGTGTGTTCCTGGTGTAACTCGGGCAATTGTTGTTGCCATCCTGTACCTGTCCCGCAGGTCTGATGTTCAGATGTACCGATCCTATGCAGATGTTGTTACACATGGTCTGCCACTGCGAGGACGATCAGCTGTCCGTCCTGTCTCCCTGTAGCGCTGTCTTAGGGCGTCTCACAGTACGGACATTGCAATTTATTGCCCTGGCCACATCTGCAGTCCTCATGCCTCGTTGCAGCATGCCTAAGGCACGTTGACGCAGATGAGCAGGGACCCTGGGCATCTTTCTTTTGGTGTATTTCAGAGTCAGTAGAAAGGCCTCTTCAGTGTCCTAAGTTCTCATAACTGTGACCTTAATTGCCTACCGTCTGTAAGCTGTTAGTGTCTTAACGACCGTTCCACAGGTGCATGTTCATTAATTGTTTATGGTTGATTGAACAAGCATGGGAAACAGTGTTTAAACCCTTTACAATGAAGATCTGGGAAGTTAATTGGATTTTTATGAATTATCTTTGAAAGAAAGAGTCGTGAAATAGGGACGTTTCTTTTTTTGCTGAGTTTAGCAACTATTGACTCTGAAACAGGGGAATTACTATCAGAAACCAAATGAATCAAAGATTCTCCTGCTTCTATAAAGAACTGTACACCTCTGATTGTAAATCCACATCAAACCAGACAAAGTCCTTTCTAAAATAATTAAATAATCCTCTTCTCTCAACAGAGGAAGCCATCTCGAAGGGAGCCCAAATCTCTCTCAATAAACTCAAAAGGGCATTGGATAGCATGAATAAAGGCAAATCACCTGGATTGGACGGTAGTACTCCTGAGGTCTATTTAACATTTTGGAATCACGTCGGCCCACTATTGCTCAAAATGATTAACACAGCCGTTCACAAAGGTTAATTTGGGAGAGAGGTGAATACAGCACAAATTTCGCTTCTATTAAAAAAAGACAAGGATGACACAGTGTTCTCACTATCTCCCCCTCTTTGATAAACACAGATATTAAATTGTTCTCCAAAATGTTGTCGTCCCGCCTCGAGACTTACTTACCCAAGTTGGTCCACATGGACCAAAGCGGATTTGTTAAAAAAACGTTTATCCTCGGATAACCTCCGTCGACTATTACATATCTTAAATAATTATTGTTTCGGATCAAGCATTTAACAAGTCACATAATATGTTGCATGGTTTAACATGATTTTTGAATGACTACCTCATCTCTGTACCACACACATACAATTATCTGTTATGTTTGGGGCAAATTCAATACAACACATTACTGAGTACCACTCTCCATATTTTCAAGCATAGTGGAATCTGCATCAAATTATGGGTATTCTTGAAATCATTAAGAACTGAGGAGTTTTTCAGGATAAAACATTTACGGACTAGAGCTAAGAACGCAAAATCCAAGAGGAAAATCTAGTTCAGTCTGCATTCCATCAGACACTGGGAGATGAATTCACCTTTCAACAGGACAATAGCCTAAAACACAAATCTACACTGGAGTTGCTTACCAAGAAGACATTGAATGTTCCTGAGTGGCCGAGTTACAGTTTTGACACTTCTTATTAGTGTCCTTTAGTAGTTGTTTCTTTGCAGCAATTCGACCACGAAGGCCTGATTCATACTCCTCTAAAAGTTGATGTTGAGATGTGTCTGTTACTTGAACTCTGTGAAGCATTTATTTGGGCTGCAATTTCTGAGGCTGGTAACTGTAATGAACCTATCCTCTGTAGCAGAGGTAACTCTGGGTCTTCCTTTCCTGGTGTTCATGAGAGCCAGTTTCATCATAGCGCTTGATGGTTTATCTGACTGCACTTGAAGAAACTTTCAAAGTTCTAGAAATTTTCCGGATTGACTGACCTTCATGTCTTAAAGCAATGATGGACTGTCATTTATTTTTGCTTATTTGAGCTGTTCTTGCAATAATATGGACTTAGTATTTTACCAAATAGGGCTATCTTCTGTGTACCACCCCCACCCCTCACAACACAACTGATTGGCTCAAATGCATTAAGAATTAAAGACTGTCAGAAAGTCCAGTATCCAGTTGCAGGGGGAGGTGTTTAAACCCAGGTTCCTTAGCTTAGTGATGAGCTTGGAGGCTGCTGAGCTGTAGTCAATGAACAGCATTCTCACATAGGTGTTCCTTTTGTCCAGGTAGGAAAGGGCACTGTGGAGTGCAATAGAGATTGCGTTAACTGTGGATCTGTTGGGGTGGTATGCGAATTGGAGTGTGTCCAGTGTGTCTGGGATGATGGCGTTGATGTAAGCCATGACCAGCCTTTCAAAGCATCATGGCTACAGATGTGAGTGCTACTGGGTGATAGTCATTTAGACATGTTACCTTGGTGTTCTTGGGCATGGGGACTATGGTGGTCTGCTTGAAACATATGGGTATTACAGACTGGGCCAGGGAGAGGTTGAAAATGTCAGTGAAGACACTTGCCAGCTGGTCAGCGCATGCTCAGAGTATGCATCCTGGTAACCTGTTTGAAGGTCTTACATCGGCTTCGGAGAGCATGATTGAACAGCTGGTGCTCTCATGCATGGTTCAGTGTTGCTTGCCTCAAAACGAGCATAGATAGCATTTAGCTAATCTGGTAGACTCGCATCACTGGACAGATCGCAGCTGGGTTTCCCTTTGTAATCTGTGATAGTTTCCACCTTCTACATCCGCTGAGCGTCAGAGCCAGTGTAGTAGGATTCGATCTTAGTCCTGTATTGACACTTTGCCTGTTTGATGGTTCGTTGGATGACAGAAAACCTGGAGTAAAAACAGAATTCTGTTTTACCAGAACTGTGCTCTATACATAAAATAAATAGTTGCCGAAAGCATTACAACTTCTCTGCGTGAACACTGTACTAAAAAAAAGACGTTTTGAGTGGGCACCTTTGGAGCTCCGCCCAAGCAAGGTATTTGATTTGTTTGACGTGTTGCGAGGCGTCACTGATTTACACCGGGTTTCCACCCATTTCTAGATACTATCTACCACTAACTTCACCAGACTTACCTGAAATGGGAATTTTAATGTTTGTGCTTTTCTTATAACAAATTTCTGTCTTCTATTAATGTGTTGTTCTAATAACCAATTTCTGTGTTCATGCAAGTGGCTGACTGTACAAATCCTCACTATCAGTAGCTGCAATTTGGCAGTACGCCCAGACCTTGTTTTGAGAACGAATGAAAGATCTCAGTTTCAAGGTCTCAGCTTGGAGAGAAGAAGCCTCTTGAGGTATTGGTTTGTCACATGTTATGAACCAGTATTGGTCTGTCACATGAATGAAACAAAACGGTAATGATTAATGAATTATGCTAAATCATGCAAATATAACTTGTCTGTGTATAGTTGTATATAAGACAACTGCTGGGACTGCCCAGCAGTGCTTCTGACAGACATGTGTACTATGGTGCATTAAGTTTGTTGGAACCTCTCCTGCGCGCTGACAAATAAACAATGATTAATTTAAGATTGACTTCGAGTGTCCCTGTGTAAGAATTTCCACGACAAACCGTGTAGGGCAGAGCAGCTGTTTAGCTGGTTAAACAAAGGTTAGCCATGTGTTGGCAAAAATGAATGTCCAAGTCAAGAAAGCGGGTCAGATACTCCAGTAAGTGTAATTGGTTCCAATGATTGTAATGTGCTCAATATTGGGAGTTGAGAAATAAAGTAGATATCATCACAAATAAGATAGTCCTCATTTCTATTGTAGGTATGTAATTCAAATGTTTATTCTGTTGTTGCAAGCGATATTGAAAAAAATGTAATAAATAAAATATTTGAGGACCCCCTGCAGTACCTCTGTGGACCCCTGATAAATACCCCTGTAGTAGTGTAAAACAGGACAGGGTAGAGTCTTCCGTTGACAGCTATGTGGATTTTGAAGAGTGACTGGTCAACAGAAGGAATCAACAGAGGGATTTTTCGAAGGATTAATTTCCTCTGATCCAAGGTGAGAGCAGTGATATCTCTGTCTCTGTTCGCCAATGTTTGACAGTTGTTTCCACAACAGTTACCTGGTTCAGGGTCAGCTTCCTAAATTGTGCAGTACATTACAGATCCCTTACACTGTCCGGTATTTACAATGTAAATAAAGACTGACTGGTCAAAGCACATGCCCATGTAAACTTATGTGGAGTATGTCGCTCGTCTCCAGTGGTGGAAAAAGTAACAATTTCTCATACTTGAGTAAAAATAAAGATACTTTAATAGAAAATGACTCAAGTAAAAGTGAAAGTCAACCAGTAAAATCTTACTTGAGTCTAACAGTATTTGGTTTTAAATATACTTAAGTATCAAAAGTAAACGTAAAAGTATAAATAATTTCACATTCCTTATATTAAACAAACCAGACAGCACTGTTTTCTTGTTTTTTAATTTACGGATAGCCAGGGGCACGCTCCAACACTCAAGGGATGTTCAAGGGATGTTCTCTTGATAAGTGTGTGAATTAGACAATTTTCCTGTCCTGCTAAGCATTCAAAATGTAGTACTTTTGGGTGTCAGGGAAAATGTATGGGGTAAAAAGTACACTATTTTCTTTAGGAATGTAGTAAAGTAAAAGTAAACATTTTCAAAAATATAATAAATAGTAAAGTACAGATACCGAAAAAAATATTTAAGTAAAAATACTTGAAAGTACTACTTAAGTCATTTACGCCACTGCTCGTCTCTAAGGTGAGAGCATTGAATTGAGCAGCCGTGAAAGAGTTTGCTGAGCAACTGATCTTTTATCGTATGAATCAATGGCCGAGTTTGTTTTGCATGTTTGTTTTTTGAGTAAGACAGCTCAAAAATGCAGGTGTTTCAGCCTAGCTCAGTGCTTTCTATGGTTGTTTGGCAGCCAGCAGAAAATACGGAGCGTAGGGGTTGGTAATGTTCTCTAGTTGCGCCATGATTGGCTCAGTGTTCTGTCACTCATGGGGACACTACGTCACCGCTAAATCTACGGGGAGGGCTCAAAAATGCAAACCCTTTGGGTGCTGCCATAGTTACATTAGAAGTGCCCATCCAAGAAGGCTCAAGGTCATTGGCAACAAATAAGATGACGTCAAATCACGTTACATCTACAGCAGCTTTGATTGGACTGATCATGTCAACATCATATTTTTTCAATCTTAGCAAGCAAGCTAGCAGTCAATATCATGAATCAAGTCGACAATCTACTGTCAAATCCTTTTTAATTCTTGACATATGAAGGGAAATAATGAAGAGAAATTATAGATATATCGTATCAGTGCTCATCAGCCATCGGACATAAACATTACACAACAAGTTGGAAATCGCAATTCAACAATGATTGGTTTGGAAGGTGTCACGTTGTTCGTAATAATGGTTGGACCAAGGCGCAGCGTACGTAGAGTTCCACATATTTTATTAGAAAGTGAAACTTAGAAAACCAAAAACAATAAAGAATAAACGAACCGTGACGACAATGCAGTGCTAACATGCAACTAAACATAAACAAACAAGTTTCCACAAAAACCCAGTGGAAAAAAGGCTGGCTAAATATGATCCCCAATCAGAGACAACGATAAACAGCTGCCTCTGATTGGGAACCATACCAGGCCAACATAGACAAATAATAACCTAGATAACCCACCCTAGTCACACCCCGACCTAACCAACATAGAGAATAAAAGGATCTTTATGGTCAGGGCATGACAGTACCCCCCCCCCCCCAAAGGTGCGTATAGCCGGCATCAATTGTTCCGAAACTTTAACACACTTCTGAGGACGAGTACGGGGAGCTGACTCGGGTGGCACCAAACTGACAACACGTTCCTTAGGGCAAAATCCGTGCATCCTCCACCAAGCTCAGCAAAAGTAGTAACAATTTATGATGTTATTTCGTATTTCTGTGGAAAATGTTGAGTCCTATTTTCCGCCCTTTTTGCGGGCCCTGTCTCGCTACAATGTAAGCTGTTTGTTATGGTAAAGTTATTTTTAAAAATCTAACACGGCGGTTGCATTAAGAACTAGTGTATCTTTCATTTGCTGTCCAACATGTATTTTTTAGTAAAGTTTATGATGAGTTCTTTGGTCAGATTAGGTGAGTGTCCAAAATATCTCCGGACAATTTGGTGAATCGATGCTACATATTCACAATGTATAACCACGGGTTGCAGCTCAAAATATACACATTTTCGAACAAAACATAAGTGTATTGAATAACCTGATGTTATAGGACTGTCATCTGATGAAGTTGGTCAAGGTTAGTGATAAATTTTATATCTTTTGCTGGTTTTTGCAATCGCTACCTTTTGCTGCTGATAAATGCATTTGTGTGTTTGGCTATTGTGGTAAGCTAATATAATGCTATATTGTGTTTTCGCTGTAAAACACTTAAAAAATCTGAAATATTGGCTGGATTCACAAGATGCTTATCTTTCATTTGCTGTACACCATGTATTTTTCATAAATGTTTTATGATGAGTATTTAGGTATTTCACGTTGCTCTCTGTAATTATTCTGGCTGCTTTGGTGATATTTTTGATGGTAGCTGCAATGTAAAACTATGGTGACGTGGAGCCATACCTCAAATATGCAAATTTTCGAACAAAACATAAATTTATTGTATAACATGTTATAAGACTGTCATCTGATGAAGTTGTTTCTTGGTTAGTGACTAATTATATCTCTATTTGGTCGGTTTTGTGATAGCTACCTATGCGGTAGAAAAATGGTGAAAATATGCGGTTGAGTCTTTTGCTATTGTGGTTAGCTAATAGAAATACATATTGTGTTTTCGCTGTAAAACATTTTAAAAATCGGAAATGATGGCTGGATTCACAAGATGTTTATCTTTCATTTGCTGTATTGGACTTGTGATTTCATGAAAATTATATTATATGATATCCCTGTCGCGTTAGGCTAGGCTAGTCATCTTTTTTGATGAGGAGGATCCCGGATCCGGGAGAGAGAAGCGGCAACAATGCAGTTTTAAGAAAATATATATTTTTAAATAAATAAAAGTAACAAATAATTAAAGAGCAGCAGTAAAATAACAATAGCGAGGCTATATACAGGGGGTGCCGGTACAGAGTCAATGTGCCGGGGTACCGGTTAGTAAAGGTAATTGAGGTAATATGTACATGTAGGTAGAGTTATTAAAGTGACTATGCATAAATAATAACCGAGAGAAAAAAAGGGGGTAGGGGGGCAATGCAAATGGTCTGGGTAGCCATTTAATTAGATGTTCAGGAGTTTTATGGCCTGGGGGTAGAAGCTGTTTAGAAGCCTCTTTGAACCTAGACTTGGCGCTCCAGTACCGCTTGCCGTGCGGTAGCAGAGAGAACAGTCTATGACCAAATGATCAGCCCCTGTGGATTTTTTTTGTCTAATGTTAACAAAGCATCCAGGACTTCTTTATCAGTGAATTTACAAAAAGAAAACTCCTGACTAGCATTTTCAGGATCATTCAATAGATTTGCACTATCTACATCCAAACTACTCTTTTCAAGAGCTGGCTTTGACATTCTCCGGTTAGCACCATTACACGTCACCACTTTCAGATACAACATGTGGAACTCTCACAGTGACCAGAGACGAGATGGTAAAAATTCACTTACATGTCCTCATATCAATTTAGTTAACTAACAACCTTTCCAATGTTTGATGACAACAGCCGGGAGCCATTTTCACCCAGGTGAATTCAGTCTTCCACAAAGTAGCCAGGTTTATTCCAGAAGGAGTCAAAATTGGCGACGAAGGACATGCCCAAGTCCTTGGTCAGACTCATTAACCACTGTTGAAGAGACAAAAGACGGCTAAAACACAACGGAAAGGAGATGGAATTGGGCCTGAGACAGTTATATGTCCTGCTCATTTCTGAGCATTCTCCAAGAGTTGTAAGAAATTGTCTCTTAGCTTTACAGATTTCACACGCAAAATATTGTAATGACCCTGGGTTTATAAGCGCGGATATCAACTCTGCCTGACGAGCATGCTTTTGGGGCACAGTCGATAGCGCGCTGGACTTCGGGCTAGAAGATCGAGGGCTCGAGGCCTGCTCCATTACAATATCATTAGACCCACTAGGGGCTCGTCTAACTCGCCCCCCCCCACAAATGATAGGAATAGCAGAGCCCAGCATAGACCCTGATGAAGCAGAACCCACCTTAGTCCTCGGCGATGCCATCACAATGTTGGCTGATACCGAAGGAACCTCCGACGCTCCATGAGAAGATGGGGCCGGGACATCAGGCTCCAGAACAGCGAAGCTATTCGATGTCGGCAGCACATTCATGAAACCCGTCACCACAGAGGGCTCAGAATGTGGAGGACGCCGCCCTCGACTTCCGCTAGGAACGGCGACGTGTCCGGCCAGCCAGGTCCAGGTGAGGATCATCCCGCGATTCTGCAACAAAGGTCCCGCCGACTCAATTTTCCGTCGGTGAACGATCACTTACATTTACATTTAAGTCATTTAGCAGACGCTCTTATCCAGAGCGACTTACAAATTGGTGCATTCACCTTATGATATCCAGTGGAACAACCACTTTACAATAGTGCATCTAACTCTTTTAAGGGGGGGGGGGGGTTAGAAGGATTACTTTATCCTATCCTAGGTATTCCTTAAAGAGGTGGGGTTTCAGGTGTCTCCGGAAGGTGGTGATTGACTCCGCTGACCTGGCGTCGTGAGGGAGTTTGTTCCACCATTGGGGTGCCAGAGCAGCGAACAGTTTTGACTGGGCTGAGCGGGAACTGTACTTCCTCAGAGGTAGGGAGGCGAGCAGGCCAGAGGTGGATGAACGCAGTGCCCTTGTTTGGGTGTAGGGCCTGATCAGAGCCTGAAGGTACGGAGGTGCCGTTCCCCTCACAGCTCCGTATGCAAGCACCATGGTCTTGTAGCGGATGCGAGCTTCAACTGGAAGCCAGTGGAGAGAGCGGAGGAGCGGGGTGACGTGAGAGAACTTGGGAAAGTTGAACACCAGACGGGCTGCGGCGTTCTGGATGAGTTGTAGGGGTTTAATGGCACAGGCAGGGAGCCCAGCCAACAGCGAGTTGCAGTAATCCAGACGGGAGATGACAAGTGCCTGGATTAGGACCTGCGCCGCTTCCTGCGTGAGGCAGGGTCGTACTCTGCGAATGTTGTAGAGCATGAACCTACAGGAACGGGTCACCGCCTTGATGTTAGTTGAGAACGACAGGGTGTTGTCCAGGATATCGCCAAGGTTCTTAGCACTCTGGGAGGAGGACACAATGGAGTTGTCAACCGTGATGGCTAGATCATGGAACGGGCAGTCCTTCCCCGGGAGGAAGAGCAGCTCCGTCTTGCCGAGGTTCAGCTTGAGGTGGTGATCCGTCATCCACACTGATATGTCTGCCAGACATGCAGAGATGCGATTCGCCACCTGGTTATCAGAAGGGGGAAAGGAGAAGATTAATTGTGTGTCGTCTGCATAGCAATGATAGGAGAGACCATGTGAGGATATGACAGAGCCAAGTGACTTGGTGTATAGCGAGAATAGGAGAGGGCCTAGAACAGAGCCCTGGGGGACACCAGTGGTGAGAGCACGTGGTGCGGAGACAGATTCTCGCCACGCCACCTGGTAGGAGCGACCTGTCAGGTAGGACGCAATCCAAGCGTGGGCCGCGCCGGAGATGCCCAACTCGGAGAGGGTGGAGAGGAGGATCTGATGGTTCACAGTATCAAAGGCAGCCGATAGGTCTAGAAGGATGAGAGCAGAGGAGAGAGAGTTAGCTTTAGCAGTGCGGAGCGCCTCCGTGACACAGAGAAGAGCAGTCTCAGTTGAATGACTAGTCTTGAAACCTGACTGATTTGGATCAAGAAGGTCATTCTGAGAGAGATAGCAGGAGAGCTGGCCAAGGACGGCACGTTCAAGAGTTTTGGAGAGAAAAGAAAGAAGGGATACTGGTCTGTAGTTGTTGACATCGGAGGGATCGAGTGTAGGTTTTTTCAGAAGGGGTGCAACTCTCGCTCTCTTGAAGACGGAAGGGACGTAGCCAGCGGTCAAGGATGAGTTGATGAGCGAGGTGAGGTAAGGGAGAAGGTCTCCGGAAATGATCTTCCGAGCAGCGGCTAGTCCACCGGAGATAACCTACCCGAAGGCGAGACTCCCATCAGCCCAGCGTGATGCACGGCCCACGGACTGCAGATAAAATGAGCTTTGTAGCTAAGTCTGGTTAAAAATGTATTGTGCATGCTGTCGTGGAAAATTGCAAGATTATGTTATAATGCTTGTATTGCATTATAATGGTTGTTTTGTTCGACAGAATAGAGTATTCTGTTAACTATTGTGTGTGTGTTCCACTGAGGATGGGCCTCTAAGAGATAGCACTGACAGAGGAGATTTACGATGTCTTTGGGTGATCAAACCTAAAGAGCATTCCAGATAACATGAGGTAATGGTTCTGTGCTATGAAGTACCAGGAACGAGATTAGAACCTTGTCTTAGGGACTAAACTGAACGATAATTTACAGTGAATGTTATCTGGCTAAGGGATACTCCTTTCTCAAGTAAAAGTATTTCTTTGTGAACTGTTCCTAAGATCTGTGGTTCGTCATGTAAGTTGAGAGGGGTGTATCTTGGCTATAAAATATCTTTGTACTTTTCTGTTGGTACTTTCAATGGTTCATTAGAGATAGCACATCATTGAAAGTCAAAGGCTATTGCAAAGCTCTTATTATTAAAGATGTAGTTTAAGTATAACTCTGACTGGTGTGTGAAGTTTGTAACTCTCCTCATTTGGTAAAGCAGAAATATCCCACCACAATGCTCCCTGACGAAAATAAAATTACCTACAAAAATCATGTTTTAATAGTACAGTTGAAGTCGGAAGTTTACATACACCTTAGCCAAATACATTTAAACTCAGCTTTTCACAATTCCTGACATTTACCTTGTTTGGGATAGGGGGCAGCATTTTCACATTTGGATGAAAAGCGTGCCCAAGAGTAAACTGCCTGCTACTCAGTCCCAGTTGCTAATATATGCATATTATAGATAGATTAGGATAGAAAACACTCTGAAGTTTCTAAAACTGTTTGAATGATGTCTGTGAGTATAATAGAACTCATTTGGCAGGTGAAAACCTGAGAAAAATCCAACCAGGAAGTGGGAAATCTGAGGTTTGTAGTTTTTCAACTCTTGGCCTATCGAATACACAGTGTCTATGGGGTCATATTGCACTTCCTAAGTCTTCCACTAGACGTCAACAGTCTTTAGAACCTTGTTTGATGCTTCTACTGTGAAGTGGGGGCAAATGAGAGGGGATTGAGTAAGGAAGAGTGCCACAAGCTGACCATGCGCGTTCATGTGAGAGTTAGCTTGAGTTCCATAAAATTTCTGAAGACAAAGGAATTCTCCGGTTGGAACATTATTGAAGATTTATGTTAAAAACATCCTAAAGATTGATTCTATACTTCGTTTGACATGTTTCTACGGACTGTAACGGAACTTTTTGACTTTTCGTCTGCTCCTAGTGATCGCGCGTCATGAATGTGGAATACTGGGCTAAACGCGCTAAGAAAAAGGAGGTGTTTGGACATAAATGATGAACTTTATCGAACAAATCAAACATTTATTGTGGAACTGGGATTCCTGGGAGGGCATTCTGATGAAGATCATCAAAGGTAAGTGAATATTTATAATGCTATTCTGACTTCTGTTGACTCCAAAACATGGCGGATATCTTTATGGCTTATTTGGGCTCTGAGCGCTGTACTCAGATTATAGCATGGTGTGCTTTTTTCGTAAAGTTCTTTTAAAATCTAACACAGCGGTTGCATTAAGGAGAAGTATATCTTTAATTATGTGAATAACACTTGTATCTTTTATCAATGTTTATTATGAGTATTTCTGTAAATTGATGTGGCTCTGTGCAAATTCACGGGATGTTTTAGAGGCAAAGCCAAATGTAAACTGAGGTTTTTGGATATAAATATGAACTTGATCAAACAAAACATACATGTATTGTGTAACATGTTGTCCCGGGAGTGTCATCTGATGAAGAATATCAAAGGTTAATTATACATTTTATCTCTATTTCTGCTTTTTGTGACTCCTCTCTTTCGTTGGAAAATCGCTGTATGCTTTCTGTGACAAGTTGCTGACTAAACATAATGATATGTTCTGCTTTCGCCGAAAAGCCTTTTTGAAATCAGACACTGTGGTTGGATTAACGAGAATTTTATCTTTAAAATGGTGTCTAATACTTGTATGTTTGAGAAATTTGAATTATGAGATTTCTGTTGATTGAATTTGGCGCTGTCCAATTTCATTGGCTGTTGGCGACGGTCCTAGACAGGTTAATCCTTGTAAAAAATTCCCTGTTTCAGGTCAGTTAGGATCAACACTTTATTTTAAGAATGTGAAATGTCAGAATAACAGTAGAGAAAATGATTCATTTCAGCTTTTATTTCTTTCATCACATTCCCAGTGGGTCAGAAGTTTACATACACAATTAGTATTTGGTAGCATTGCCTTTAAATTGTTTAACTTGGGTCAAACGTTTCGGGTAGCCTTCCACAAGCTTCCCACAATAAGTTGTGTGAATTTTGGCCCATTCCTCCTGACAGAGCTGGTGTAACTGAGTCAGGTTTATAGGCCTCCTTGCTCGCACACGCTTTTTCAGTTCAGCCCAAAATAATTCTATGGGATTGAGGTCAGGGCTTTGTGATGGCCACTCCAATGCCTTGACTTTGTTGTCCTTAAGCCATTTTGCCACAACTTTGGAAGTATGCTTGGGGTCATTGTCCATTTGGAAGACCCATTTGCGACCAAGCTTTAACTTCCTGACTGATGTCTTGAGATGTTGCTTCAATATATCCACATCATTTTCCTCCCTCATGATGCCATCTATTTTGTGAAGTGCAGCAAAGCCCCCCCACAACATGATGCTGCCACCCCTGTGCTTCACGGTTGGGATGGTGTTCTTCGGCTTGCAAGCATCCCCCTTTTTCCTCCAAACATAGCAACGGCATTATGGCCAAACAGTTCTATTTTCGTTTTATCAGACCAGAAGACATTTTTCCAAAAAGTACGATCTTTGTCCCCATGTGCAGTTGCAAACCATAGTCTGGCTTCTTTATGGCGGTTTTGGAGCAGTGGCTTCTTCCTTGCTGAGCGACCTTTCAGGTGATGTCGATATAGGACTCGTTTTACTGTGGAAATAGATACTTTTGTACCCGTTTCCTCCAGCATCTTCACAAGGTCCTTTGCTGTTGTTCTGGGATTGATTTGCACTTTACGCACCAAGGTACGTTAATCTCTAGGAGACATAACACGTCTCCTTCCTGAGCAGTATGACGGCTGCGTGGTCCCATGGTGTTTATACTTGCGTACTATTGTTTGTACAGATGAACGTGGTACCTTCAGGATTTGGAAATTACTCTCAAGGATGAACCAGACTTGTGGAGGTCCACAATTGTTTTTCTGAGGTCTTGGCTGATTTCTTTTGATTTCCCCATGATGTCAAGCAAGGAGGCACTGAGTTTGAAGGTAGGCCTTGAAATACATCCACAGGTACACCTCCAATTGACTCAGATGATGTCAATTAGCCTATCAGAAGCTTCTAAAGCCATTTCATAATTTTCTGGAATTTTCCACGCTGTTTAAAGGCACAGTCAACGTAGTGTATGTAAACTTCTGACCCACTGGAATTGTGATACAGTGAATTTTAAGTGAAATAATCTGTCTGTAAACAATTGTTGGAAAAATTACTTGTGTCATGCACAAAGTACATGTCCTAACCGACTTGTCAAAACTATAGTTTGTTAACAAGAAATTTGTGGAGTGGTTGAAAAACGAGTTTTAATGGCTCCAACCTAAGTGTATGTAAACTTCCGACTTCAACAGAATATGTTCCTAATAAAATAAATGCTTAGAAAACTAACTGTCAGACAATAGATACAACTACTGGAGAAAGACACAGACATACCTTTACTTTTGTAGACTACGGTACTGTCAGGGCTCTAAAGTGCGATCATTTTGTACCAGACTGTACATCCAAGTACTTGCTTAGTTAGTATACTGTATATTCAGTCCCCAGGCTTAATTGTTACCACATCTGCATACAGGTTAGACAGAGAAAGAGAGACGGCTAGTGGACGAGATTCATTCAAGTTGATTCAAACATGTATATTATTTTCCCAATAGATTGATACAGCTCAGATTTGATTCTGTTACATTAAATATGCACTGACTACATGAATTCTACAAAAATAAATTACATGTTTCCAATTTTAACTAAAGAAAAGATTGACAAATGTTCACAAAAAGATAACAATTTAAACGTTTTGGAGTGGGTACTGTTCCCCCTACTCATTACTAAAATACATAAAGGTAACATAAATTATCTATTGAACAGTAAGCACAAACCAACGTCAAATAAGGCTATAATAGCTAGCTACATTCCATGATTTTCAATGTGCAAAATACTTTATCAAGATGCTGGCAGAAGACGACTTCAATCATTTCAATCAATATGAAGTACAGTTTACAGATTACATATAATAGAGCGATTTGAGTGTTTCAACTGCCCATAAGGGCCAGTTCGTTTAGTGCTGCACATTCTTTAAACACACTGACGTATTTAAGGCAAGCATTTACACCAGGGCATGTATGTCTCTCGTTGTTACATATAGATATACATGAAAAGGTTTGCAAAATTCCGGTAATTTGCCCAAAATTCCTAGGTTTTCTAGATTTCTCAGTTGGAGGATTCCCGGAATCAGGAGGGAATAAGCAGGAAATACAGACCCCTAATTTTGGGAAAGTTACTGGAATTTTGCAAATTGCAACCCTATACAGGAACAAACTGCTGCTGAAGGTTACACAACAACATGGAATGTCATTCTACTGCAATAATGCTTAATGATACAGATTTTGGACAGTGGATATTAGCATTCTCAAAGATTTCTTGCCTTTCATGTTCTAACATTTAAAAGACAAAATATAGATTTGTTTTCCCTGAAAATAAAACTACCGGTATGTCAACATATTCATTTGAACAGAACTGTGTTGATTTTGAAAAGAAAAGGCATACTCAAAATGGCCTAATTTTGTCTTGAATCATAAATCATGACAGAAAGAAGAGAGAAAGAGTGAGAGCGAGAGGGTACATCTCAAAAGTATTTCCTTATTCCTTGCCTTTTGAGAAGAAGGTGAGGAATCAAGGTCATGAGCAATCAAGGAAAAACCTTGAAATTGACCCAGTGCTTGAGAGAGAGAAAGAGAGGGTGATGCCCATAATGCGTTGTTGCCACGGAAAAGAGATTCTACATGAACAGATGGTTATATGGAGGAGTGTTGACGAAATAAATATCTCCTGAGGTCTTGCTGCTCTGCTCTCAGCATTGCAAAATAATACACCATGGTCCCTCAATGACATTCAGATATACTATACTTCCTGGTCTTTAAAATAAAATAGATTTTTAAAAGCCATACACTTATTGTAAAAAGTAAACAAGTTATTTCAGTCTGTGTTTTAATACATCTCCTCTACTCCAGGGACCCTGAGTTGTGGACTTGTTTCTATTCATTGTACGTTCTAGCTCTGGTCCAAGGCATTACGTGTGGCTTGCAGATGTAGAAGTCTCAGCATCAGCAAGCCGCATGTAATGCACTGGACCAGAGCTACATACCTTCATTCGTGAGCAGCACAATGGCCCATTGTCAGATGAAGTACCTCAGTACTGATCATTGGAGTCTGTTTCAGTGGTTTCAGGTCTGACTTCACTGACCATGGCCGAGGCTGAGACTAGCTCTAGCTCAGTAACGTCTGTCACAATTAGCTGCTGGCCCCAGATTCTGATCCACTCTGGTTATTCGGAGACTGCGATTGGTTGCTGGCCTCCACTTGTGAGCCGGCCCGTTTTTTCGGAGACTGAGATTGGCCTGGGAGCAGGACCTCGACGGTGAAGCTGATGCGTTTGGACTGGAAAATACTGTAGGTGTTGTCGAACCGCAGCACATCTGAAGAAGAAAGAAAACAACATGGATGTCGACTAAGTCAAGTCCTACACCTTTACTCCGGCCCTTGTCCTCTTTGTGTGCTTATATGCAAGTCCTGGTTCTTATTTGCCCAGTTTCTAGACCTGAGTGGAACCTGGGTCTAGTTTTAAACATGCACCCACCTTGCTAGTTATTTGCTGACCGTTCCTATGCTTGTTTGGTGACACTTTTCCCACGACCGAGCTTACATCCACAATCGGTAGACAGTTCTGATTAGGAAGTTGTCGTTTGCGTCGCTGAGCAGTGCCCAAGTAAGAATTCAATATAATTGATATCTGATACCCCCCTCCAAATCAAGATCAAACATGGATTCCATGTTGTGTTCTCACTTTTCACGCACACGTCTGTGTTTCACACCTTTTTGTCTAGCTAATCAGCCTTGGAGACACGAAGCAGACAAGAAGTAGAATAGAGTGTATGCGCACAAACATTGGTTTTGATTTGGAGGTGGGGTGGTAGCATCTAACAATTGGTTTAAATTATTTTCTGGGCACCGCTAGTTGATGCAAACAACGCATTCTTTATCAGAACGATCCACTGACCACGGATATACCCTCGGAAGTAGGAAAAGCGTCACCCAACAGGCAAAGACACAGGTCTGTAAAGTAGTCACACGGTGGGCTAGTGTTATACTGGTAGGCCGAGATCCAATCTCTGTCTAGTACCACTGCACTAGGTTCTTATGTGGCCCTACCCAAGTCTTCATGTGTCACTGTACCCCTGTTCTAGCCCACTGTAGGGCTTTTCACACTACTGAGACTAATCAAACCAAGCTTTAAAGTTGCTGGAACCATGAAAAAAAGGCAATGTGAAAAGAAAATACCCAAGCCAGCACAGTTTGGTTTGGAATGGCACGATAGTGTGAAAGGGGTATAAGTTTAGAAATCGCTTATGTGTCTCTGTCTAGTTGTCCTATACTCACAGACCCCAGGCTCGCTGCAGGTGAGAGAGCCGTCTTCGGGCACCAGGTGTGCGTTGTATCTCTGGCTGGGAACCACCTCCTGCATCTGCCCTGCATTCTGCCTCTCTCCTATTTTCCCCTTCATAAACACCCCAAAGCCGATGTCTGCCCCATCACTAGAAAACTGCCACCTGCATGGGGGGAGATATTATATTACATTATATAATTATATAACCCGACACACCCGCATAGAATTGTTCCGAGAGCCGATCCGTGACCCACCAAATAACATTCATTTATTTAATAGTTTTTATGACTCCAGTCATAGGCTATTATTCCCCTCCCTGCATGAATTAATATCTTGTATCTAATATCTTATCAGCATGTCTAATCAACATTTAGATAAAAGGAAACTATGCCATGAAACCATGCCAGAACGACATAATACAATCTTTTACAATGAGATGTGGCACATTGACAACTAAAATTGCTCTGACAAAGGGTCTTCTAATTAGCCTTCTTACCTAATGAAAGCCTATAGCCGACATAATAAAACAAGACCTTCACATTAAATATTGTTTAGATAATAAAACTGTTTAATTGAAAAGCAATAAAACAATTCCCAGAATCGAATATAGGATGCAAAACTACATTTATTTAGTAGGCTATAACCTAGGCCTGCTCAAACTTTAACAGAGCACCGGTTTAAACTTGATATGGCCAGCGTTATGGTCTAAATCAGGGGTTCTTAAACTTTTTCAGCCTGGGACCCAAATGAGAAATTCTGTGTTTTCCTGGGACCCAAGCGTAGAAAAATATACAACTATACATAAATATTGGTATATTTCATTGCCCTTATGCCTAAAACAAATGCAATATAGACAAAAAACAAATAACAATGAAATTAAATATCCATATAAATATATATTAATGTTTATTTTCCCCCGTTAAAAACACTGTTACTGTCACGGCCGTGAAAAGAAGAGGACCAAGGTGCAGCGTGGTAAGCGTACATTTTCTTTTATTAATAAAAATGACGCTGAACAAAAACTATAAACACTACCAAAACAAACCGTGAAGCTAAAGGCTATGTGCCCTAAACAAAGTCAACTTCCCACAAAGACAGGTGGAAAAAAGGGCTACCTAAGTAAGGTTCTCGATCAGAGACAACGATTGACAGCTGCCTCTGATTGAGAACCACACCCGGCCAAACACAAAGAAATAGAAAACATAGAAATAAAAAAACTAGAATGCCCACCCTAGTCACACCCTGGCCTAACCAAAATAGAGAATAAAAGCCTCTCTATGGCCAGGGCGTGACAGTTACATATCTGTCTAGGTTGAAACTGTTGCTGTTAAAATACAATAAATCATTTTCATTCTGAACTGGAATAAACTGATTAATCACATCACACAAATGAATAACAGAACACACACACATGCTTTTGATAATGCAACCCTAAGTATCAGTACAGCTGAAAAATGATCAGGCCTACTGTACATCTTGCTGTAGAAATTATTGTTGAAAGAAAGTTTAGGTTGGAACTGTTGCTGTTACAATACAATACATATTTTTTATTTTGAAATGGAATAAAGTGATTGATCACATCACACAGATGTAGACCAGAAAACACACACACACACAGTCCTATTGAGAGCATGTCTATTCTGGGCTCTGTTCTTGACAGTGCAATACTGAGGTCATGCTCAGCCTTGAAACTGTTTCTGTACTTGTTGTTTAAGTATGTCAGAGTTGAGAAACCTGACTCGCATAGGTATGTGCCAAACTGGACCAGAACATCTACTGCTTTCTCAGTCAGGCAGGAGACAGCTGTGTTTGCCTCAAAAAGCATATTGCTTCAATCAGTTTACTCCAGTTAAGAATCAAAAATATTATTGTATTATAACAGCAACAGTTCCAACCTAGACCAGTTTTCAACAATCATTTCTACAGTAAGATGTACAGTAGGCCTGATCATTTTTCATCTTCATTTGTACTGTTACTAGGGTTGCACTATCAGTAGCTAGCTTGCTTTGGCGAATGATAGCTATTAGCTGTGTACAAGGCCAGGGGATTGTTTGAAAGAGAAACTCACATCTACTATTATGAGAGTTAGTTAGTACTCCCTTATTTCTGCTTATCACCTGTTATAAAATGACAACAATGCCTTGCTAGCTGACTTACTTTTCCACTGTCGAAAGCACTGTTTCCTGAAGCATGCTGCCCTGTTCTGAAAGAACTCTCTGGGTTTACCTTCATGCTGTGGATGTTTGGTCAGGACGTGTCGTTTCATTACTAAGCACTTCCCCGCACAAAACACATTGTGGGCGCTCCTCGTTATACGTTTATATGAAAGAGAAACTCATCGCTGTATATGCGTTTCATGACAATTGAGCTGTCAGAACTTGTAGCTAGCATGAATCCATTTGATGACAGCGGTGAGTGATGGCGAGTGGGAATGACAAGTCAGTGGCAGACAGCGCATCATCTGCTGCTGAACGACAGCGCTGCATCGCCTGTGTAGCAGAGTATTCTTCAAGAAAACTGCAGGAAAAAATCAGGTAAACCGCGAAGCACACGGGCATCTCCCTTTCACACTAACGCAGCTGCCCAAACTGAGCAGAGACCACTGCTAAGCAGAGAGCGCACATGGCCAAATCAATTCCAGTAACTAATGATTCTTTAAGGAATACCTAGGATAGGATAAAGTAATCCTTCTAACTTCTAACCCCCCCCCCCCCCCCCTTAAAAGAGTTAGATGCACTATTGTAAAGTGGTTGTTCCACTGGATATCATAAGGTGAATGCACCAATTTGTAAGTCGCTCTGGATAAGAGCGTCTGCTAAATGACTTAAATGTAATGTAAATGTAATGAAATAATTATACATTTACTCTGACACATCGCGACTAATACTTTAAGAAAGGCTGCACATGAATGCCTGGAGTAACGTAATAGTTAACTGATAATAAACTCAATTAGCCTATCGTGAACAAATACCCGTAAACTAATAGCTACGTTGGCCATTTTCACATGAGCTACGCTAGCCAAGAAAAGTACACTTGGCAAAGTATTCTCGTGTGGGGGACGAAACATAAATTTCAGCACCACACAAATAATGGACAGTTCCCTGATCCACAGCGTGTGTGGCTGGTAGCTTATATGTCTGCCTCATCGCTCACAGAATGGAATTCGCAACACAATGCAAAACAACAAGTCCTGGGTTTGTAAACCATTTTTTAGATTGATTTAAAATGTTTCGACCCGGAATATAATTGTTCTGAATCACGAGCCGACCCTTGGGTTGAAAGAACGTTTTCATTTCACCCACCAGCTGACATTTCTGCGGGTCAACCACTGGAAACCGTGGGTATCGGACTCGATGCAGGGCTACCCTGCACTAGAGTTAAGCAGGGTAATAAAGAGATAACGAGATAGAGAGGAAAATAAAGGTGGGGGAAGGTAAGGGAGGCCGAGATAGAACAGGACAGGTAGTGGAGTTAGAGAGGTAAGACAGAGAAAGAGGGATAGAAAGAAAGAAATAGCGGTAGTAATATCGGTCCACTCACCTGAGCACACAGCCAGGGAAGAGGATCTCATATTCTAGCTGCTGTGAGGAGCCACGGCTGACTGTTAGACACTGTTCATAGTCCACCTTCACTGACTCACGAACATAGTAGGACGTAGGCACTGTCCCAGCATAGTGGATCTTGAATACACACATATATAGACAGAGTAAGAGGATGGATGTTGTGGGGTTACAGTGGCTTGTGAAAGTATTCACCCCCCTTGGCATCTTTCCTATTTTGTTGCCTTACAACCTGGAATTAGAATGGATTTTTTTGGGGGGGGTTGTATCATTTGATTTACACAACATGCCTACCACTTTCAAGATGCAAAATATTTTTTATTGTGAATCAAACAAGAAAACTGAAAACTTGAGCGTGCATAACTATTCACCCCCCCAAAGTCAATACTTTGTAGAGCCACCTTTTGCAGCAATTACAGCTGTAATTCTCTGGGTATGTCTCTATAAGCTTGGTACAACTAGCCACTGGGATATCTGCCCATTCTTCAAGGCAAAACTGCTCCAGCTCCTTCAATTTGGATGGGTTCTGCTGGTGTACAGCAATCTTTAAGTCATACCACAGATACTCAATTGGATTGAGGTCTGGGCTTTGACTAGGCCATTCCAATAGATTTAAATGTTTCCCCTTAAACCACTCGAGTGTTGCTTTAGCAGTATGCTTAGGGTTAGGAAGGTGAACCTCCGTCCCAGTCTCAAATCTCTGGAAGACTGAAACAGGTTTCCCTTAAGAATTTCCCTGTATTTAGCGCCATTCATCATTCCTTCAATTCTGACCAGTAGTTACCTAGTCCCTGCTGATTGAAAACATCCCCACAGCATGATGCTGCCACCACCATGCTTCACTGTGAGGATGGTGTTCTCGGGGTGATGAGAGGTGATGGGTTTGCGCCAGACATAGTGTTTTCCTGGATGGCCAAAAAGCTCAATTTTTGTCTCATCTGAGCAGAGTACCTTCTTCCATATGTTTGGGGAGTCTCCCACGTGCCTTTTTAAGCAATGGATCTTTTTCTGGCCACTCTTCCGTAAAGCCCAGCTCTTAGTGGTCCTATGGACAGATACTCCAATCTCCATTGTGGAGCTTTGCAGCTCCTTCAGGGTTATCGTTGGTCTCTTTGTTGCCTCTCTGATTAATGCCCTCCTTGCCTGGCCCGTGAGTTTTGGTGGGCAGCCCTCTCTTGGCAGGTTTGTTGTGGTGCCATATTCTTTCCATTTTTTAATAATGGATTTAATGGTGCTCTGTGGGATGTTCAAAGTTTCTGATATTTTTTATAACCCAATCCTGATCTGTACTTATCCACAACTTTGTCCCTGACCTGTTTGGAGAACTCCTTGGTCTTCATGGTGCTGCTTGCTTGGTGGTGCGCCTTGCTTAGTGGTGTTGCAGACTCTGGGGCCTTTCAGAACAGGTGTATATATATACTGAGATCATGTGACACTTAAATAAAGTCCACATGTGTGCAATCTAACTAATTATGTGACTTCTGAAGGTAATTGGTTGCACCAGATATTATTTAGGGGCTTCATAGCAAAGGGGGTAAATACATATGCACGCACCACTTTTCCATTACATTTTTCTTTTTTTGAAACAAGTAATTTCTTTTCATTTCACATCACCAATTTGAACTATTTTGTGCATGTCCATTACATGAAATCCAAATAAAAATCTATTTAAATTACAGGTTGTAATTCAACAAAATAGGAAAACCACCAAGGGGGATGAATACTTTTGCATGGCACTGTAGCTGATAAAAATGCTATGAAAGTCAGCAGGAAATTTTTTAGGGAAGAACTTACGAGGAAATAAAAAAGAAAGCTTTACTTTCTACAACTATGAATCTGCTGCGGTTACATGTTTTCTCATAGGCTTCTGAGCTTCACATACTTTCAGTTGAGAAATAAAAGTCCAGAGTATCAGCCTCAGAGTTTAATTTTGTAATTTATTTGCATAATAACAAGACCAACAATTTTCTTTAGACCACCTTACTGGCTAATGATCTCATCTTCCTAAACAGTCTGAGCCCTCAGCTCAAGCAAACCAAGGATTTGAGAAATACTGACTGACCAAACACAGACGGAAGTTAAAAATGCTGGTTGCAGCAGTAATTGAGTAATTGAGAACCACCGGGGGGCAATAAGGGGTGATGTATTCCATATGTGAGTGAAGGGAGAGAAAGATGGGATGGTTCACCTCAACCATAAGCAGAGGGCAATTAGCATTGGTCCACAGTCAAATCACACAAAACCATTCATTACATGTCTAGGATAACACAGCAAGCCATGGGAAATGTTGAGCTGAGCACAGGTGCAGACACAAACAGGACCTTGATCCAAATGCATTTGTGGCACTGTCAATGGTAAAGGTGTTAAAAATTATCTTTAAAACTTGACTGACTGTTGCATAATCTGCCTGTAGTGTACACACAGACCCAGTCTGATCTCACTCTACAGCAAATAAGCTATAAATGTCGGATGAAACAGATAACTTTTTAATGTAATATCTACATAGGCGTACAGAGGCCCATTTTCAGCAACCATCACTCCTGTGTTCCAATGGCACGTTGTGTTAGCTAATCCAAGTTTATCGTTTTAAAAGGCTAATTGATCATTAGAAAACCCTTTTGCAATTATGTTAGCCCAGCTGAAAACTGTTGTTCTAATTAAAGAAGCAATAAAATTGGCCTTCTTTAGACAAGTTGTGTATCTGGAGCATCAGTATTTGTAGGTTCAATTACAGGCTCAAAATGGCCAAAAACAAAGAACTTTCTTCTGAAGCTCGTCAGTCTTTTCTTGTTCGGAAAAATTAAGGTTATTCCTCTAGCGCCTCTTCAACCTCAGGAGGCTGAAGAATTTGGCTTGTCACCCAAAACCCTGACAAACTTTTACAGATACACAATCGAGAGCATCCTGTCGGGCCGTATCACAGCTTGTACGGCAACTGCACCGCCCTCAACCGCAAGGCTCTCCAGAGGGTGCTGCGGTCAGCACAACGCATCACCGGGGGCAAACTACCTGCCCTCCATGACACCCGATGTCACAGGAAGGCCATAAAGATCATCAAGGACAACAACCACCCAAGCCACTGCATGTTCACAACACTACCATCCAGAAGGCGAGGTCAGTACCGAGAGACTGAAAAACAGCTTCTATCTCAAGGCCATCAGACTGCTAAACAGCAATTACTAACTCAGAGAGGCTGCTGCCTACATTGAGACCCAATAACTGGCCACTTTAATAAATAGATCACTAGTCACTTTAAACAATGGCACTTTAAATAATGCCACTAATGTTTACATATCTTACATTACTCATATCACATGTATATACTGTATTTTATACCTTCTACTGCACCTTGCCTATGCCGCTCGGCCATCGCTCATCCATATACTTACAGTTGAAGTCGGAAGTTTACATACACCTTAGCCAAATACATTTAAACTCAGTTTTTCCACAATTCCTGACATTAAATCCTAGTAAAATTCCCTGTCTTAGGTCAGTTAGGATCACAACTATATTTTAAGAATGTGACATGTCAGAATAAAGAATTATATATTTCAGCTTTTATTTCAGCATCACATTCCTGTGGGTCAGAACTTTAAATACACTCAATTAGTATTTGGTAACATTGCCAAAAAAAAATTAAACTTGGGTCAAACGTTTCGGGTAGCCTTCCACAAGCTTCCCACAATAAGTTGGGTGAATTTTGTCCCATTCCTCCTGACACAGCTGGTGTAATGGAGTCAGTTGTGTAGGCCTCCTTGCTCGCACACGCTTTTTCAGTTCTGCCCACACATTTTCTATAGGATTGAGGTCAGGGCTTTGTGATGGCTACTCCAATACCTTGACTTTGTTGTCCTTAAGGCATTTTGCCACAACTTAGAAGGTATGCTTGTGGTCATTGTCCATTTGGAGACTCATTTGCGACCAAGCTTTAACTTCCTGACTGATGTCTTGAGATGTTGCTTCAATATATCCACATAATTTTCCCTTCCTCATGATGCCATCTATTTTGTGAAATGCACCAGTCCCTCCTGCAGCAAAGCACCCCCACAACATGATGCTGCCACCCTCGTGCTTCACAGTTGGGATGGTGTTCTTTGGCTTGCAAGCCTCCCCCTTTTTCCACCAAACATAACAACGGTCATTATGGCCAAACAGTTTCATCAGACCAGAGGACATTTCTCCAAAAAGTACGATCTTTGTCCCCATGTGCAGTTGACAACTGTAGTCTGGCTTTTTTTATGGCGTTTTGGAGCAGTGGCTTCTTCCTTGCTGAGCAGCCTTTCAGGTTCTGTCGATATAGAACTCGTTTTACTGTGGATGTAGATACTTTTGTACCTGTTTCCTCCAGCATCTTCACAAGGTCCTTTGCTGTTGTTCTGGGATTGATTTGCACTTTTCGCACCAAAGTACATTCATCTCTAGAAGACAGAACGTGTCTCCTTCCTGAGCGGTATGACGTCTGCGTGGTCCCATGGTGTTTATTCTTGCGTACTACTGTTTGGAAATTGCTCCCAAGGATGAACCAGACTTGTGGAGGTTTACAATTTTTGTTCTGAGGTCTTGGCTCATTTCTTTTGATTTTCCCATGATGTCAAGCAAAGAGGCACTGGGTTTGAAGGTAGGCCTTGAAATACATCCACAGGTACACCTCCAATTGACTCAAATGATGTCAGAAGCTTCTAAAGCCATGACATAATTTTCTGGAATTTTCCAAGCTGTTTAAAGGCACAGTCAACTTAGTGTTTGTAAAGTTCTGACCCACTGGAATTGTGATACAGTGAATTATAAGTGAAATAACCTGTCTGTAAACAATTGTTGGAAAAATTACTTGTGTCATGCACAAAGTAGATGTCCTAACCGACTTGCCAAAACTATGGTTTGTTAACAAGAAATTTGTGGAGTGGTTGACAAACGAGTTTTAAATGACTCAAACCTAAGTGTATGTAAACTTCTGACTTCAACTGTATACAATGAGTGTACAAAACATAAGGAACACCATCCAAATATTGAGTTTTGCCCACAGAACAGCATCAATTCATTGGGGCATGTACTGGCGAATGTTGACTCCAATGCTTCCCACAGTTGTGTCAAGTTGGCTGGGTGTCCTTTAGGTGGTGGACCACACACACAGGAAACTGTTGAGAGTTAAAAACCCAGCAGCATTGTAGTTCTTGACAAATCGACACTGGCACCTACTACCATACCCCATTCAAAAGGGACCTAAATCTTTTGTCTTGCCCATTCACCCTCTGAATGGAACACAATTCATTGCTCAATTGTCTCAAGGCTTGAAAATCCTTCTTTAACCCATCTCCTCCCCTTCATCTACACTGATTGAAATGGATTTAACAAGTGACATCAATATGGGATCATAACCTTCACCTGGATTCACCTGGTCAGTCTATGTCACAGAAAGATCAGGTGTTCCTAATGTTTTGTACACTCAGTGTATATTTAAAGTTTTTTCACAGACTGTATTTAACACCAAGGATTTGTTTTACAATGAAATTGGCCCCAACTCCCAACTGTTCACCGTGTACCCTAAATCAGGTATACGCATTCTTTCATATGATGTGGGAGTGCCCTGCAGTTAAATGCTTCTGGCAAAAAAGTTACTTTTTTGAATATTTACATTCATGCACTTCAAAAATTAATTTTTAAGTGCATGAATGTAAATATTCAATGCTTTCCATCTACTACATTACTTAACGGTGATAGCTCCTTGAATCTCTTAATCAATCAGAGATGATTACTGCTGGCAGGTGCCACTGCCGCGAAAAAGTTGTTGGCTCATAGATGGCTATCGCCTCACTCTCTCCCAATTCACCAGTGGATACAGTTACTATTAGAAGTTAAAACATTAGAAATATCAACAGGGAGAATGAATGGTGCTAGTCAAGGAACAATTGAGTCCTGGACAAATATACTTGACTCTGTAAAGAATAACCTAAGCTAAAGCCCAACATATAGAAATTAACAATCTATAAAGCCCAACAAATACACACATACAAATATACACACTACATGACCAAAAGTACGTGGACACCTGCTTGTCAAACATCTCATTCCAAAATCATGGGCATTAATATGGAGTTGGTCCTCCCTTTGCTGCTATAACAGCCTCCACTCTTCTGGGAAGGCCTTCCACTAGATGTTGGAACATTGTGGCAGGGATTTGCTTCAATTCAGCCACAAGAGCATAAGTGATGTCGGGCACTGATGTTGGGCGATTAGGCCTGGCTCGCAATTCATCCCAAAGGTGTTTAATGGAGTTGAGGTCAGGGCTCTTTGCAGGCCCGGCAAGTTCTTCCACACCGATCTCGACAAACCATTTCTGTATGGACCTCACTTCGTGCACGGGGAGCATTGTCATGCTGAAAAAGGAAAGGGCCTTCCCCAAACTGATGGCAAAAAGTTATAAGCACAGACTTGTCTAGAATGTCATTGTATGCTGTAGCGTAAACATTTCCCTTAACTGGAACAAAGGGGCCTAGCCCGAATCATGAAAAACAGCCCCAGACCATTATTCCTCCTCCACCAAACTTTACAGTTGGCACTATGCATTCGGGCAGGTAGCGTTCTCCTGGCATCTGCCAAACCCAGATTGTCCGTTGGACTGCCAGATGGTGAAGTGTGATTCATCACTCCAGAAAATGAGTTTCCACTGCTCCAGAGTCCAATGGGGACGAGCTATACACCACTCTAGCCGTCGCTTGGCATTGCGCATGGTGATCTTAGGCTTATGTGCGGCTGCTCGGCCATAGATACCCATTTCCTGAAGCTCCCGACGAACAGTTATTGCGCTGACATTGCTTCCAGAGGCAGTTTGGAACTTGGTAGTGAGTGTTGCAACCGAGTTAATATTGTGAGTAATTGTTCGTAGAGTTAAAGAAACAATTGTAAAGTTTTTTTTTTTAAAGTTTGTTCATGAGCTTGGGCATTGTAGTGCGGTGGTTAAGCAAAATCATGGGGGGGAAGAGAGAGACCAGTCATGTACTGGAGTAAATGGTTGGGCTACCGAGAGGCACAGCGGTCTAAGACATTGCATCTCAGTGCAAGAGGTGTCATTACAGTCCTTGGTTCAAATTCAGGTTGTATCCCATAGGGTGGCGAACAATTGGCCTAGGGTCATCCGGGTTTGGCCGGGGTAAGCCGTCATTGTAAATAAGAATTTGTTCTTAACTGACTTGCCTAGTTAAAAAAATAAATAATTAGACTTGGCAAGAGGAATGCCGCCGTGTCTGAGTGCAGTACAGGCGAGAGAACACTGCTTTGATTACAATGGGCCAAAAAAGTAGACCTGTCTCGATTTAGTGAATATTAATCTTAAAATAGTAGACATTAATGAGTGTGAAGCAAATAGTGAATATCCAATGGAGATTGGTTATAGTATATACAGTAAAGTTTGGGGTGGATTAAAACACAAGTGATTCAAAGAGTGGAGGACAGTAGCCTCTGTAAACAGAAATTATAATGTTTTGTCTGTAATTAAAACGTTGTGTTGCTGATTAAGATTTAGCATAGTGAAAACTAACGAAATGTAAATTTTCTCTTCAAGGAGAGGATAGGGTGTTCATATCTCTCCTTTTGAAATATTTCCTAGTCTGTTGTCTTGGGAGAGCAGTTAGTGAAATTATGCACTTCTATTAAGTATTAAGTTACCTGGATCCGGCCGTAAAAGGAGGTCCCGATTAAGTAAGGCCTGGCCATTTGACCACCAGAGGGCATCTTTGAGAAGCATTTGATAGCCTTCAATAGCGGCTGTACTAGAGAATTTGAAACCTTTTTTTTAAGAACATAGTACATGGGACTAATTTTAAGAAATTTTGCTTAATTAATTTGATTAATATTATGGTGTTTCTATTCCAAGAAAAACAAAAAACCTTCTGGGTTTCTGTATGGATGGAACGGAAAATATGGCGCTGTACAACGTGACGGTCGGGAGTAGGCTACAGTACTGGGCTATTTAGCTAAAGAATCCCCGTGTCGTGCAGGCACGCGGGAGACCGGGCTTCAATTCCCCGACGGGGAGGAAGAAGTAGGCTGTCCTTGTAAATAAGAATTTGTTCTGAACTGACATTCCTAGTTAAATAAAGGTTACACTAAGAGCATTAAAATTATACAATTAGGGTGTAGAAATGTTGTCTAACCAATACCCAAACGGAGATTCAGTCAAAATAAAAATCTCATTGATTTATCAAGACCAGTCCCCATGCTTGTCTCAGAGCAGCACGAAACGATGCTAAAATAGTTGTAGGCTATTGCTTCAAATCCTATTGCTAACTTCAATATGCTCTTTAAATAAATAAGACCTACACCACTTTTAACAGCACATTACTCAACACTAGTGAGACTCATGTCGCCTACAGTATATCAAAAAATATGACGGACTCTCCGCCAATAATTACATATAGAGGATTGGAGGATTCTAAATTAAAACCAAAAGCTGCATCATTGGTCTCCCGGTGGTGGCCGGCACAGGTACAGTGGGGAGAACAAGTATTTGATACACTGACAATTTTGCAGGTTTTCCTACTTACAAAGCATGTAGAGGTCTGTCATTTTTATCATAGGTACACTTCAACTGTGAGAGACGGAATCTAAAACAAAAATCCAGAAAATCACATTGTATGATTTTTAAGTAATTAATTTGCATTTTATTGCATGACATAAGTATTTGATCACCTACCAACCAGTAAGAATTCCGGCTCTCACAGACCTGTTAGTTTTTCTTTAAGAAGCCCTCCTGTTCTCCACTCATTACCTGTATTAACTGCACCTGTTTGAACTCGTTACCTGTATAAAAGACACCTGTCCACACACTCAATCAAACAGACTCCAACCTCTCCACAATGGCCAAGACCAGAGAGCTGTGTAAGGACATCAGGGATAAATTGTAGACCTGTACAAGGCTGGGATGGGCTACAGGACAATAGGCAAGCAGCTTGGTGAGAAGGCAACAACTGTTGGCACAATTATTAGAAAATGGAAGAAGTTCAAGATGACGGTCAATCACCCTCGGTCTGGGGCTCCATGCAAGATCTCACCTCGTGGGGCATCAATGATCATGAGGAATGTGAGGGATCAGCCCAGAACTACACGGCAGGACCTGGTCAATGACCTGAAGAGAGCTGGGACCACAGTCTCAAAGAAAACCATTAGTAACACACTACGCCGTCATGGATTAAAATCCTGCAGCGCACGCAAGGTCCCCCTGCTCAAGCCAGCGCATGTCCAGGCCCGTCTGAAGTTTGCCAATGACCATCTGGATGATCCAGAGGAGGAATGGGAGAAGGTCATGTGGTCTGATGAGACAAAAATAGAGCTTTTTGCTCTAAACTCCACTCGCCGTGTTTGGAGGAATAGAAGGATGAGTACAACCCCAAGAACACCATCCCAACCGTGAAGCATGGAGGTGGAAACATCATTCTTTGGGGATGCTTTTCTGCAAAGGGGACAGGACGACTGCACCGTATTGAGGGGAGGATGGACGGGGCCATGTATCGCGAGATCTTGACCAACAACCTCCTTCCCTCAGTAAGAGCATTGAAGATGGGTCGTGGCTGGGTCTTCCAGCATGACAACGACCCGAAACACACAGCCAGGGCAACTAAGGAGTGGCTCCGTAAGAAGCATCTCAAGGTCCTGGAGTGGCCTAGCCAGTCTCCAGACCTGAACCCAATAGAAAATCTTTGGAGGGAGCCGAAAGTCCGTATTGCCCAGCGACAGCCCCGAAACCTGAAGGATCTGGAGAAGGTCTGTATGGAGGAGTGGGCCAAAATCCCTGCTGCAGTGTGTGCAAACCTGGTCAAGAACTACAGGAAACGTATGATCTCTGTAATTACAAACTAAGGTTTCTGTACCAAATATTAAGTTCTGCTTTTCTGATGTATCAAATACTTATGTCATGCAATAAAATGCAAATTAATTACTTAAAAATCATACAATGTGATTTTCTGGATTTTTGTTTTAGATTCCTTCTCTCACAGTTGAAGTGTACCTATGATAAAAATTACAGACCTCTACATGCTTTGTAAGTAGGAAAACCTGCAAAATCGTCAGTGTATCAAATACTTGTTCTCCCCACTGTATCTGTACCAACGCATTTTGCATTGCGATGCGGTGACTTAGCTGTGCCACTGGGGAGGCCCCATCCACAAAGTATCAAAATACAGAGAGGTGTTGGTAAAGGTATATTGTCCTGCTTATACCCCATAATGGGCTATTATAATACTGTACATGGTGTCCAGGTCAGGATAACCAAAACATGTATTTATTAAAGACTATCAGAAAGAATGTTGGTACTTGTTCTTTCTGATCCAAAGCCATGCATGAGTGAGTCACTCAGCTTTATATAGGTGCCTGACTGTGCCATCAACTTGATAATATATAACAATATTTTGGAGGTTATTTTGTTTTCAAAAAAACTAAAGTGAGAGATTGTAATCTGAATAAAGGCCAAAATAATATTTGTCAAGGCCAAAACATTTATTTCTGTTTTTAGAGGGAGAGAAATGCTGGGCCAATTGTGCACCGCCCTACATAAATAAAATGAGACCCTCAATTACGGTCAGATGAGATACATAATAATAATAATACTTTTTGTTGTATTATTTGTTTGGTCTTTTCTGGTGGATAAAACTGAAATTACAGCCAATCACGGCCGGTTGTGATACAGCCAACCTAACTAAGAAATACATTTGATGATAGAAGGAAGGTAGGGGGAGAATTCTAAGTCTATTGTCCATGCTATAATGCTAATGCTAATAGCCATAATGGCGCTGTACAACATGACCGTGTGTGTTTGAAAGAGTATTTTACAGTAAGCAACAATTAGTTTACCTTCATTAGAGAACTTTGTTCCAATATTTCTGTAATTCAGTGATATTTATTCCCATAGTAATTTGTTATGGATCCATAAATAAATAAATAAATATTGGCATTGTGAAAGAGTATTTTTATCATTATTTTATTAACGTAAGCATAAAGATGCCATTATTAGTTACATTGTTTTTGTTTGAATGTGCAGACTGGCACTAAGAACAGCGGGAACGTTTCCCTAGTCAGCGCCATTATTAGTGCAATGCCCCTTAAAGTGTTGCTCTGTGCTACCCAGTGTGGTGGGGTGGGAATCCACCCCCCTTCCTCTTTCCCCATGGGCTAGGTCCGTCTTCTGTGCGCAGCTCTGCGGCCCATCCCGTGCCCCCTGCCCTCATGCCTTGAACCTCATGCGCTTTCAGTGGATACAGCTGGAGAACTGCAAGGCAATCCAATTGTGTGCCACTCGGGAGCCATGACCAATAAATATGGTCCTCCTAATAACAGGGTTAATAATATATCTGTGAGAATATCCAAGGGGCTTTTATATAATTCTAAATTAATAATAATCGCTTTGTTTAAAAAATAACAATATTTTGAAGATGGTTTTGCTTTCAAATAACGTAAAATGAGCGAGAAAAAGGCCAACAGACACAGACTCACTTAATGGTGTTGTATAACCTCTGTTCTGACTTTCTGGTCACCCTCGCCAGAAAGGCTAGAGACATCAGGTAAGATTTAAGTAGAATATGTAATGCTGGTAAATATGAAGAAGTGTATTGCTGTTGTTGTTTTTCATCTTTGCTTCAATTCTCACCAGATTGGGTCTGCTGAATGGTCGGGATTTCTCCCCAAGGGTTAGCCCTCTAACTTCCTGACCCTGTAACTCTGCAGTGAGGTCGCCAATTTGATATGGGAATATAAGCCAGTTTGCTAAATGGTTTCAACAGTGTGTTGTTGTTCTCTTTGACATTTGTCTTAGAAATGTGTATTAAGAATGTAATAATTAGTCATACAGTGAATAGTTTTGTCTGGATTTCCTGAATCAGAAATGCCCTAAACTGTTGTTCTGGTCTGTCTTCTCTCGAGGTTATGGCGATAGTGACTCCAGATGGTATCTCGATGCATGGACGGGATAATTCACCCCCTCTAACCGGCTGAAGTAATGGCGACAATGGCGTTCACTATTCTTCACCACTTCTACCTGAGACTTGAGTCCGAGACAGCAACCTGTGTAGTGATAGCTCCAGTCGAAGCTATCAACTGCCTTTTCTCTCAGGAGTGCGGCATGAGTCCTGAGACCGTCCATGTGGAGTGAGCATAGAGAGAGATCACATCCAAACTTCTCTCATGCTGCTGGTGTACTGGTCGGAAAATGGATAAAACAGAATGGACCGTAAAGGATGGTGGTGGCGGCTCAGGTGAGATTTGTCTGCTTGGAAAAATCTGATTTACTCCCCAGATATTGAAATCGGGACATTATGAAGGGCCATCCACTTTGACAGGCATTAGTTACATGTGTGCCATTGTGAGGATGAACTGTAAAGCTATCTGAAGAAGAAAATGAAGAGACACCAGAAGAATTAGTGCCGGAAGGGAGGGGGGTGGTCAACCGTGCCCGTAATTGATTTAGGGTTGCCTAAGGTTGATTGTGAGGGTCTGCACACTGGGAGATTTATAGTAATTCAGACAAAACATGCATTGAGATACCGATCTGTCATTAACATGCCACTCGCGACAGTGTAAGATAGGGAAAAACGGGGGCCGTGCTGAGAAAGGTTATTGCTGTATATGTATTCTAGGTGGTGTGGAACATGTGTGTGATCATTGTTCCAGATGAGGGACTGTTGGAAACTGACTAATTGACTTGAGCACATTTTAGTATGTTTATAACTATATAAGTGGCCTAGCAGTAGTAACGAATGTGTTATGGTTTAGATGGAATGATCTATGTGCAAATGTATTTGTGGCCGGAGGCAAAGTACAAAGAGTCTCAGAGACTCTTTGTACTTGTTCCCGTAAGGGTGAGATAGGAGTCATATGATAGCGCTTATACCATAGATTGTGAACTATTGCCTTATAATACTGTCTTCTAGCTTTACTGATTGATATTATTGTATTCTCTCTAAGTTTTGCATCATGATATTCACTTGAGTAGGAATGGGTCACTTATTCTCAAATAGCTGTTTGTGTATGAGTCCAGGTTACTAACAATGGACTGAGGCAAAGTGCAAGAATGTATACTACTGATAAGAAGACCGGGAGATGTGTGGAGGATTACCAAAGGTTCTGGACTCGGGATGGGAGGATAACACCACCTGCCTAGATACAGAGATTCATTGTACATCCTAGACAAAGGAGAGGGGAGGGCTTGTCTGGGGAAACAGAGGGCCAAAGTGAGGATGACATCGCGTGGGAACACCTCCTGTAAAACCTGCAGCCTGATGGGGAAGTCTGGGTACAAGCATAAGGAGGTATTTTGAGCCTTAATTTTTGTGGACCCCAGCAGAACAGTATCCAAAGGTATAGTTAGGCTAAGGGAGAGTGAGAGTCGTCATATTATGAAACTTCTGTTTTTTCCATATATGATTATGCATAGCTTAACGCATTACTAACACTTGTCATATATTGTGTTTTCTTTTCAAGTCTTTTGCTATCACTCTCTTAGGAACAGGAAAGAGGAAGAGAAAGTCAAAATCTCCCGCTGAAATGTCATCAGTTGTACAACAGGAGGGGTAATGGCAGAAAGGGGGGGAGTAAAAGTGTGCATAGTGTGATTATAGGTTTGAGGCCAGGGCTTTATGCCATGAAAGCAGATTACATAGTCAGAGGCCATAAGTCTCGGAGGTGTAAACATCCAAATCAACTGAGAATATTAATCATGTTTTCTTTTCTGTTTATTTATAAGTAATTTCTAAGTTTATTTAATGTTGAACAGTATGGAGCTACAATTAAAAAAAGAGGGACTGTTGGATTGTAGCTTGAAATATACTTATTCATGTTACCATACTAGAACTTATTGATTATTTTACATGTTTAAGGAATGTATATGTTGGGGTCAATGAAGGGTGGATAGGAATTTGGTGTATGGACATTTACTGAGTGAGACAAGGGGAAGTGCAGAAAGTTGATTTCTGTTCGTAAGGAGATAGGCAAAGGGCAACAGTCTAGTTAGTCTCTGATAAGGCAGACCAGCTGTGGAACAAGGGAAGAGTGAGGAATTCAACTCGAGGTCAAGTCAACATATGAAGTGAGAAGAAACCTTGGGGAGGGGGGCCCACCACAATGACTCTCCTACTACAGTTCTATCTCATATACATACACTTCCACACCCACGAAGGTTCTAGCATCAGGCAGGGCCATGACTACACCAGTGAGGAACCAATAAGTTCCTGCCTAGCAACAGAGATGTATTGGCTGTCTAGATGTGTAAGGAGTTGACCCTGCCTAGTAGGAGGTTATATGTGCTTGTGTAATCATACCTTGTCTTTGCAGCTGTATGACCCAGTGAGCTTTTTCTAGTCGTCCGTTTGAGTTTTTACTCTGTTTTTTCAGAACCTAACAGATGGCATCTGACCAAATTACGCAATAATTTAGTTCTGGGTTAACCGAGATTACCAACTAAGTCCCTGATCTAAACACTCCACAGAACCCCATAGGATAGCTACTAATGATAAAAGCTAAAGTTCCTGTTCAATCCTGTGTTGAAAGACTAATTTACTCAGTTGAATAAAATGGAATCATGGAGTTAGGGAGAATTTCAGTCCGTAGAATCTTAGTCTTCCGGAAGATTTCAAAAGGTCATTTCCTGGGTCTCATTTGGGATGACAAAGAACTGTCCTCCTACTCCTTCTGCTCCTCTCCAGGTTAGGAAGACATCTCTACCTATGTATCTACAGAGACATCAGAGCAATGGTCAGTTTCCTAGGTAAGAACATTTAAAATGCATCTAGACCCAACTATCAACTGTTATGGCATTTATTGGCAGGTAGATGACTACAGAGCCATTGAGAGGTTGTAGCTGGCTGGCAGCAAGGTCATTTGTGGCAAGGCAGAATTGAACTGAAGAGCAAAAATAAGCAGATCCATGATATATCCATGCGGCATTGTCTACGAAAAATACCCAATCAGCAGACTGTACCTGTTGAAGCAGACTCAGAGGAAACCACCTGGAACTCCTATAACATCTCAATGACCAGAAGGAATAAAAAGACTGTCAAGACTCATTGTGAATTGTTTCATGATAATATATAGCCCACAATCTCAATGTATCACACATACAAGTCCAACAGTCTGACAGAGAATCCTCATCTAATTCCACTGGCCCCACTAGTAGCAGGATGTAGCTTAGGAACGTTATTAGCCCTGCCTGCAGTATCTTGTGGTTGCAGGCAGCAAAGCAAAGCTGCTCTCATCTCACAGCATGACTTCAATATTGCAGCATATTGAGTCCATCCTACTGCAAAAGCCCTTAGGCAGGTGTGGAGCAACTACTAATAGCTGGCACTGCAAGCCCTAAATGTTGTCTCCATGTATAATTTTATTTTTCTCCTAAATCTACTGAAGAGCAGCAATGACTACAGATTTGGATGTCTCTCGCCTCATTTCGAGGGGGGGGGGGGCGGTCATGAAAAAAAAGTATCCCACTTCCTGGTGGTGAGCTCACCTTGGTCCTACAGCGAGAGTCCCCGTCCGGGTCGGTGAGTTTCCCTCCGTACGCAGCAGGGAGCTGCTCTGGGTCTATGTAGTTCAGCAACACCTCCTGCCAGTTGGCTGCAAAACAGACGGGTAAAGAGAGAGAGACTGATATTACCATTTTATGTTTCAGTTATTTAGCAGACGCTCTTATCCAGAGCGACTTACAGTAAGTGCATTCATTACCTTTACTGACCTGAAGGGTTAAGCTGGGTAGAGTTAGAGACGATGCAACCATATACTGTATGTATTCACAACATATGGAATGTTCCTACTGTAATAGAAATGCCATGCATAGAGCTGACATGATTCAGCATTCTGGAACAGTATATTTTTATGGGAACATTCCAATGGAAATACGGAAGTGTCTTACCACCCAGGACAATGATCTTGTTGCGGGTGATCTCACTCAGGAAGTGCTTGACAAGGTTGTAGGCCACGGGGAAGAGCTTGGGGGCTGAGGAGTGGAAAATAGAGAACATGTGTGATACAATGGTGTCTAATTAAGGTTTGAGAGATGTGAGACACACAACATAAGTAAGTTTACTACTGGGATACTAAGGGGTAACATCTCCCTCTGGAATCCTTAATTGGTGAAATTGCCACCTCCGTTTGGGATATTCCAACAACAAAGAAGTTACTGCAAGCAACGATCATGGTTCTTTTCCCTCGGACATCATTGCACGCATGATAAAACAGCAGAATATGTACTGCATTTATTATTATTTTATTTTTTAAATTTATACTGCCGGAAGTTCCTCTTCTCCGTTTCATCAACAAAACAAAAATAATAAGTAAGGTGGTGGGGCAAACAGTGGCTCTGTTTCCCCAAATGCGGAATCGATCTGAAACGAGTCATGTCCATTATTCATGGTTTCTTTAGGATCTATCTTTTTCAAATGTACAAAGAAACAATAGCATGGTTTGTCTTGTCCAGATCATTTCTCCACATCCAGATATAATAGATTGATGACGAAAAAGTGGTGGTGAAACTTACCTTTAATGACAAATAGTCTCTTGAGGCCCTCAGGGTAGTTGTCTTCAAACATGGTCAGGATCTGTAAGGATATAACACTTTGATCAGACAGTATCATCTCAGATCACTTTCCCCCTATGGATTCAACAGAACTGTGTGTGTGTGCGTGTGTGCATGTGCATGCGTGTACATGCGTGTACCTCTCCGTAAGTCTCGATGGCAGGCTTCCACAAATGTTTGAGACCCAGACCCTCACAGTCATAGATCATAGTAATGGCTTCCACATGCCTCCCGAGCTGGAGGAGAGAGAGAACGAGACAGATGGAGAGAGAAATAGGGAGGGCGGAAAAGAGAAAGAGAGATGAGAAGGAAGGCAGAAAACAGAGGGAGAAAGTGGAAGGGAGTGTCTGAAAAAATTGTATGTCCTCTCTCATCTTACACTTATCCTGGGACGGTGTATGACCTTGAGGCTCACTCCCCTCAGTGAGCTTGTCCAGGAGTGGGGTCAAGAGGGGGTTTACTTGAGATGGGAGTATCTAGAGTTGATAATTGATATATGCCATTGGATGAGTTGGTGTTTTTGTACTATGAAGTACCAGGAACGAGATTAGAACCTCGTCTGAGGGACCAAACTGAACGATAATTTATAGCGAATGTTATCTGGCTAAGGGATACACAAAGTATTTCTTTGTGAACAGTTCCTAAGATCTGTGGTTCATCATGTAAGTTGAGAGGGGTGTATCTTGGCTATAAAATATCTTTGTATTTTTCTGTAGTCACTTCTCAACGGGTCATTAGAAATAGTGAATTGTTGAAAGTCAAAGGGCTATTGCAAAGCTCTTATAAAAAAATATGTAATTTAAGTATAACTCTGACTGGTGTGTAGTTTGCGACTCTCCTCATTTGGTAACGAAGAAAAATGCCACCACACTACCCAAAACGTTTGACCTAAGTTAAACAATTTAAAAACAATGCTACCAAATACTAATTGAGTGTATGTAAACTTCTGACCCATTGGGAATGTGATGAAAGAAATAAAAGCTGAAATAAATCATTCTTGATACTATTATTCTGACATTCCATATTCTTAAAATAGAGTGGTGATCCTAACTGACCTAAGACAGGGAACTTTTACTAGGATTAAATGTCAGGAATTGTTGAAAACTGAGTTTAAATGTATTTGGCTAAGGTGTATGTAAACTTCCGACTTCAACTGTACATACAGTTTATATACACTACCGTTCAAAAGTTTGGGGTCCACTTAGAAATGTCCTTGTCTTTGAAAGAAAATGTTTGTCCATTAAAATAACATAAATTTGATCAGATATACAGACATTGTTAATGTTGTAAATGACTATTGTAGCTGGAAACGGCAGATTTTTTTATGGAATATCTACATATGCGTACAGAGGCCCATTATCAGCAACTATCACTCCTGTGTTCCAATGGCACGTTGTGTTAGCTAATCCAAGTTTATCATTTTAAAAGGCCAATTGGTCATTAGAAAACCCTTTTGCAATTATGTTAGCACAGCTGAAAACTGTTGTTCTGATTAAAGAAGCAATAAAACGGGCCTTCTTCAGACTAGTTGAGTATCTGGAGCATCAGCATTTGTGGGTTTGATTACAGGCTCAAAATGGCCAGAAACAAATAACTTTCTTCTACTTGTCAGTCTATTCTTGTTCTGAGAAATGAAGGCTATTCCATGCGAGAAATTGCCAAGAAACTGAAGATCTTGTTCAACGCTATGTACTACTCCCTTCACAGAACAGCGCAAACTGGCTCTAACCAGAATAGAAAGAGGAATGGGAGGCCCCGGTGCACAACTGAGCAAGAGGACAAGTACATTAGAGTGTCTAGTTTGAGAAACAGACGCCTTACAAGTCCTCAACAGGCAGCTTCATTAAATAGTACCCGCAAAACACCAGTCTCAACGTCAACAGTGAAGAGGCGACTCCAGGGTGCTGGCCTTCTAGGCAGAGTTGCAAAGAAAAAGCCATATATCAGATGTTTTGTGCACGGGGGCATTGTCATGCTGAAACAGGAAAGAGCCTTCCGCAAACTATTACCACAAAGTTGGAAGCACAGAATCATCTAGAATGTCATTGGATGGTTAAGACTAAGATTAAGATTAAGATTTCCATTCACTGGAACTATGGGTTCTAGCCCGAACCATGAAACTGGGTACTGGACTTCCTGATGGAAAGATCATCAAGGACATCAACCACCCAAGCCACGACCTGTTCACCCCGCTATCATCCAGAAGGCGAGGTCAGTACAGATGCATGAAAGCTGGCACCGAGAGACTGAAAAACAGCTTCTATCTGAAGACCATCAGACTGTTAAATAGCCATCAATAGCCGGCTACCAACCGGTTACTCAACCCTGCACCTTAGAGGCTGCTGTCCTATGTACATAGATATGGAATCACTGGTCACTTTAATAATGGAACACTAGTCTCTTTAATAATGTTTACATACTGATTTACTCATTTCATATGCATATACTGTATTTTAGTCTATGCAATTCCGACATTGCTCGTTCTAATATTTATATATTTCTTAATACCATTCTTTTTCTTTTAGATGTGTGTATTGTTGTGAATTGTTAGATACTACTGCACTGTGGGAGCTAGGAATTCAAGCATTTCGCTACACCCGCAATAACATCTGCTAAATATGTGTATGTGACCAATAAAATTTGATTTGAAAAACAGCCCCAGACCATTATTCCTCCTCCACCAAACTTTACAGTTGGTACTATGCATTCGGACAGGTAGCGTTCTCCTGGCATCCGCCAAACCCATTGCGCATGGTGATCTTATGCTTGTGTGCGGCTGCTCAGCCATGAAAACCCATTTCATAAAGCTCCCTACAAACAGTGTTTGTGCTGACGTTGCTTCCAGGGGCAGTTTGGAACTCGGTAGTGAGTGTTGCAACCGAGGACAGACGATTTTTATGAGTTACGCGCTTCAGCACTTGGCGGTCCCGTTCTGTGAGCTTGTGTAGCCTACTACTTCACGGCTGAGCCGTTGTTGCTCCAAGACATTTCCACTTCACAATAACAGCACTTACAGTTGACCGGGGCAGTTCTAGCAGGGAAGAATTTTGACAAACTGACTTGTTGTAAAGGAGCCATCCTATGACGGTGCCACGTTGAAAGTCACTGAGCTCTTCAGTAAGGCCATTGTACTGCCAATGTTTGTCTATGGAGATTGCATGGCTGTGTGCTCAATTTTACACACCTGTCAGTAATGGGTGTGGCTGAATTACACTATATATAGAAAATTAGGCTATGTCACATCTGTGACCATCGGTAAGGTTTCAACAAGGATGACAAAGATTCTACAGGAACACTTCATTAGTGGTATAGAATCTCAGTAAGGTTGGTGCCAGGTGTTTTTCCTGGTCTTCTCAAACATACTGTATGTTCATGTAAAACTCCTGACCCTCCACATACAGTACTGAAAACCATAGATAGTGGCCTCATTGATTTAAATTGGAATCCTCATTCTAATAATTCTATTTATATGAATGAAACCTCCCCATACCCTCTCAGACTGCAGGTCACACTCCTTCTGCAGCATCTCACAGTCTCTGATCTTAGACTTGATGAAGTCCTGTTTAGAGGCAGACAGGAAGAGGCCCTTAGGGTCCACAGGGCCGATGACATCCCACCAGATGGGGCTTCCCTCCCGGTCGAACCCGCACATCCCACCAGACAGGTACTTCTCAATAACCTGGACACAAATGCAATGGAAACACACTATTAACACCATGGTAACAGACTAATACCATGGCACTATTATACAGTCAAATTTCAACTATTTCAGTATTTAGACCTATCTGATATTTTAATAATCGAAAAAGATAAAAATATACTCTGCTAATAGGTCAATTGAATAAGGGTGATAACAGACTGTCATACCTCTGGAGGCTGCCATTCTGTGGTGATTGTGTCTGCTTTCATGTGTTTCCTGAAGTCAAGGTGCTGGAAATAAAGCATGACAGAACATGAATGGCTCCAATAGTTTTACATGTAATGGATTGAAATATCTCTCTCTCTCTCTCACGCACACAAACACACTGTTTGTGTCAGGAGAACAGAGACTATAGTGAGTTAAGTGGATCAGTAGGTTTAGACTGCAAGTGTGACAATACCTGCATAAATACCCCATCAGCATAAAGGGGATGATACACTACACACTTCAGGAAATGATAGAGCTGAGCAAATAACTGACCTTTCGTCATTTTTGGGGTTATCAAACAACTAATTGACCGTCATTGGTTCAATTACTTGAATTCCATTTAGTTCTGTGTTTTTTTGTGAGCCCATTGCGCCGTTTCTCTAGAGAAAAATGTATCCATTCACGAGAAAAATCAAGTCAAGGACTATGTGGGACACTGGGCTGAAGGGACTTGTAGTTTTCATTAAACAAATATTCAACCTAGTTGACAACAGAAATGTGGTAATGAACTACAATGACTACATTCCATTATGAAAGTTTTTTTCTGGCTCAGACAGATGGATCAGAGAGGAAGAGGCAAAGTGAGAAGCTTCATTCTTGACAAAATCTAAAATAAGCACAATGCGATTCTATGGATTCTATTCCTTTCCCCCCTCTGATAACCAGGTGGTGAATCGCATCTCTGCATGTCTGGCAGACATATCAGTGTGGATGACGGATCACCACCTCAAGCTGAACCTCGGCAAGACGGAGCTGCTCTTCCTCCCGGGGAAGGACTGCCCGTTCCATGATCTCGCCATCACGGTTGACAACTCCATTGTGTCCTCCTCCCAGAGTGCTAAGAACCTTGGCGTGATCCTGGACAACACCCTGTCGTTCTCAACTAACATCAAGGCGGTGACCCGTTCCTGTAGGTTCATGCTCTACAACATTCGCAGAGTACGACCCTGCCTCACGCAGGAAGCGGCGCAGGTCCTAATCCAGGCACTTGTCATCTCCCGTCTGGATTACTGCAACTCGCTGTTGGCTGGGCTCCCTGCCTGTGCCATTAAACCCCTACAACTCATCCAGAACGCCGCAGCCCGTCTGGTGTTCAACTTTCCCAAGTTCTCTCACGTCACCCCGCTCCTCCGCTCTCTCCACTGGCTTCCAGTTGAAGCTCGCATCCGCTACAAGACCATGGTGCTTGCCTACGGAGCTGTGAGGGGAACGGCACCTCCGTACCTTCAGGCTCTGATCAGGCCCTACACCCAAACAAGGGCACTGCGTTCATCCACCTCTGGCCTGCTCGCCTCCCTACCTCTGAGGAAGTACAGTTCCCGCTCAGCCCAGTCAAAACTGTTCGCTGCTCTGGCACCCCAATGGTGGAACAAACTCCCTCACGACGCCAGGTCAGCGGAGTCAATCACCACCTTCCGGAGATACCTGAAACCCCACCTCTTTAAGGAATACCTAGGATAGGATAAAGTAATCCTTCTAACCCCCCCCCCCCCTTAAAAGAGTTAGATGCACTATTGTAAAGTGGTTGTTCCACTGGATATCATAAGGTGAATGCACCAATTTGTAAGTCGCTCTGGATAAGAGCGTCTGCTAAATGACTTAAATGTAATGTAAATGTATGGGCTTATTTTGGAACTAAGCTTGTTGCCTTCATTCCCGCCTTTGGGACAACGACTCCCATTGTTAGAGCGGAGACATGAGCATCTCGTCATTATATACAGATCTCTGGACGGATACACTTTTACGTCTGCTAAATTAGGTAAAAGAAACAGACTGCATGAGGGTGGAATGTACACAACAAACGACGAGAGGGGCGGAGAAAGTTCGCGAAAGTATGCCTTATCTACTTTGAAGAACTAGTCAAATTAAACTCAGCAAAAAAAGAAACTTTTTTGTTTTTTGTCTTGTCTTTCAAAGATAATTCGTAAAAATCCAAATAACTTCACAGATCTTCATTGTAAAGGGTTTAAACACTGTTTCCCATGCTTGATTTTTACGAATTATCTTTGAAAGACAGGGTCCTGAAAAAGGGACGTTTCTTTTTTTGCTGAGTTTCATTTTACTAGTTCTTCAAAGTAGATAGACAATTAATGAACATGCACCCGTGGAACGGTCGTTAAGACACTAACAGCTTACAGACGGTAGGCAATTAAGGTCACAGTTATGAAAACTTCTAAAGACACTAAAGAGGCCTTTCTACTGACTCTGAAAAACACCAAAAGAAAAGATGCCCAGGGTCCCTGCTCATCTGCGTGAACGTGCCTTAGGCATATTGCAAGGAGGCATGAGGCCTGTAGATGTGGCCAGGGCAATAAATTGCAATGTCCGGACTGTGAGACGCCTAAGACAGCGCTACAGGGAGACAGGACGGACAGCTGATCATCCTCGCAGTGGCAGACCATGTGTAACAACACCTGCACAGGATCGGTACATCTGAACATCACACCTGCAGGACAGGTACAGGATGGCAACAACAACTGCCCGAGTTACACCAGGAATCCACAATCCCTCCATCAGTGCTCAGACTGTCCGCAATAGGCTGAGAGAGGCTGGACTGAGGGCTTGTAGGCCTGTTGTAAGGCAGGTCCTCACCAGATATCACCGTCAACAAAGTCACCTATGGGCACAAACCCACCATCACTGGACCAGACAGGACTGGCAAAAAGCGCTCTTCACTGACGAGTTGCGGTTTTGTCTCACCAGGGGTGATGGTCGGATTCGCGATTATCGTCGAAGGAATGAGTTTTACACCGAGGCCTGTACTCTGGAGCGGGATCAATTTGGAGGTGGAGGGTCCGTCATGGTCTGGGGAGGTGTGTCACAGCATCATCGGACTGAGCTTGTTGTCATTGCAGGCAATCTCAACGCTGTGCGTTACAGGGAAGACATTCTCCCCCCTCATGTGGTACCCTTCCTGCATGCTCATCCTGACATGACCCTCCAGCATGACAATGCCACCAGCCATACTGCTTGTTCTGTGTGGGATTTCCTGCAAGACAGGAATGTCAGTGTTCTGCCATGGCCAGCGAAGAGCCCGGATCTCAATCCCATTGAGCACATCTGGGACCTGTTGGATCGGAGGGTGAGGGCTAGAGCCATTCCCCCCCAGAAATGTCTGGGAACTTGCAGGTGCCTTGGTGGAAGAGTGGGGGAACATCTCACAGCAACAACTGGCAAATCTGGTGCAGTCCATGAGGAGGAGATGCACTGCATTAATTAATTTTTGATTTTGACCCCCCCCCCTTTGTTCAGGGACCCATTATTCCATTTCTGTTAGTAACATGTCTGTGGAACTTGTTCAGGTTATGTCTCTCTTGTTGTGTTCATCCAAAATTGTACACATTTATTTAATTTCACCTTTATTTAACCAGGTAGGCTAGTTGAGAACAAGTTCTCATTTGCAACTGCGACCTGGCAAAGATAAAGCATAGCAGTTCGACACACACAACAACACAGAGTTACACATGGAATAAACAAAACATACAGTCAATAATACAGTAGAAAAATAAGTCTATATACAATGTGAGCAAATGAGGTGAGATAAGGGACGTAAAGGAAAAAAAGGCCACGGTGGCGAGGTAAATACAATATAGCAAGTAAAACACTGGAATGGTAGATTTGCAGTGGAAGAATGTGCAAAGTAGAAATATAAATAATGGGGTGCAAAGGAGCAAAATAAATAAATAAATACAGTGGGGGAAGAGGTAGTTGTTTGGGCTAAATATAGATGGGCTATGTACAGCTGCAGTAATCTGTGAGCTGCTCTGACAGCTGGTGCTTAAAGCTAGTGAGGGAGATAAGTGTTTCCAGCTTCAGAGATTTTTGCAGTTCGTTCCAGTCATTGGCAGCAGAGAACTGGAAGGAAAGACGACCAGAGGAGGAATTGACTTTGGGGGTGACTAGTGAGATATACCTGCTGGAGCGCGTGCTACGAGTGGGTGCTGCTATGGTGAGATAAGGCGGGGCTTTAACTAGCAGAGACTTGTAGATAACCTGTAGCCAGTGGGTTTGGCGACGAGTATGAAGCGAGGGCCAACCAACGAGAGCGTACATATCGCAATGGTGGGTAGTGTATGGGTCTTTGGTGACAAAACGGATGGCACTGTGATAGAATGCATCCAGTTTGTTGAGTAGAGTGTTGGAGGCTATTTTATAGATGACATCACTGAAGTCGAGGATCGGTAGGATGGTCAGTTTTACGAGGGTATGTTTGGCAGCATGAGTGAAGGATGCTTTGTTGCGAAATAGGAAGCCGATTCTAGATTTCATTTTGGATTGGAGATGCTTAAATGTGAGTCTGGAAAGAGAGTTTACAGTCTAACCAGACACCTAGGTACTTGTAGTTGTCCACGTATTCTAAGTCAGAGCCGTCCAGAGTAGTGATGCTGGACGGGTGAGCAGGTGCGGGCAGTGATCGGTTGAATAGCATGCATTTAGTTTTACTTGCGTTTAAGAGCAGTTGGAGGCCACGGAAGGAGAGTTGTATGGCATTGAAGCTCGTCTGGAGGTTAGTTAACTCTATCAGAGAAGTAGTTGGTGAACCAGGCGAGGCAATCATTTGAGAAACCAAGGCTGTCGAGTCTGCCAATAAGAATGTGGTGATTGACAGAGTCGAAAGCCTTGGCCAGGTCGATGAATACGGCTCCGCAGTAATGTCTCTTATCGATGGCGGTTATGATGTCGTTTAGGACCTTGAGCGTGGCTGAGGTGCACCCATGACCAGCTCTGAAACCAGATTGCATAGCGGAGAAGGTACGGTGGGAATCTAAATGGTCGGTAATCTGTTTGTTACCTTGGCTTTCGAAGACCTTAGAAAGACAGGGTAGGATAGATATAGGTCTGTAGCAGTTTGGGTCTAGAGTGTCTCCCCCTTTGAAGAGGGGGATGACCGCGGCAGCTTTCCAATCTCAAATATGAAATATATTTTGATTTGTTAAATAGTTTTTTGGTTACTACATGATTCCATATGTATTATTTCATAGTTTTGATGTCTTCACTATTATTCTACAATGTAGAAAATAGTAAAAATAAAGAAAAGCCCTTGAATGAGTAGGTGTTCTAAAACTTAGTGTTAGTATTCACACCCTTGAGTCAGCACTTTTTGGCACCAATTATAGCTCTGACTCTTTCTGGGTAAGTCTCTAAGAGCTTTACACACCTGGATTGGGGAACATTTGCTGATTATTCTTGTCAAAATTCTTCAAGCACTCTCAAATTGGTTGTTGATCATTGCTAGACAACCATTTTAGGTTATTGTCATGCTGAAAGGTGAGTTCATCTCCCAGTGTCTGGTGGAAAGCAGACTGAACCATTTTTTTCTCTAGTATTTTGCCTGTGATTAGCTCCATTATGCTTATTTTTTTATTCTGAAAAACTTCCTAGCCCTTAACAATTACAAGCATACCCATCACATGATGCTGCCACCAATATGGAAAATATGGAGAGTGGTACTCAGTAATGTGTTGTATTGGATTTTCCCCAAACATAACACTTTGTATTCAGGAAAAAACAGTGAATTGCTTTGCCGCATTTTTTGCAGGATTTCTTTTGTGACTTATTGCAAACAAGATGCATGTTTTGGAATATTTTTTATTCTGTACAGTCTTCCTTCTTTTCACTCTGTCAATTAGGTTAGTATTGTGGAATAACTACAATGTTGTTGATCTATCCTCAGCCATTAAACTCTGTGGTGTCCTTCCTCTATGGCAACGGAGTTAGGAAGAATGCACGTATCTTTGTAGTGACTGGTATTGACACACCATCTAAAGTGTAATTAGTAACTTCACCATGCTCAAAGGGATATTCAATGTCTGCTTTTAAAAACCAATAGGTGCCCTTCTTTGCGAGGCATTGGAAAAACCTCCCTGGTCTTTGTGGTAGTATCTGTGTTTGAAATTCACTGCTCGACTGAGGGACTTTACAGATAATTGTATGTGTGGGGTACATAGATAAGATAGTCATTACAAAATCATGTTAACCACTATTACTGCACACAGAGTGAGCCCATGCAACTTATTATGTGACTTGTTAAGCACATTTTTACTCCTAAACTTATTTAAGCTTGCCATAACAAAGGCATTTCAGCTTTTCATTTTTTTTTTTTATTAATTTGTAAAATTTTCGAAAAACATAATTACACTTTGACATTATAGGGTATTGTGTGTAGGCCAGTAACAAAACATGTCAATCTAATCCATTTTAAATTCAAGCTGGACCACAAACATTTTTGGAAAAAGTCAAGGGGTCTGAATACTTTCTGAAGGCACAGAGGGGACCTGATCCTAGTACAGCACTCCTACTTTATGAATTCAGGCTCTGGCCTCTGGGCCACACCTCCTGAGTCTAATATAACATGTGTAAAGATGTGTAGGCTGGTTGTACTGTAAGACTGTGGCAAACACTCTAACACCTAACAAAAATATGACATGACATAATGGACGTACAGTCATGGACGTACAGGGGAGAGTGGGGTATGTTGAGCCATTTATTACTTTCGCTATGTCAAGGGAAGTATAGTATTATATCTAACAAAGACATCTACATATATTTTAGGATGTTGTGTATCCCCTCAAATAATCTGAATTTATGTAAACGTAACCGTTTTGAAAATGTAGCTTGTCCAAAAACAGTGGTCTCTTAGCACAACTTACCATGGGTATGGGGTAAATTGAGCATAGGGACAGGGTAAGTTGAGCCGCCTCAATTCGTAGGCAAGTTCTATGCATTTGAGGCTACTAAGCCCATTAAACTGTTCCCTGAGATTCTTGATATTCTTGACAAGCTCAGACTCCATGTCATCAGACAAGACCTTACGTGCTTCTGCTACTCTATCATAGCCTCTCTTTCGCACAGGTCGACGACCCCTGCTTGTCTTACGTTTGTATACATGAGGCATGATAATGTCTGCTCTGTAACAATAAAAATGCAATATCTTGAGTTCAAATGCATGAAAAATTAGAATACTATTCATATTATGCATAAAACTGACTAAATGTAATCATCATTTGTATGGGGTATGTTGTGCCATTGGCTCAACTTGACCCTGGCCAAATGGCACAATTTACCTCAAAGAAACCATTATGACTAAATTAGCCCACACAGCTACAAGGATGCATTTTCATATAGGTTTAGGACATCATGCTATATTTAGGACCCCAACTGATGTGTAAAACAGTCTTAAACCTATCTACTTGGTTTAGATATTAGCATCATGAAACATATAACACAACAAATTAATTGGACTTTTGTGAAAATCCGTTTTTTGGACTTAACTTGCTTACCACTTCTATGTGGTTTCTTCCTTCACAGATGCCACGCAATTATGACCTCTTCCTAAATATTTGGTCACATGATTAATGTTGTGTTTCCTAGAAACAAGGGGTGGCTCAATTAGCCCTTTGGCATTAATTACCCCACTCTCCCCTACAGTAGCATTCTTGGCTTGGCAAAGGTGTTTAATCAAATGAATGTGATGGATGTATTTCAGTTTTTTAAGCAGCACTTTCACGTGACGCAATCCACTCTTTGAAAGCGCCTGTATTGTATTGTGGTTAGGCTACATTCCTGATATTTCCCACATGCTTTTCCCCACAGTATTTCAGATTACTGGCTGGATAAACTGTTGGTCACACCAGGGGTACTCTAATGGTAGCAATGAAAATATACAACAGAACTAGTCATATATATTTCAATAGCAACATAAGAAAGGAGAGGGGGAGTGTTAAGCCTACCTTTCGAAGCATGGCTTCTGACTTATTGACATTGAAGTTCCTGGCTGTGAGGGGAGAGAGAAGAGAGAATAAATGGAGAGAGAGAGAGAGAGAGTGAGTGGGTGTGAATACCATGGCGCCATTGGTTATAGATCAGAGCTGATGGTGATTTTGTGTGTGTGTGTATGCTGTTATTTAACATGTAAAGGACATTCTATTTGAGAAACACAGAGCATTTTGGTCCTCCACTACTAACGTTATAAACATGAACAGCAGATAACTAACCACAAGCAAACAAGCAGGAAATGACCCCAAGTCCCCTTTTCATTCATAAGAAGAGTCTTCAGTTTTACATCTGACCGGTGAGACACTGGCTGTGTCCCAAATGGCAGTCTTTTCAGTCAGCCATGTGACTGTGCAATTTTTATTTCATCTCTCTTTATAAATCTGGACATGACTAATTTCTTCCTCACTCCGGGTGTCAGTAAATGAGCAGGGTAGGGCTGGTGGTATCACCATAACAACACACTGTAGCTAGCCTCCATTAGGGATTTTTATGGAGATTAAGAGCAGCCAGTTGCCTGACTGAGAGGCTTTCTTCCACTGTGTGCCAACACCTTACATCAGACTTCCCCTGTATAGTAGCAGCACCGTACAGTACTGACCCAGAAGGGAGAGAGGACACTAAGCAGCTTATCTAATACTCTAATAGCTAAGGTGATTAAGTGGCCAGCTGACAGCAGTGGTCAGTCAGTGGCTCTGTCCCAAAACCCCCCTCCTATTATAGACCAGATTTGCCCTAACGACCAAGGGGTAGCTTGCTACTCAATGTAATAAAGTAATGACTTTTCAAATAAGTTACCTTACAACGTTATGTTGGCTGACAATTTGTTAGTTACACTGTCCTTACGACAATAGAACGAGTCAAAATTCACCCAAGGCTGAAAAACAGCTTAAGAACATTGGCTAAACTGGAACACTAGCGTGAGCCCATAGCATATTAATGGAATCAAACGTTCGCAGGGCCTGTTTTGACTGGAGTGATGCTTAGAATTCCATAAAAAATGTATCCCTTTTTATTTTCCCACTAGTCTGTTCGTCGGACGGAACTGGGAGAAAAAAAACTTGTGTAGAAAGTAAACATCCGTAACCTCGATGCTGTCAACTGTGCTCATGTCTGCGTAATGAAAAAGTAGGGAAAAAATAAAAACTTCTGACTATTTCTGGTCTAGCGATCGATGACAAATGAGCTCGCTGCCCAGACGTACATAATTACAAAGAGGAGATTCTGCTAATTAAAATGGTGCCCGTGTAACAGTTTTGCTTCCGCCCCTCTCCTCGCCCCTACCTGGGCTCGAACCAGGGACCCTCTGCACACATCAACAACAGCCAGCCTTGAAGCATCGTTAGCCATCGCTCCACAAAAGCCACAGCCCTTGCAGAGCAAGGGGAACAACTACTTCAAGGTCTCAGAGCTAGTGACGTCACCGATTGAAACGCTATTAGCGCATACCCCGCTACCTAGCAAATTCATTCAGGCTTGAATTTGATACAACAACTATGATAGCTGAGGTTCATAGATTGGAATGAATATTAGTTCAGAACCTAATGTTTTAGGGTCCATACACAGATCAGCTACACACTGTAGCTAGATACACATCCATAGGCATACAGTTATTTTTATCCTCCACTACACAATAAGCAAATAAATAGTTAGCTATGTTACTTCAGCTGCATTGCAAGGCAAGCTTACACAATTGTACATTCAATTTGCAGTAAATGCTTTAGCTAGCTAGATTCTTTACATCCACTGTTTCACAAGACGACAGCCTGTTTTGCTGGTTTTCTCAGGAGTCCCTAAAACATTAAACACGAATTACAAATTCATTCTCCTAACACTGGCTAATGTTAGCTAGTCAATTAACGTAAATTAACTTCATGACAAAAAAATACGCACAAATGTTTGTCTCTACATTAACTAACATATTCCTATCAATTGTAAATGTTTTGCTTGACTCGTTATGACGTTATAACAACTTACATTTGGTTCCACCGTAATGTTTTGTCAGCCATCTTTGTTGAAGAACGCCACCAGGCACGGTGGCTCGCGTCAAAATTTGTCATTGAAACCACTCGATATCATTGGTCATATAAAAACCTTGGGACCCAAATGCATAATGAGTGCTCTAACTCCCCCTAGTTGTGGTCTGAGCAATGAAGCCGTGACGCTGGGTACCTCTAAGTTCCACGGTGCAAGGTCACAACTTTTAAAGGAGGAACCACTGTAGGAAATAGGTTGTCATTTGGGATTCAGACAGTCACACCTGCTGAAGAAGAGTGGTCTAGACAGACACATCAATGACCATTACCAACTGAACTGAGATGAAACCCTGACAAAGCAGCAAAGCATATTTTACAATAGGTACAGGGTTATTTACTGCTCATGCATTCTCATTTTGACGCCAAACCCACCACGTGTGCATACGACAACTGCCCCGCCCGCGTACGACAACTGCACCACCCACAACCGCAGGGCTCTCCAGAGGGTGGTGCGGTCTGCCCAACGCATCACCGGGGGCACACTGCCTGCCCTCCAGGACAACTACAGCACCCGATGTCACAGAAAGCCAAAAAGATCATCAAGGACATCAACCACCCGAGCCATAGCCTGTTCACCACGCTATCATCCAGAAGACGAGGTCAGTACAGATGCATCAAAGCTGAGACTAAGAGACTGAAAAACTGCCTCCATCTCAAGGTCCTCAGGCTGTTAAATAGCCATCACTAGCCGGCTACCACTCGGTTACTCAACCCTGCACCTTAGAGGCTGCTGCCCTATGTACATAGACATAGAATCACTGGTCACGTTAATAATGGAACACTGACCACTTTAATAATGTTTATACTATTTTACTCATTTCACATGTATATACTGTATTCTAGTCAATGCCACTCCGACATTGCTCATCCTAATATTTATATATTTTTAAAATTATATTCCTTACTTTTAGATTTGATCTGTATTGTAGTGAATTGTTAGATACTACTGGAGCTAGAAACACAAGCATTCCGCTACACCCGCAATAACATCTGCTAAATATGTATTTGTGACCAATACAATTTGATTTGATTAGAAAGAGTCCTATTTTCATGTCATCCCAAAAAATGTAAACGCCTTGAGTTGCTAAACGGCACTGGCCCTTGGATTGTAACCGGTGCTTTGGTCAGATGACATGAAAATAGAGCCAACACTAGTCTTAGGCGCTTGTATATAATAACACCAAGCACACATATACACACATAAAAATCCACAAAGAAATTGTTAATTGGACAGAAAATCTAAATTTTGCAACGGCCATCTTAGTCTCCGGAATTGATAACCTGTGGACAGTCCATACGCACAGGATTCTGTATGGAATGGTCTAAGATCCCTCCCAATGTGTTCTCCAACTCATAAAACATTTTTTTTAAAGGCTCAGTGCCGTTATCCTCACAAAATTAGCTATTGAAAACAAGGATGTCAATCATTTTGACTCCTACCTTTTTGATAAAAAAATAGTATTACTTGTTAAACAAAATCTCTTTCTTTGAGCAATTGTATTAGTATAAAATAATATAATTTCACAAAAAAATGTAGCATACAATTTAGCTCAGTATTTGGAATTATTTATTTTATACAGTCATTTTTTTGCTCATCTTTATCAAGGGTGTCAATCATTTCGGACCCCACTGTACATGTGTCACATTAATAATAATATTACTTGTATTTTTTTTTTAAACGAGCACCTTATATACTGCATACGCACCAAAACGCTGTTGGTTTGATAAGTGGCATTAAATCACTCATATCGATTAGGGGTGAAAATCAGGTTGTATGCACTGCTAAAACTAACACAACTAAAAAACCACACCGAAATTCTAAATATTGTTACCATCCCTGGTTAGAGGACAACCTACTGAAGACAGTCAGCTACATTTTTGAGTGATGCATTTTGATTTGGGGGTCGCCAAAACGAAAAGAGAAATGCAACACTGATTTGTCAATTACTAATATCGATATTGCGTTGAAATCATTAGAACAAGATGGGTGGAGTCAGTTTGCACATCCTGTTCAAACTAACACTACTGACAAAACACACGGAATCTGGGAATAAAATGTATATCACCGCTTAGAGGACACCTTGTAGAAGACAGCCAGCTACATTTTGGATTGTTGCATTTTGTTTCAAGTGGGTTGCCAACGCGGAAAGGTAAACGCAACACTATTTTGTTAATCACTTATATCGATATCACATTGAAATCAATAGAGAGAGGGCAAACATTTGGGTTGTATGCGCTGTTTAAACTAACACTATTCAAAGGACACACTGAATCTGAGAATCATTTTTTATATCAGTGGTTAGAAGATCATTTGCTGAAGGCAGTGGTCAATTCTTTGGAATCTCAGATGGAGATTCTGGGAGGCTGTTGAAATGGGGAAGGAACAAATCAGTTGCTTTGTTATTTAACTTCAATGAATCACGACCCGACATAGAATATCAACACTGACTAGGGTTGGCTGTTATTTGAGAGATAGTTTGATTCTCAAATCTGTGTATTGGTGTGAGGCCAGCGACATTTATAGAGACCACCCTGATTTCTACGTGCCATTTGAGTTCGAAAATGACAGGAAGACTTCTAAGTCCTGCAACCCCCAGCATGTATGACAAAATCAGCAGTACAAAACCAAATGTACTGATCTGTTTTAAGCATTTCATCTTGTGTCATCATGCTGACTATAAACTTTTATACTAACATCACCAATCTGAGGTAAAAATGATGTTTAAATCCTCCCAAACCGATATGGTCAAAACATGAGCTTGTGTAATGTAGTGACACATACTGTCCACATCAAGGAAAGTAACGTAATATAAACGTATTAAATATGACCAAAATAATGATATATTTTAATTTAGGATAATAGTGACAGATTTGTACAATAATCACATATATTTCCCACTAGTTTAACCATTTAAGAGTTTGAAAAAATAGTTATGCACAATTTAACCGGGCGCTCAAGAAAGAGTTCCCATAGTGACTGTACAGCCCTCTCTACATTGAGAGGATGGTTGCCAAAATCAAACGTCGACTCAGTCTAACCAATTAAACGTCAACTCCGCCTTTCTCAAATTTCAAACAGAAATGGGGTGGGTCAGTACTAGGGCTGCGGCGGTGATGAAATTTTGAATCTAGCATCTCCTGGCTTCCACGCATAGCCTACAAGCCACTGATGCAGACCATTGGATCATCTACATTTTAAAAAGTCTAATAAAATCTATTTAATATAGTCTACACCATCACAATAAATCCATTATTTATTTTAGACAGGTATAAATAAACATGATCTGAAGAAAATGTTGCCTATTTCACTGTAACAAAATAGCATATTCTGAGTTGTCCTTACGCTAGGCCCTGATCTGGCTATGCCATATGGCTGTGGGCTACACTAGTTAATTTAGCAGACAAGATTTGCTTAGAATTCCGTGGCATTATTGTATAGTATTTTATTGTATGAAGAATACAATAAACATAGCTAAATAAAATAGGAAGGATATTTTCTCCAAAGGATTTCAGAGGAAATGCATACACGCGACTATTCTGTGTTAACAAAGAAACCGGTCCTCCTATATGCTTCATTTGTGTTATTTACGCTACATTAGGTGTGACACAAACGTTAGGCTATATGTTTAGATGTGTATTACATTCTAAGGCTGCATAATGCGACTTTGAAAAAAGTTGCATGAAAAACATGAGTTCTGCTTCTTGTGCAGGCTGCACACACTTGATAATATTCTCACCCATTAGACTATTCTTAATTTAATCTGATCTTTAAATATAGTCTATGGGTGAAATTATTTTTTATTTAGAACGGCCCACAAAAAAAAAAACGTTATCCAAAAAAAACGTTCAATCACACTATTCAAGTGAATGGAGGTTACGTGCAGTTACGTTTTTAATATGCAAGCTAGGCAGCACATCCATAAGGCTAGGGAAAGCTTTTCCTAAAGTAAATTGAATTATATTGCCGAAATTATATAGCGTTATTAGCCTACTCCTGTCTATACAAAAATAAATAAAATAATTCAAAATAGGATACTAAAGCATGATTTGGCCACAGAGGATCATTAGCTCATTTTTCAAAAAAATATCGTGGATTGTTTTAAATTGTATTGCCTACAGTCGGAAGGAAAATCAGCGCTCGCAATTTGGGCAGATTATTGTTGAGTTGCAACTGTCTGTTATTGCTGTAAAGAAAAGACAATGAAAAGACTAATCTGTCTTTAAGTTATCAAAATTCTCAATTTAATTGCGCAAACAACAGTATAGCCTATCTTATTGGCACCAGCAGAGAGCATCTGTAATATCCCCAGTGAGTGCGAACTGCGCAAATTCACTAATTATCATTATCATCGTTTTTTTACAATAATTTTGTCCACCAGTTTAGATGGACGTCATATTCTATGAAATGTGTTTATAAAAGACCACATTTTTCCCATGCAAAGAAAGAAGAAACGTATCGGAATTAGCCTAGGCCTCCTCTATGCTATAGTTGCTCAGCTATGCAGTGATATAGTTGCTCAGCTATGCATTGAACAGTCTTTTTTTGCGAACAGTGATTGAGTTATATTTGTAGCCTAAATTATGACTATTCAATCTACTCATCACATTATGAATAGTAGGCAATCTTACACAAGTTTGCAAATGTGATGATGCATGGAATGCTTTCTTATAAAGGTGCATTTTTATGGTGAAAATGTGCCTCCCCAAACTTGAGACTCACGCGCCTTTGTATGCCATGTTGTAAAGTGGATTATTGTGCTTAATTTAAGAATTTAGCAACATTAAGAATTGAGTAAAAAATATAGCAGCACAAGAAAGCTAGGATCCTCTTTTAAATAGTGGCCAGTCAAAACTCTGTATTCACATGCGATTGCGCAATGACACATCTTTCAATGTGCTCTCTAACCGTGTTCCAGGGGTCCTACATTTGGAGTTATTTGGCCACTTTAGTTGTGATACAAACCTTATCAAAGCATAGGCCTATGGGCTAGGTTACATGATGTGTGCGACTGACTAGAAAAAGTTGCGCAAAAATACGTATGTGCTGTTTCTTGCCTTACTTCACATGCTGGGCATCATTCACAAGTGATAATACATAATTCACAAGTGATAATATTGTCACCCATCAGACTGTTCTTAATTTAATCTTGTCTTTACATATACTAAATAATATACAGTGCATTTGGAAAGTATTCAGACCCCTTGACTTTTTTCACTTTGTTACATTACAGCCTGATTCAAAAATGGTTAAAATAGTTTTTTTTCCCCCTCATCAATCTACACACACTACCCCATAATGACAAAGCAAAAATAGGTTTATAGAAATGTTGGAAATGTATTAAAAATAAAAAACAGAAATCCATTCAGCCACAAGATCATTAGTGAGGTTGGGCACTGATGTTGGGCGATTAGGCCTGGCTCGCAGTCAGCGTTCCTATACATCCCAAAGGTGTTCGATGGGGTTGAGGTCAGGGCGCTGTGCAGGCCAGTCAAGTTGTTCCACACCAATCTCGACAAACCACTTCTGTATGGACCTTGCTTTGCGCACAAAGGCATTGTCATACTGAAACAGGAAAGGGCCTTCCCCAAACTGTTGCCACAAAGTTGGAAGCACAGAATAATCTAGAATGTCATTGTATGCTGTAGTGTTAAGATTTCCCCTCGCTGGAACGAACAGGCCTAGCCCAAACCATGAAAAAGCCCCAGACCATTATTCCTCCTCCACCAAACGTTACAGTTAGCACTATGCATTGGGGCAGGTAGCGTTCTCCTGACATCCTCCAAACCCAGATTCGTCCATCGGACTGCCAGATGGTGAAGCGTGATTCATCACTCCAGAGAACGCGTTTCCACTGCTCCAGAGTCCAATGGCGGCGAGCTTTACCCCACTCCAGCCGCCGCGCATGGTGATCTTAGGCTTGTGTGCGGCTGCACGGCCATGAAAACACATTTCATGAAGCTCCCGACGAACAGTTCTTGTGCTGACATTGCTTCCAGAGGCAGTTTGGAACTCGGGAGTGAGTGTTGCAACTGAGGACAGATGATTTTTACGCACTACGCGCTTCAGCACTCAGCGGTCCCGTTCTGTGAGCTTGTGTGGCCTACCACTTCGCAGCTGAGCTATTGTTGCTCCTAGACGTTTCCACTTCAAAATAACAGCACTTACAGTTGAACAGGGAAGCTCTAGCAGAGCAGAAATTTGACGGACTGACTTGTTGGAAAGATGGAATCCTATGACGGTGCAACATTGAAAGTCACTGAGCTCTTCAGTAAGGCCATGCTACTACCAATGTTTGTCTATGGAGATTGAATGGCTGTGTGCTCGATTTTAAACACCTGTCAGCAACGGGTGTGACTGAAAAAGCCAAATCCACAAATTTGAAGGTGTATTGAATGTTCCCTCCAATTTTTTGAGACACTGAGCAAATTTTTGGTCTTGTGAGTGAAAACTTGAACATTGTGAGAATTTTGTGCACAGTGAACGCTGAGGCTGTACCCTTACAGTTTTAGACAGTAGCCAATATATATATATATATTTGTACTTTTAGCCATGTTTCTCCCCAATTTCGTGTCTCATCGCTGAAACTCCCTTATGTACTCGGGAGAGGTGAAGACCGAGAGCCATGCGTCCTCCGAAACATGACCCTGTCAAGCTACACTGCTTCTGACACACTGCTTGCTTAACCCGGAAGCCAGCCGCACCAATGTGTCGGAGGGAACACCATCCAGCTGGCGACCGAAGTCAGCTTGCAGGCGCCGGCCCGCCACAAGGAGTCATTAGAGCGCGATGGGACAAGGAAATCCCAGCCGGTGAAACCCTCCCTTAACCCGGACGATGCTGGGCCAATTGTACGCCGCCTCATGGGTCTCCCGGTCACGGCCGGCTGTGACACCGCCTGGGATCGAACCCGGGGTTGTAGTGACACCTCAAGCACTGCAGTGCCTTAGACCGCTGAACCACTCAGAAGGCCCTTATTGTTGCTATTTGAGCATAATGTAGGCCTACCAACAAAACCAATTAAGCAAATCCCATAACATTTTCACATGGAAATAGGTATTAATTTCTATGATATAGCCTACAGTAGACTATACTGTATGTGGTGTTCAATGCAGGCCTACATTGCATTTAAAAAAATGTTTTTACATTATGATGGGCTTGACATTAAATAATGATTTACTTGTTCTGTAACTTGGTCTGTAACACCATGGGCAAAATAGGTGACTGTAAATTGTAGCAGGAACTCCCCATTGTTGACCTATACCTATCTATAACTGGGCTAATAACTCGCTAACTAGCAAAGAATATCAACAAATGCACTCTGATTGTCACGTTCCTGACCTGTTTTTCCTTTTTCTTGTATTTATTTAGTTGGTCAGGGCGTGAGTTGGGGTGGGTTGTCCATGTGTTATTTTTCTATGTCGGGTTGTTTGTGTTCGGCCGGGTATGATTCTCAATCAGAGGCAGCTGTAAATCGTTGTCCCTGATTGAGAATCATACTTAGGCAGCCGGGGTTCACGTGTGTGTTTGTGGGTGGTTGTATCTCGTGTCTGTATTCGTGCCACACGGGACTGTTTGTCGGTTCGTTTCTCTTTTGTCTTTTTGTTTCGTGAGTGTTCCGTTTATTTTGTTAATAAATAATCATGGACACAAACCACTCCGCATATTGGTCTGATCCTTCTCGCCTCTCCTCCTCGTCCGAGGAGGAGGATTACGACGACCGTTACACTGATCTGATCTGAAAAGCGCAGTCACTCGTGGGTGAGACCGCTCATGTGGGTGAAAGACAGCTCATGTGGGTGAAAGAACACTCTTGGGCTTCCTCTGCCAATAGAATTCTATTCCACTGCGCTATGGCTCTGCCTACAACAAAATCACAGACTCAATCTAATTTGTTTTGGTTTGTTGCATTGGCTGATATCATGTTGATTCGATCACAGAAAAAACATTGATCTATATAGTGCAAACAAATGGGGAGAACACAGTGAAGTTCAATCTCTTCTTCTGAACGGCAGTCCTGGAACATTGGTGTCCACATACTTTTGTATATATAGTCTAGCTAGTTCGTTAGCTAAGCTAGTCATTGTAGCTAGCCAGTAACTCTTCCAGTATGTGTTGACATCATTTCAAAGGATTTGTTTTTGGACTGAAGCTGTAAAGATCAGTAAGAAATTGCACTTCTGTAGCCAAATATCTTATTCATAAATATGTTTGGTTTATAAGCATTAAATTACCTGATATGATGGTGCATTGATCAGTTATACAGTTTAAAGACGTTATTTTTGTGTTTTTGCCCAAAGTCGACCATTAAGACCAATACATTTCTATGCAGTGAGTGCAGCTCTGATTATTAGACTAGATCTTTATGGTCTGCCAGGGATCAACACATAGTAACAAGCTCTTTCTAATTACAAATGGAATAGGAATAGTTATAGATGAAAACCTGACAGACACAGACCATCAGTGGAAGGGCTAAGTGTATGTTAAGCTGCCATAACTAATAACAGATGCATGAGTCACTGTTTTACAGGTTTAATGCAATTAGCCCTAGATTAGTCCTAGATTATAAGGATTCAGAGAGCCTACGTGAGTCCAATCTATTCCAATGTAGAACAAGGCATTCTTTACAACGCCTGCCTCTCACTCGCTGTGTTACTACAACCTGTCACTCCACTAATCAACTCTAGACCACAGACCTCTCTCTTTCTCTCTGGCCCTGTAACTGTCACTTGCAACCGTGTGAAGAGTTTTAACGAAAGCTCTAACACTGTTCATGTCCAAGTTAACCAGCTATTAGCCAAGTATTCAAAAGTTATTACAGTTATATACCAGTTATAAAGATAGCCCTCTCTCTCAAACCTTACAAACACCTTCCACCCCAACCGCACACAACTGAAAGCATTTACTGTAGCTACGCAGGTGTTGTATTCTCATGGTCAGTAACCGTTCCAAAACCAGTTGGTAACTTCTCTATTTGCAAAACCATTGAGTTTTAACTGTTGAAGCTGAAATATCTGTTGCTGTGTAACAAAGTATCCATCAAAGATGATAATCACCGTCTTCAGAAGCCTATCTATCCAAGCTAGACTGGACTGGAGAGTCTGACCCTACCCAAGCATGGTCTTAATGGCCTTGCAGCTCTCCTACCAGAACAGATAATTCCAGTTCCAAGCCCACCGTGGTGAAGCAACAGGCGGGTAATTAGTCTGCCTTACCTCTGAGCCAGCGCAACAGGAAGTGGTCATGCTGAGCAGGAAGTAGTGGAAGAACATCCTGAATCCTCTCTCGAAACTGCACAAGGATAAAACCGGGTGGCAGAGAGAGACAGAGCGAGAGGGGCAGCGAGAGCAAGAGAAAGAAAGAGAGCGAGAGGGCCAAAAGGGGTATAGGTGTATTAGTGATGATGGGTTTAGTGGTAAACATGGAAGCAAGCATGTGAAATGAATTGTTATAAGCCACATGAAAGCTTCAGACTTCTGTGTGGAAGTTCATCTCTTAAAACAAAGCACATTGGTCACAGTAAATTCAATAAGAGTTTTTCCACTCACATCTCAGATAGTTATATATTTTAGGAAATTAAACTAAAATCATACACTAGAACCAAACCTTTCAAGGGAGATACATATACTAAATTCTATACAGTAAATTGCAATTACATAAATAATGAATTATTAATAACATGATAATTCATATAATAATAGGTCTAGGGTAGATTTTTTTTACCCAGTTAGGTGATTAAAATGATGGAACCACCTATCAACATTACTGACCCGTATTATCGAGAAACCTCAGAAGGAAAAGCTTGATAAAATACATAAATAGGTTACAGCGTATTGTAGCCATGACATGTTTCTACATATAATCATATCTCGTAACGTACATTGCAGCCAACACTGTCTGTATGCGTGTGGTGGAAAAAGATAGGAAGGTTCAAAGTTCCAAAAGCATCATGACTGTCAGATCAAACATAAATAAATGCGACACAGATACAGAAATGTACAGTACAGCAATTCACCTCCTCCAATGCCTCAGCCTGCTTCGGACTTAGGTCGCCAACCCTGCCACTCATCACGTCTGTCAAAGCAAAACAAGATACAATGGCAGTTTTTATTCCGTTAATGGAAGTTGAAGACCCGAAGAGAATGCCACGCACTTTTCTGCCCTCGTCGCTGGACTGATCCCACTGTGTGAAGCTGCTCTACGAGGGCGCTGTTATCTTCTTCATCCCTGTCAGTCAAGTCGTAAAAAGCAATGACCGTATCAAAGACAGTACACTATGGAGATAGGCTAAAACTGCTTCTTCAGTATAAATCCCAGAGCACACTTGTAGACGACGTGATGGCGACGTTGGCTCACTAAACTCATATGTAGAAACAGGCCATGTCAACAACGGTCGTCTCGTGCCGAACTACGCATGTGCAGGCCGTCAAATCAACGGCACTCCGTCGATATAACGTTGTTTTTGACGAAAATGAAAACGTTTCAGTTTTTCACTTTCATGAGCTTGGAGTACTAACATGCTCAACTACTTAAGACGTCGGATCTAATCTAGGTTGTATCTTTAGATTTTGAGAAAATTAACATCTAAGGAAGAATATTGAATTTATATCATTGACTTCTCAAACCCCAAACCCCAGACTGGTCTGTTTGGCCTGTTTCTCAACCGTTCCCAGAAGTCTTGCGAAGTTGCGTCTCTGGGTTTAGAAACTCTAAAAATGTAAACACGAGAGGACACGCCCATTTAAAGGGCCAGTATCCCAACCTGATCCAGCGTTCACATTTTGCAGTGGGTTAATTCAAAAATAATGTAACGACCCTGGATTTATAAGCGCGGAAATCGACTCTGCCGCACGAGCATGCTTTTGCGACACAGTCGATAGCGCGCCGGACCTCGGACTATAGAAGGTCGAGGGTTCGAGACCTGCTCCCTCCTGTTTCATTACATTGGTGTCAGAAGTTGAATCGGACCTTGCATCCACGACAGAAACAGAAGGTCGAGGGTTCGAGACCAGGGGCCTGTTGCACAAAAGTAGAATTAAGACATCCGGGATAAATGACTCAGCTGAGCTCAATGAAGCCAAAACATGTGCGTCCAGGCTTAATTGGTTGCACAAAGACCAAGCCAGGATGAGCAGACACGGATTCATTAAGCCAGGTGAAACCAATCCTGGATAGGTGCGCGCTCACGGCTCACTCAAATAGACCCCGCCACAGATCACAGATTAACTGATTTACCATGGCAACTAGAGCCGCGTACTTTTCCCCGTCGGAAGCACAAATCCTCATGGAGGCATACGAGGAGGTAAAAGATATAATTAAGAAGAAAGGCAACACCGCCACAGTGATAAAGCAAAGAGAAAAAGCGTGGCAAAGTATTGCAGACCGCCTGAATGCGTAAGTAGTGCACAATTACACACTCACCGCTCCGCTGAAACATCACAATTACAATTCAAATATTTAATTCACATCTCCAAAAATGCAGTTGTACTGTAATTATGAAACGGTTAAATTTTTAATTGAAATGCACTGCAGATATGAGTGAAATTGTGTAAAGTAACTCCATCACACTGTATAAAGCTATGATAAATTTTTTGATATTTTTACTGAAAACAAGACAAAAATACCAAGTAATTTTTTGCAGTGTGACTCCATTAAATGTGTGTGTGTGTGTGTGTGTGTGTGTGTGTAGATTAAACATGAACGGGCCAAAACGGACATGGCAGCAGGTCAAAATCAAATACAAGAACATTCTGCAGAATGGTATGGTCCCTGACTAATATTTAACAAAGCACAAGCATATATTGTACCCAGAAGGTGCCTGCTCACACATTGTCTGTACTGTTTTAGCAGTGAAAAAGAATACCCACAGACAAGGCACGGGTGGTGGGTCACCAAAGGCTGACCTTACCCCAGCAGAGGACATGGCCTTGGAGCTAAATAAAGGCAGGCCCGTCTTAGAGGGGATCCCTGGGGGGAAAGAGACGAGCATAGGTTCCTCCCAAGATGCCACCCGCTTCATTCAAGGTATGTCCTTCCATCTCTACATGGGATACAACCACATTCATATTGAATCAATTTGGACTGTCTGACTTTGGTTTACCTATTGCCTTGCAGTGTCTGGCAGCACTGTGTTCCTGTTAGAGCCACCAGCACAAGCACCAGACGATGCTGATCCAGTGAGTACTCCATCAAAGGCATACTGTAGGCCTGGCATGTCTTGTCTACTAGCTTCAATATGAATCCGATTAAATGTGATAGGGTGAAGGCCCCAGTGCAGCAGCAACAGCACATGATGGAGACGATGAGGAGGAGACCATCTCTCTGGATTCCAGAAGGCATGAGGTATCATGTTAAGACTGTGAAAGTACTATTTACTCTACAATGGTGAGGAGTCCTCATCAAAATCAAAAAATCTAATTTCTTTTACAGGACCCAGATGCTATACAGTGGGAAAACCAGCCTGGCAACATAGTGCGTATTAATAAAAGGACACCACATCCTGCCAAATTCCAGCTGCGCTAATTGTATTGTGTTCACAGAGCTCACAAGCTATCAGAAAGTTGTATGGCAACCACCTCCGGCGCCAAATAGAACTGGCAGACATAGACATTCAGTACAAGAAGAAAAATATGGAAAATCTTGCACTGGAGTCCGAAATAAAAAAGAGGACAATTAGGAAACTGGACCTTGAAATAAAAAAACTTGAGAGGGAGGTGAGATATGCCTTCAATGTACACTGTATGCTAACTGTAACACAAATGTATTAATCATTATTTTTCTTTCCTCCCCCAGCTCCAAGAAGATGACACAGCTCAAAATAAAAATTAGGTATATTCTCGTAAAGTCAAGTGAGCCATGACATATGAGCTCTTATTGTGAGCACACAGGACGGTGGCATCTTTCTAAGGTTTTTTTTATTTTCCCAGCAATCAGTACAACCAAGTCATCGTTATAAGGCATCGCCCTCTTTTGCCCACCCCCCCAGCACCAGGTGTGGCCACTAGCCTATATGAAGGCCCAAAATTGTGTGTTCCTTTCTGCTCTGACAATGGCATGCCCATTCGTGCGAGATGTGGTGGATGAAGAAGCACTTGTGCTGAGGAGAGCCTTCAGGCGAGAAAGGGTCTTCAGGGACCGGTTGGACCCACTGGCCTTCCCTGATGACCATCTATATGAAAGATACAGGTTTTCTGCAGATGGCATCAGGTATCTATGCAGACTACTGGGTCCCAGGATTAAGCACCGCACTGCACGGAGCCATGCACTGAGTGTGGAGCAAATGGTTTGTGTGGCCTTGCGCTTTTTTGCTAGTGGAGCCTTCCTGTACTCAGTGGGGGATGCAGAACAGCTGAACAAGGCCACAATTTGCCGCACAATAAGGAGTGTGTGTCTGGCTATCAAAGCATTAGCAGATGTCTTCATCTCCTTCCCTGGCCACAGAAGACTCTGTGACATCAAAGAGGAGTTCTATAGGATTGCAGGTAAGAGGATCTACAAATTACAGGACAACTGTTAACACATAGTAGGATACTCATTACTTTGTGTGACAGGTTTCCCCAATGTCATTGGTGCAGTGGACTGCACACACATAAGGATAAAAGCCCCCTCAGGTGCCCATGAGGCCGATTTTGTGAATAGGAAATCCTTTCACAGCATTAATGTTCAGGTGAACATAACTTTTTGATATTGTCCATTGACGAACACTCTGCATTGCCAGTGATGTGCATTGATTGGTGTAATATTCCTCATCTTATGATTTCAGATGGTCTGCAATGCTGACTGTGTGATCAGCAATGTTGTGGCAAAATGGCCTGGCTCAGTCCATGACTCCAGAATCTTTCGGGCCTCTGAAATCTATCAGTGCCTATCACAAGGTAAGCCACACAACCCCTATTTATAACCATCATGGCTGTGTCAAGAATATCACTGTGTTTATGAGGTAGTAATGATGAGATTTTGTGTTGACAGGTGAATTCTCTGGTGTGTTGCTGGGAGACAGGGGGTATGGCTGCCAGCCTTTTCTCCTGACACCTTTCACAGACCCCCAGGAAGCACAGCAGGCCTACAACCATGCCCATGCCAGGACCAGGGCCAGAGTTGAAATGACCTTTGGCCTCCTGAAGGCACGCTTTCACTGCCTTCACAAATTAAGGGTCAGCCCTGTTAGGGCATGTGATATTACTGTGGCTTGTGCTGTCCTCCACAATGTGGCCTGCCTGAGGAAGGAGAGGGCCCCCAGAGTGCCACCAGCCATGGACTGGGACAATCCGGCAATCTTCCCTGATGACGACAGTGGTCGGCTGCTGAGGGACCAATATGTGTTGAATTATTTTAGTTAGTATGTGTGCTTTCAATTTTGGTTAAATATGTCCTGCGGTGGCAGAGGAATTTGGGTTTTTTTGGGTTCGTTTTTTGACGAATTTGGCCTCTTATGATGTTTGTGCGGTATACTGTGTGTAATACAAGGCTGCAGGGAGGCTACTGCATCCATTCATTTGTCTGTTCAGTTGATGTGTATGGATTTGTCCTGCATTTATTTTAGTGTGCAGACATGCATATATACAGACCTTTGAATGTGTATGTATCATTTTGTATAATATGCTTGGATTCTGTGCTTTCCATCTTGTAGAGTCACTGTGACTTCAGTTTCGAAAGGAGCTGATGGTTTACCTGCTTTGTTTTGTCCTTATTCAATAAAGGAACATAATGTTACACATTGTGTTTTTATATTCATATGGAATGTGTATTTGTTTATATGACAGAGTACTAGGGCCACACTGAAGAAAAAGGATAAAGTCATAAATTTATGAGGCTGGTTCTTTCTGCAGAAAAGCTACATATTGTTTTTACAGTTTTGATACTTATGACAATGTGATACTTAATATTCTGGCACATCAGCATGTCTTTGTTTATGAAACCATACTGAAGTACAATTTCACGAAATGCCCCACATCTGTCATTTTAACAACTGTCCTCCTTTAAAACAACTGGTTACAATATTATGACTTGTGTTTTTTTCCCCTCTGTGGCCCTAATATTCTATCATTTTATATATAGCCTTATAGTCTATGGGAAACTGTAAATTATCTAATGATAGCAACATCATCTAAAAATCATTTTTTATCCAAAATCATTGAAATTAATGATCACAAACGTTTAAATAATAACAGTGGGTCTAGTTATATGTGATAACAATGTATAGTGAGCAGTGAAATAACTATTGGTTTCCATTTGTGGTGACTGCTGACTGACATTAGGGATGAGATTAAATAGATCCTGGAATTTAGCCTGGTCTGGAGCAGGCTAGCTCCACAGAATAAATCTCCATGGTAATTTATACCATAACATATCCTCCTGCCCCCTATCCATCTTTAGTGCAACCGGATTACGGATCAATTGAGCCAGGATCACCAAGATATCCTGGCTTAATCCCTTATCCTAGTTTCGTGCAACAGGCCCCTGCTCCCTGCCTGTTTCATTACAATAACAATAAAACATACCAACACAAGTTGTTTTTATGCAACACAATAAAACTTGGGTTTGCATCAACAACAAAAAATAATACATTAACAGCTACACACCATGCAGTATCAGTCCACACCTTGCATTTGGGCCTGGAAACAAGCACAATACACAACTTTTTTTTGTTATTGTTATATATTCACTAAAACAAGCATTTTCTCAATTTCCCAGTAGATGGCAGATTTGCAAGCAAACGTCAACTCACATCTCAGCTTCCTGTTCTACAGGAAGTAGGTTTCTTGCTTACATTTTTGGGGTCCAAGCCAAAAAGTACAGTAACTTTAGTTGGTTCTGTAAAATAATGGTTGACAGTTGATAAGGATTATTTATTTTATAGTATTTTTAATTTACGCTTTTCTTCGGCCATGTCTGCAAGCTGCTGCTATTTTACCGTGGTGTTTCTGGTCTCGGCTCCTTCGTTCTTGTCGTGTCTGCTAGTTACGGGCGCTCAGGTCGCCTTGGTCGAGGTTCTGCTGATAGAACGTCCAGATGTCAGCACCGTTCTACAAGGCGAGGTGCTCGAAGCGAACTGGGAAAGCAGCAGCGTACCCGAAAAACAAAATCAACAACAAGAGCATGATCTCGAAGGGGACCTCATATTAGTGAGTTATGTTACAGCTAGCTAGGCTCTGCTATGTAAAACCACTGGATTTGTATGTGTAACATGACATGGATATAAACATTACAGTTACTGAGAAAATAACATATACAGTGTATATATACAGTAATCTAGATTGTCTAGCAATAGCTTAAAATGTGTTATTTTCACCACTGCATTTTGAATCATCAAGCATGCAATGTCTGCATAGGATACGTCTATGATATTACCCAGTAACAATCATATAATGACCCCAGTGTTTCCAATTGCCATTGTTCAGGTGCAGGATGAGGAGCCGCAGGTGAGCCGGGGCAAAGGTGAGGGTGTCCAAGCCAAAGACCAGGAGCCATGGATAGGTGTGGTGCCTGTCAAAGTGGAGGAGAGCAAAGCTTCCACTGCTGGGAACAGCCAGGAATCCTTTGCTGCTGCCGTTGTCAATAAAGTGAGTTCAGGGAGGAAACAAGACAAAAAAAGACCATGATTTTGTGGATTTTCACAAAATGTAATCCATAGAATGATTCTTTGAAGGAAGGATTGTTGACATATATTTGACATTTGTATCTAAAAGCATAATTGAAAAATAATTTATCAAAGTTTCTGGCGTTACCTAGGCTTCCTTTAAGACTCCATGATCTGTAGGTGCTACAAAGCAACATTTTATTTCATATTAAGCTTTACCGCTTGTTCTGTAATATGAGTATTATTTTGGATTTAAACACAATTTGTGTACATTCATTTATGAATAAAATGTAAACATTAATATTGAAAATATAAAAGTTTTGAGTTGGTAACTTAAAAAATATATACATTGTTGAACATAATATGCTAAGTGGTTCCCAACCAGTGGTACTATGACCCCTGGGTGTACTTGAGACCATAGGCCTACTGGTAAATTGCTTAAAAATCATTCTTTAACCTGTCTCCTCCCCTTCATCTACACTGATTGAAGTGGATTTAGCGAGTGACATCAATAAGGGATCATACAGTAGCTTTCATCTGGTCAGTCTGTCATGGAAAAAGCAGGTGTTCTTAATGTTTTGTATACTTAGTGTACATCAACAATCCTTCCTCCAAAGGATAATTGTATGGATTCAATTTAGTGATAATCCCCAAAATCTTTTTTTGTCCTGGTTTTGTGAGGAATCACTCACATGGGCATGGGAAGAACAGTCAGTCTACTGTTTTGTTGAATAATTTGTATATTTGGTGAAATAAGTATTGTGACACACAACAAACTATACCCTGATCAGTGAGAGATGAATAACTGTCTGAATGTTGTATCTGTTCTTCAGCACCACAGAGTTTCACCTAGGGTTGCAAAGGGAGGGTATATTACAGGAAATTTACCAGGAAACGACCAGATTTTTTAAATCCAGGATTTTATCATTGTAATCTATCACATGACATTTAATGGCCCTTTTGGGTACTTTGTACAGGTGTCTGTAATTATCTCTGGCCCTCTGTGTGGCCTTATCACATGTAAAATATGAAATTATTAAACAAAGATGATTTTCAAATAAAAAAATAGAATACTGTAAAACGTTAACCTAAATATAAATCTTTAACTTAGTGAATAGTGTTTAGTAGGAGAGTTTCAGCATGAAATATGATTCATATTTTTTTTACATGCCTTTAACACATGCAAATATATCAGTGTGGGTAAAGTAAGTCTGAAGTAAGTATAACCACTATCTCTCTTTGTTAGATGAAACGAGCCTTGGTCCTGGGGGCTTCTGCACTCATCATCCTAGCCCTCAATCAGAACACTATCAGAGAGGTAAAAGTCATTTTCTTACACACTGGCTGTGTTGGTGCTGGGCTGGAACAAAAGCCTGCACACCCTGTAGCTCTCCTGGACCAGGGTTGGTGACCACTACTATAGAGCATAACACCAATGTTGCTCTATAATTGTCAGCTGTTAGAGTAACCACTCCTCTACTACTGCTTTACAGTATAACCCCCATATAGATAGAACAATGATATATGGTCTATGATAACTACTATTCTCTCCTGTATTCTCTTTCTAGATGGATCTGTCCCAAGTCCTCTCTAAGCCAGTCATTGTCATCCAGACATCAGAAAATGTTACCAAGCTTATCGGAGCACTCCTCAGGTACCACAGTGGTGGAAAACGAAACAATACTAGTCTACACAAGGATCCCTCTCTGTGTATATATTTAACTAGGCAAGTCAGTTAAGAACAAATTCTTATTTACAATGACGGCCTACATCGGCCAAACCCGGACGACGCTGGGCCAATTGTGCGACGCCCTATGGGACTCCCAATCACGGCCAGTTGTTATTCAGCCTGGAATCAAACCAGGATGTCTGTAGTGACGCCTCTAGCACTGAGATGCAGTGCTTTAGGGCTGCGCCACTCGGGAGTATAGCTTTGATTGTATGAATATACTATAGCATACTGACTAATATAGAGACACTGAGTGAGTTAACTCTGTGGTTTATTTCATAGGGGCCTTCATGCTACTGTGAAAATCACATACAAGACTATTCTACAGGACAACTTGGTAAGATCATATTTTTGCCATAAACTTTATCACCTTAAAGAACAGCAAAATAGTCAGCGGACATTTCCAGTTTTCTATGCATTGTATCACTCTACTGTCCAGCTCATGTTATTACTTTGGATGTGTGTAAAACCTCCTCTCCGGTGGTATTGTAGGGGGCCACCCTGACGTTGTGGTCCACGTGCGGTCTCTCCAGAGGCGGTCTGTATGGAGAGTGGCAGGGGGTCATCTGCACCGGAGAGACCAACTCGCAGGTCCAGGTGTGAACACCATGGCATACATTCAAATGAATAGGGACAACAAAATAAATAATCAATGACATTGTAACCAAAGATAATCGGAATTTTACGCTACAACTCCTCACAGGCTAGATCTAACAAATCACTGATCCGTGCAACTCATTGCTTTTTCCTACATCTCTGTTGTGTGACAAACGTAAACAAATGATTTAGAGGTAGGTTAACATCCATGCCCGGTCCTGTTATATGTTGTCCTCCAGAAGTACCTGCATCAGCTGTGGAACACGGTCCTACTGGTGGCTCTGATCCTCTGTACAGGGGTCATAGTTCAGGCTCGATGGCAGTACCAGGACAACCAACTCAATGACGACCTGGAGGTAGAGTTGAACCATTTTCCTCTTTTAACCATTCAGCAATTAGCAGACACACTAATCTAGAGCAAATTTAAGTAAACAGACACTGAACGACATTATTTCAATGAGATGCTTTAAAATTAATAATGTAGAAACATTCACCATAACATTCATGACTTAATCATTCCTACAGTTACCAAAACAGGACATCCTGAAGAGACTGTCTTCCCTGAAGACCAGGATGTACCGGCAGCCCAAACCGTGGTGTGACCCAGCGCAGCTAGAGACAGACAACTGTGCTGTCTGTCTGGAACAGTTCAACAACAACCAGGTCAGACTGACTGACTCCTGAGGGGTATACTACAAAGCAGGATCAAAGAGTTAACCAGCTAACTTGTCTAAATATTCTGAAATAGTATTGTTTTTTACAGCTAAGCTTGACTTGGGCATGGTCAAATTGACTCAACAACAAAAAACTCTTAACACTAGAACCGATGGGCCTCTAGGGACCCCCCTTTCAAGTTAATGAGCAGTCATTTTGACTGCAACATTCTAACAGTGTAATTAATACATTTCATATATGCTGTCGCAAAAATAATAATTTGGTTGTGTTTATGAAAGTCTTAGGTAACATTAGATTACCATTTTATTAAAATGTAAAATAATACAGTAGCATTTTCATTATTTTGTTACTGTAGGCTATATGTAAAAACAAAAAAACACAAATTCAAGTGTAAAATCAATTTTATTCGTGTAGTGCCTTAGTTACAACTATGAAACGGAAAGCTTGTGTTGGAATGCGGTAACAGCTTATTTTTATTACGTCTAAATAAAATAAATACCCCAACGTCCAAGACTCACGGTCAGCAAGACGCACGGTCAGTATCCTAAACATCATTATAAGAGCAGTGTTCTTGATAAATAGTGAAAGTCGGCACAAAAGCAATAATTGCATTATAATTCATGTGTCGATATGACAGCAGTCAAAAATAGTCAATTGTCAGCTGGTGAGTGTGTTGCCTATGCTGTTTTTTTGCTTGAGATGTAGGGCCTGCTCTTTGTGATGACATTTTGTGCTGATAATCGTCCCGTAGTGTTAGTGGAATTTAATAATTCCTCTAATATACTCATTAATTAAATTCAATCTGTCTATTTATAAGAATTTGTAAGATACTTATTAACATAAAATAGACAGGATACAGTCATATTAAAATTAGATAATAGTGTTTATTCTCAGAGCACGCTCCCATTTGATCATAAACACAGGTTTATATACAAGATATGACGTCATAGGTTACAGAATGAGTCTCATTGTCCTGACAAATAGAAAACAGGTTCAAAAGTTCATTCTAACCTCACAGGGCACTCACATGAAACACCATATAATCATTTATCCTGAAGGCTCACTATAATTGATTACCACTTTAGCAGACAACTCAAGATAATGGAATACCTAAAAAGTTTATCTAAACACCTCAGGGCTAAGTTGGGTCAGTTCAACCATAGTTTAACGACCCTTTCTGCTTATTTTATGACCCACAACACAAATCTCTTTTCACCAGGCATGCAGAGTTCAATTTGTTATAGTTTTATCTAAAGCTAGAATTTGTTTTAACTATTTATTAACAAAATTCCTAACACGTAGCATTGTCACCGTCTTGTTCTATCCAAGTGGTGCCGTCCCTTCCTCTCTCCTGTCTCACCATTTTCATTTGGTGGTGGCGCGGGCACCTGCTCAGTGCGCACCGGTCTGGGTTTTTTGCACTTAGGCCTTGGAGGTTTAGGCTGAGGCTCAGAATCAGAAGAATAATCATCAGAGATGTCATTTCTGTGTCGTTTTCATTCAGATTTTGTAGTAACGCTAACGCAGCACGTGCATCTATTCATCTAGGTCTTCTTGCCATTGTAAAATGCACACGCTCTCACTGTGTACTCCTAATAGGCCAGAATAAGCTGATAAGACTGTTTGGATTCGATGGACTGATATAGTGTATGTATCATTTTGACATTATAATTAGAATAGATCAATACAATAGAATGGAACGACCTGTTCTTCATTCACAATTGGTGAGTACATAATTATGCATTGTTCGCCACCCCTCGCTCATCAACTTACCCATTCTCCCCCATCATACTTTACTTTGTTTATTTCATCTGTTTTTATATGTGTGAAATTAGTTTTAATATAGTTTCATGACAGTTATCGGGGTGATTGTCAACAGGGCACAGCACCTTCAACTGTTGGGAAAAGGAGGGGAGCAGGCCCTACTGTCGGGAGGAGGGGCAACGGGGGAAAACCATTAAAAAGATTACATGTCCTCCTAAAACGAGTTGCAACTCCAGTTCTGTTTGTGATATTAAGATTCTAACAGCGTCAGTGTGATAAGACTTATTTAGGAAAAGTAAAAGACGAAAGGGGGAATATTTAAAAAATATATAATAGCAGTCCAAATTACTGCTTTAGTGATTCCAGCGTTAATGAACCAGAAAATCAACAGTTATTTCTGGCTTTTTTTGTTGTTAGCTGCCACTAACTCGTTGATCCTGCTTTGTAGTATACCCCTCTGGAACTACTCAGAAACACACATAAACATGTCATATGTTACATAGAAAGTAAGATGTATAACACATAACAATTCTGTAAATTCTACTTTTAGACACAAGAGTGTTAGTAGTATGCTAACTCACCTGGTGGTGTGTGACTGTGTGTTGCAGTGTCTTCGCGTGCTGCCCTGCCTCCATGAGTTCCACAGGGACTGTGTGGATCCGTGGTTGCTCCTGCAGCACACCTGTCCTCTGTGTAAACGCAGCATACTTAGTAAGATCTCTACTTGCCTGTACACTTAAGTGCAACTTTATTTGCCATATGGAATTAACACATTTGAAATCTAATGTAGCGTTGGTGATTGTATTCGGTACCCGGGTTAATCAGCTATTCCCTTTGACTGACATCTTTCCCTTCCATCCACAGGTAACCTCTATAGAGACAGCTAATGGTAGCCTTGGCCCAACTCCTCACCCCACTGACCAGGGCCGTTTTTAAAAACTTTTCATGTATCAGAATTTCGATTCTTTAATCCCCAATTTTGCTATCCAGGTTCAAATCAATCTGGCTGTTTTTGAGCCAGTTTTCAGAAGAAAATAAGGATCATTCTGATCCAGATACCACAATATCAGGATCACACAATTTGGATTTTCAGTGTTTTGAACAGGCCTAAATCTTGCCATCAAGTGGACGAATTGTGGTACTACTTCTACACTGTCATAGGGTAAACGAGATGAGTAAATTACATGAATGGGGGATCAAGATAATCCAGGGTTTTGGCATCAAAACCATCCCATCACTACCTTTTAGAGTTTTGAAAAAACGCAAAAATGACATGATTAAAGGTCAGATTGGATTACCAAATCCTTATCCGGAGGATCATAATCATATTTTTCAGTTACACTTTTGTAATAATTTTTAATCCTGTCCGATTGCAGAATCCGATCAGATAACTTCTGAAAAGCTGGGCCCAGAACATTGGGATCAAGTTGTCTTGTCTTTCGTGACTAGTTTTCAGTAGCAGTTCCAGGCCTCACCTCTTCCTCCTGCACTGGATTGTGGGCAGGGGAACTTCTCCCAGCAGCTGGCCTTCTTATTGGACAATGTTGACCTCTGCCCTTTTAGGGACAGCCAATCCTGAAGCAGCTTCACTTATCTATGTGGTACTGTAAAACAAATGTTACTGTACCAGTGTTGAAACAAACAGTACTTTCTTCCTGGGATAACATACTGTACAATGACGTTACTCTATTCTCTCCCACTCTGTATGTGTCATAGAGTACTAGTGCCTCATGGTGAAAGTGTCTATACATGTCGAAAATTCTAGAAGGGCATTCTAATGTTCTGTGAATCTGTGGTGGAATTCCATGTATGTTCTTTACAGGGAAATTAATGTTAAGTCCAAGGCATTTAAATGTGAAAAAATAAGATATAGCTAGGTTAAGTTATATTTGCATGGATGTTAAATGCAATATGGTACAAAGCATGGTTAACAGTGTGTTGCTAACTGGCATCAAAACACATCTGGTCATTTCGGTCCCATATTCCACCATATCACAGGGTCGGTATAATCTCAAAAGTTAATTTAAATTTGTATAGATGGACTAATTTCATCCAGACTATTATTGTGTACTCTTAAAGAATACAATTTCAAAGTTTGTGTTGATTCTGAATTAATAGGAATAAGGGCAGGGAGAGAACAATTAAATTGTTACCCCTACTTTTGTTAAACTCTGTAGAGACTGCTCTGTGAGGTAAATGCCTTATTAACCAGATAACCAGAGTAGCTGTACAGAGACAGACAGCATGTTACAAACACATCCACACTTAGAGTGTACTACTTGACAGTACTTATGTTATATTAATCCTTTATGTATTCCTTAAATTATTTTACTATAAACCAGTGACCTTGCAGAACTGAAACAGACTTGACCTTGGCTAACCAATAAGTATAGTATGGAAAGGTCAGATGGAGTCACTTGTAATCACACTTCAACCACTTTCACTCAACCACATCCCACAGGCCGTCATTGTAAATAAGATTTTTTTCTTAACTGACTTGCCTAGTTAAATAAAGGTTAAATAAATAACATTTTAAAATCTAGCAACACCTTATAGGGAAATGTGAATACTATAAATGCTTCCTACCATCAGCTAATCACTAGAGAAATATAGCTGCAGTTCCCATCTTTCACCATCCTATGGTATTATGTTGCCACTAGAACACTTTAAAGTCAACGCTCAGTTCACACAGAAATACTCCATTGGAAAAGCTCTAACCACAGTATTAAATGTATTTATTATTTTGTTTGTTTTTAAAGAGAACTTCAAAAAGCAAATTGTAATGTTTTTTTTAACAAAAATGCTCTTATAGATCTTTCTATAGGATTCTCTTGTTATAAAGTAGTTGTGCATGGCGAGTCAGAAGCCTCTAGAAGCTGTTCAATGTCTGTCTGAGGGACATTTGGCCTCTTAGGCTGCACTTCCAAACACACACACACAACTGTTGTTATAGCAGCTCACTTTTTGGGTTGAGGCTGAACCATGGTGGGTGGGGATTGGCTGGGTGAGGAGATATGAACTACCACAGACACTCTCACTTCGTTCAGACATTGCACACACACGCTGCCACCCCTGGTCCTGGCCTGCCTGTCATTTTGATGTCTAGTCCTGTATTTAACTGACATTCATTGTTCTTCCAGATCCAGCAGACAGTGGTTTCAGTGACAGTCAGGCCGGTCGCACTGGTTCTCTTGTCCTATTGGAGTCTCCTCTCTCGTTTTCCTTGTTCATTTGATGACGATGTCAAAGCTAATGATTCCATCACTCCAAATCTTAATAAATGGATTTGTTACATGGCAAAAAATAAATCTTGTCCTTCACTCACTCCATTTTCAGTCAGCACTTTGGTTTAACTGAATCAATCTACAATATTGAACTAAACAACTGAAACTAAACAATTCAAACGTGTCTCTAAACATTTCACCAACAGGCCACTTGGCAACCAAAGTTCTGTTATCATGGAACTAATAATTGGTGTCCCTTTGCGATAGAAAATGGAAAACTAGAATGTCTTTACTAAAAGATAACAGAAAAAGGCCTATAAAAATGGCCTGGTCGGTGAATCCCGGCAGAAAGAATCTGACTGATGAAGAGGACTCTGGGAGGGGACATCAATCAGGGCTCATGACCTTTGAGCCCAGATTATCTTTCTCTCTTTCCTTCCTTTCCACGTTTCCTTCCTTTCCGCGTCCCGTCTTGTACGCACCGTCCGCTAGGTCAGTTGGTTGGTCTCCATGGCAACACCTATCATCAGGAGGGGATCATTCCTTTGTTCCTCTTGCGGTCAGACATAGCCCTGCGGTTGTGGTTGGCTCCCCTGCTCTTGTGGGCCTCCTTCTTGCGTCGGTCCAGAAGTGTCTCTGTTGACTGGCCCTGGCCTTTAGGTTTACCCACCACGTCTCTCTCTCTGGCAGGCTCCGGACGGTACCTAGGAGGAGGAGAGGGGTTCAAATGGGAAATGCACACATTTATCATAAGCAAACCTCAATTTAGGATGTCTTACATTGTAATTGTAAGACATGTAGCAGAACTTAAGGACAATATAAGACATGGATTTAAGTTGGTGTGTGTGTCTCCGTACCCCTTCCTGTGTTGCATGGTAGCTCTCCTGGCCTCTGCCCTCTCTCTCAGCAGAGCTGGGTCCTGAACAAACTGGTCTCTCTTCACAGCGCCATCCTGAGAACACACACCATGGAAAGGGTTAATGATACAACACATACTGACTGATCCATCTAAACAGCTTAACCTAGATATAAGAATAACATTACAGCATAGCCACTGGTTCAACTATGTCAAACCTAATATAAATAATCTGGATAACAAAACATGGTACATAGACAGCCTTAGGTAGCTAGCTATCTTGTGGGCAAGATTTTAAACAGCGCCATACAATCAATAGATAACACTTACCATGCCCATATTGTTGATCGTAATAACAAGGCAAGCAACCGTATAGTTAGAATAATAAAGAACAGGGATCAAGGGTGATATTTGAGGAAAGTGGCAGGTATTGCTATTAACTTACATCCATAGCGGTTCGTGTGAACCAGCAGTGTTCTATACAAGTTGTCATGACTTGCCAGTCCTGAGATGGAGATTGGGGGTGCCCTCTCCTGGGGCTGTTGGCCAGTTTTATGATGGTCGTAAATACCTTCCCTTGCCAAGCAGTATGAAGGGAGAGACCTTATGAATTTTGGCAGGAGAAGGTCCTTTGTTCTACTACCTCCCCAAAATTGGAGAATTAAACAATATTTCTATTTTTGAGAATGTGGAAATGGTCAGTGGAGACCAAAACGACTTCAACATGAGGGTTCTTTTTAATGTTGTGACATCATGAAAGACGGTAGAACCACATAACGGTACCTCTGTCTACACTTCTCAATTATGAGGTGTGCATCTGAATGTTGTATAAAATGAATGATTAAGTGTCAGAATACTTTTGAAAAGACAGAAAAGTGATTTTAGTCTTCTAAATGAGAAAATAGTTTTTCATGTAAAGTTTACCAAGTCCGTAACCATGCCCACGTGAGCACAGAGATTATGCAAAACGTAATGGAATGCCCTTTTTCCCCAAGTGTTTAAAAGGACGCGCTGAAGAATTAACATATTAGACCAGTTATGTGCAGCGCCAGCTGAATACGTTACTAATGGTTAAGAAATCTACCACTCTATAGACCAAGCAGACTAAGGCATAAGCCAAATGTTGCAAAATGGTTATAAATTCTGAAGCTATCAATCAATACAGAAGAAGCAAATCCTAAACATCGCGTTATCAGTCTGCAGCTGAAGACGTACGTAGCCTAGGGATGAGAACACCGACAACCTCAAGCATTCTAACGAGATCAACTGAGAACTACTGTACAGGGTACTTCAAAGTATCCATTCTTACCACCAGCACAACCAGGAGCTGGTTGATAAGGACATGGTGATCTCTGGTGGCCAAACCAGAGTCATACACCCAACATCTCCGTTACCAAAGGATTTGGACGATCAAGGACAGCTCAATCGTAAATATATAAATTGCATTCTCTTTTTTTCAAATGAACGGCTATCAGAGTGCCTAAGATTTTGTATTTTCGTGAGCGAAGCTTCCCAATGTCCAATAGAGTAACTCCTTTGTCTCCCTTCCCCCACCTCGCTGAATTCGCCACCGTGTTATAACCAAACTGTCCTGTTTTGTTAGTCTTCTAGAGACTATTTACTGTATAATGTTAGTGTGTATTCTGTAATTGTTTAATTAGTTAGTAAATAAATAAATTTAGCCAATTTGTGTATCGCTGATTCATCAATGAAGTAGGGTTCGTGCAGACTTCAAGAAATTACGACGTTCAGAATGACTGATGAGGTAATAATACATTAATAAGTGACTAATCGATAAGCTTTGAAAATATCTGAAGAGAGTTCAAGTCTGGAAATAGTAACTCTTTAAACATTTTCCGGTGGTGCTACCTTCTCGTTAGTTAATTAATGTTACATGACTGGTTTAATCAAGTAATAATAATTACACAGAGAATTGATTTGATATAACAGTCATCACATTAATGAAAAGTCCACGTCAAGACAGTGGTCACTGACCTTTTCTGAGTCAAGATCACATTTGCAGTCAAAAAGCAAAGCTCTACCGCTCAGATTTTTAGAAATGTTTCTCAGTCTGATCTTTTTATTATAATCATGTATTATTTTTTATTTAAATTGAGTTCCCAGAACGGAAGTCGGAAGTCTGAGATTTCAGAGTTTCCAGTTGTTTTAGTTTAGGCATTAGTCTCAGCGGAGGAAGGGAGAGAGCAGCAGAGGGTCTGCCTTTCACAGTCCCTGCTCTCTCCTTCCTTTCCTCCGGTAAGACTGACTAGAGAGATGGGACAGTCTTCCACCTGATGGCGAAACTTGAGTCGCACCGCATCTGCCTCATGCACAAATTCATGTTTTTTCTATGACCAGAGAAAGTGAAAAGACATGACGAGCTGCTAATAAATAATAAAAACACAGGGCTAATTGATACACTTGGCTACACATTCATTGCAGCTGCAGCGCAAGTGGAAGTAGGGATAAGCGTGTGTTATGTTTTGTAATAGTGTTAAATAAAAACAGTGTTGACAGTGCTGAATAAAAACTTAAGACATGAACCAACTCAAAAAAATAGCAGCTCTTTGCTGTGTTCTTTGACAGTCTCTCTGGTCATTGTTTTTAAAAGTTTGCTGTGGCCGGGGTCGGCGAAGCTGTAGGCTTCCAGATCTCCCAGTCCGCCGGGTAGGCGGAGTTTGTCTTTTCAGACAAATTAAATGGTTCAAAATAGGAACACTTTGCCTACTCAGTGCGCAGGGCTTCTGAATCAAGTTCACCTACCACCAACACCGCAACACGAATAAAAAATAAGGAGCGCAAGCCTTTATCGTAGGCTTTTCTACAGAAATGTTTGGTGCTCGACTAGGAATTCTTTGAAGATCGACCGGTCGGTGACCACTGTTCTATACAGTACAATCCATTTCTATACAACCTACCTTCTCGTCCTCTTCCTCCTCTACGTTCTCCTCCTGCATCTGTGGTCTGCCTCCCTGCCGTAGGACCTGAGGGATGGTGAACGGCCTGTGGAAGGGAGAGAGAGAGAATGTGTCACAATCAATAAATAAAGCGTATTCATAAAGCCCTTTTTACATAAATGTGGTACAAGAGTTGTCACAAAGTGTTTTCATTAAACAGAGCTAGATCTCAAAGGCAAGCAGTAGCACCTTGGCAAGAGGGAAGAAACCTTGAGACTGAGCAACCAAACTCAGATGGGAGGCTCTAGTCTAAATCAGCATAATGACTAGCTAAAATCTTAATCAGTAAACAGGTGTGTATGTTACCTGCGGTTGAGCAGGTTGGAGTCTCCGTCCAGATCATTGGCTCCTACTTGGTTGATGTCATATGTGTCATCATACTCATCATCATAATCGTTCAGATTGTAGACGTCTCCTGATTCGCTGGGAGTCACGATGACCTCATCCACCACAGTCTCATAGGTCAGGTAGCGTTCCTTCTGCTCTGCTATGTGCTGCTTGTCATTAAGCAGGTCCCGCACACTCTCTCCTTTCCTGAAGGGAAAACACAGACAGATATACAGAGATTATAGATCACACACAAAGATACAGAGATCAGGCTTTATTGTACAGTTCACTATTGACCTGGTATTTATCTAAAAATTATTCTTTTTATTTTGGGTGTGGTTTGGCGTGACAAAACAGCACAGGAAACGGTCTGTGACCGAGTCATCAGGCCATCTTGGCCACAATTAAATAGTCGATAGTGTCTCACCTCCGGCCCTTCCAGACACGAGTCATGTCCACCTGGTCTCTGTTGAAGATATCAAACTCATCATCGTCAAACACGTTGGACCTGGTGCTGAGTACAGGAGGAAGCTCCTCCTTTACCGGCCTGGAGAGAGAGGCGAACATCAAAATTAATACCTTTTTCAGACTACCCCAACCGGTGCTGGCTCTGTCATTTTCCGTTCACATTGTTATTTACAGAACAGTTCCCACAATTATGGTGGATGCGTAACCAGGCCAGCGCAGCACGACTCAGCTTGTGTATCTTTGTTTGTCTACACACAGACCAACCCACACACCCCTCTCCCTACCTGGGCATGGCTCTGTCCAGTTTGTCCAGGTCAGGGTGTAGTCTGTCCTCTAGGATGTAGTTAATGACCAATTCAGAGCTGTAGTTGTACTGGTGGAGACAGGCCAGTAGAAATCCCTCTCCCAGGTCTGGTAGCAGGTCTCTGATGTGGGTTAACAGAGACTCCAGCTCCCCCGCACTGATCGTACACGCAGCACCCTGGATAACATAACACATATCAGACACGGGCACGCACTATTACAACAGCATCTACACAGGACTGAGGCTACTGTGTATTGTCTGACTGTGTGTTGTCTCATATAGGATGGGTAAGCTCTCAAAATGATTTGGTTATATGTGTATTATTTTGCCTGCTAAAATTACAAATCTGGAGGTCATACTTGCAAACATAAGCAACCATTTAAATGTAAACAGTTGCGTTTCAGCCAATTAAAATTGTTGATTTACTTGCACGTGACAGAACACTAAATTGTAGCTGGTCCCATCAGATAACATGGCACACGTTTGCGCTAAACTAGCCCCACCAGGCGGCAGTGATTATATCCTGGAACAAGTTCTGCATCAGCCAATTAAAATCGTTGATGTAGTTGGACGAGTTTCAAAAACTTGCTCACGGAAGCGTCCTTAACATACCCCCAACAGCATGTCCTGATCATCAAAGCAACTATATTTGACTGACTGGTCAAATTGCGCTCTGTGTAAAGTGCCTAGTCCACATAATTGTTGCAGATTGTGGCATGAGTTCCAATCTCACGAGTCCTCACATTTGAAATGTAGATTTACATGTATTGTGTTAGTGTGTTGAAAAGGGACGTAGCCAACAGCTTGAAAATGAAGATTGCATTTATTATTAAGGAGCTCTCTCTTCAGCCTTGCACACAAACACTAATAATCATATAGCATAGGCTTTATTACATGGAGGTGTACACCTAAATGTAGGCCTAAAACGTTTTAAATGCATTTTTAATCATCTGCTTTGTCACATATGCATTACTTGACTCGAGGAGGATGAGCATTACAAAGTGTACAGTAGGATTATACACTCCCTGGCCAGTTTATTAGGTACAACACCCAGTTTAAGAAAATGTATCACTCCTACAGGCAGTGAATCATGTGGCCGTGGCTTGCTATATCAAGCAGGCAGACAGGCAGGCATTGAGGCTTTCAGTTACTGTTAGATTTAACATTAGAATGAGCAAAACGAGTGACCTAATCGACTTTGAACGTGGTATGATCGTTGGTGCCAGGCACGCCGGATCCGGTATCTGAGAACTGCCCTCCTGGGCTTTTCACGCATGACAGCGTCTAGGGTTTCTGAGAATGGTGCAATAAACAGCTTGTTGATGAAAGAGGTCGAAGGAGAACGGCAAGAACTGTGCAAGCTAACAGGCGGGCCACAAACAGGCAAATAACGGCGCAGTACAACAGTGGTGTGTAGAACAGCATCTCGGAACGCATAACTCGTCGATCCTTGTCACAGATGGGCTATTGTAGCAGGCGACCACACCGGGTTCCACTCCTATCAGCTAAAACCAAGAAGAAGTGGCTTCAGGGGCACGCGATCACCAACACTGGACAATTGAGAAGTGTAAAAACGTTGCCTGGTCCAACGAATCCCAGTTCCTGTTGCGTTATGCTGACGGCAGAGTCAGGGTTTGGCGTAAGCAGCATGAGTCCCACCCTGCCTCGTGTCAATGGTACAGGCTGGTGCATCTGCAGCAACTGCGTGATGCCATTGCGTCACCATGGACCAACATCCCTGTGGAATGTTTCTGACTTGTAGAATCCATGCCCCAAATAATTAAGGATGTTCTGAAGGCAAAGGGGGTTCCAACCCAATACCCTATGGGGGTACCTAATAAACTGTGTAGGTTGCACTCTCATTATCATCCTACAGATGGCGGTATTGTTATTTAAAAAAAGTTTATCCCAAGTCCAAAGGACTCGAATCAACAGAGGAAGACAATTGGCTGTGAATTTTTTTAATCTAACTCTATGATTAGCATTTTCTGTATGCTACTATAGGAACTCCAATCAACATAGCTATAGCTTACATTAATTATCATCAGATCGTGTCCTCCTTATGCTATAACCTACTAATGCATATGGGACATTGAATGGTACAACTCAATTCATGAACAACTGGCCGGTGAGCCACCCATAGAGTGATTACGCCCTCTCCTGGCGAGGAGAGTGTAGGCAACCCTGGTTCTGGAATGGCGCAGGAACTTCATGTTTTTTATTTAACCCATCTGAAAGACCAGATGTGTTGATTTTAGGCAATCACTGCTCAATTAGCTCAAGTTGGTCTTGAGTGGTGCCTAGTTGGAACAAAATCCTGCAGTACTCCAGGAACAGGGTTGCCTACCCCTGGTGTAGGCTATCATTACTAGGTTAAATTATTGTGTAGGCTTCACTTAAAACGGCTGCAACGTTTTATAGGCTATTCATTATTATATTCCTCCACTTCATTACATGCGTTTTGAATCGAGTGTCAACGACCAGTAATGACCTATTTTTTCCTCAACAAAAAAGCTTCATGCGAGGGGGTCTCGAACCCACTACAGACTCTGGTTCGATTCCAGGCTGTATCACAACCGGCCGTGATTGGGAGTCCCATAGGGCGGCGCACAATTGGCCCAGGGTTTGGCCGTCATTGTAAATAAGAATTGGTTCTTATTAACTGACTTGCCTAATTAAATAAAGTTTAAATAAATACAGAAAATAAATCAACGTAGATGTTGTAAGGACCTCATTTATCTTTTTTCCATAAAAACACAAAAACTTGAGATTCTCATATTTGCTAGGAGCCTAGTCAAGGATGCATCATATTGGCACACAACATTTTGTTACAGACCAAAGTAACAAAAGTAAACCTTTAATTTGTAGGTTTAAAATATACCCCCTTGGTCAGGGTTGACCTATTTTAAGAAATGCCATTGGTTGGTGCATATAAAGTCTAAGATCTTTGATCGGCTGATGAAGAATTTGTTCCAGGTTATAATCACTGCCACCTGGTGAGGTTAGCATAAAGCTAATATATGCCATGTTATCGGATGGGACCAGCTACAATTTAGCGTTCTGTCACGTGCAAGTAAATCGCCTATTTGAATTGGCCGATACGCATTATGAGTCGGAGAGAAACGGTGTAAATTGAAATGGTCACTTATGTTCGCAAGTATGGCCCTGTTATTTTGGCGGTTTAACTAACAAACTACAACACAGCTCACCCCACCCCATTTGCCCAAACTGGTATCCCCTATTCAGAACTCACGTTGTCTCCTTTATGGGGCGTATCCCGCATGGCCTCTGCTCCTCTGGGGGTCTCCCCTCCTTCCCCTGGCTCTCTGATCCCCATCTCTCCCCCCCAGGCCCCTGCCCCACCCTCTACTCCCTGGCCAGTCAGCCCGGCAGAGGAGTGTGTCTGCTGGGGTCTGTACTGGGTTCTCCTCCGGCCGATGCTGTCCCAGGCATCCTCCACCCCCTGGAGCAGATATGATGTCCTAGTCTCATCTCTGACAGGGAGGGAGGGTTAAGGAAAGACAACAGGCAGTGCTGGAGGAAAGGGTGGTGGAGGTGTGTTAATATCACTGCTCTAGGTTGGATGGATGGATACGGTTCTTCCAATGAGGGGGACGTGTATGTTTCTATGACTGAGTGGCTGACTGGTGGACTCATTGAGGAACATGTGTCTGAGTGTGTGAGACCATGTGGAGGAAGGATACAGGAGAGGGAAGGCCTGCTGTAGAAGACTGATATCATCAGCTATGGGGAACTGCTCATCGTAGTCCAATAGGAACCTGAGACAGACAGCAACAAGGATGGCATAAACAAACATTCTTTATCTCCTCAATGGACAACCTCCAATCAGTTACACAGCATTCCTAACAACAGCAGATATCGTACGAAAACTCTAGTACTCTAGTAACTCTAGGTCAGGGATGCAATGGTCAAAAATATTGATTGATTGAAGACGTTTATGGCCCTTCAAAAGTAAATTCTTCCCATATCAGGATTCAAACAAGTATGCACTGTACCTCTTCTCTGGTAGGAAAGTAGTGAAATGCTGCAGGAGTTCCTCCACAAATGTCTGAATGTTCTCTGAGCTAAAAACAAATTAACAACAATGTTCAAAGGCTGCAGGAAGGCTATGAGCAAATATGATCACCATACTAAAAGAAAATATGAATCTTAGGGATCCCCGTTCCAGCATGAAGGTTTGGTAGGTGGATAAAGAAAGTATGAAAAAGAGAATTGAAAGAGATAAAGGCAATTTATTCTGACCCCTCTAGTATGGGCTGTAGGCAGGTGTGTTGTAGCAGCAGGTGTGCCATCTCCACCATCCTCCTCCGGGCGTGACACACCCTCCTCCACAGGTCCTCCTGGAGACTGGCAGGGGGGAAGGGGGGGTTAGTCACTCACACAAGTGCGTACACACACACACATGGATGCAAAAATGAACAGGCGCGGTACATACATGCACAGTACATACACACACAGAACATACAGTTGAAGTCGGAAGTTTACATACACCTTAGCCAAATACATTTAAACTCAGTTTTTCACAAATCCTGACATTTAATCCGAGTAAAAATTCCCTGTGTTAGGGCAGTTAGGATCACCACTTTATTTTAAGAATGTGAAATGTCAGAATAACAGTAGAGAGAATTATTTATTTCAGCATCACATTCCCAGTGGGTCAGAAGTTTACACACACTCAATTAGTATTTGGTAGCATTGCCTTTAAATTGTTTAACTTGGGTCAAACGTTTTGGGTAGCCTTCCACAAGCTTCCCACAATAAGTTGGGTGAATTTTGGCCCATTCCTCCTGACAGAGCTGTTGTAACTGAGTCAGGTTTATAGGCCACCTTGCTCACACACGCTTTTTCAGTTCTGCCCACAAATATTCTATGGGATTGAGGTCAGGGCTTTGATGGCCACTCCAATACCTTGACTTTGTTGTCCTTAAGCCATTTTTCCACAACTTTGAAAGTATGCTTGGGGTCATTGTCCATTTGGAAGACCAATTTGCGACCAAGCTTTAACTTCCTGACTGATGTCTTGAGATTTTGCTTCAATATATCCACATAATTTTGCTTCCTCATGATGCCATCTATTTTGTGAAGTGCACCAGTCCCTCCTGCAGCAAAGCACCCCCAAAGCATGATGCTGCCACTCCCGTGCTTCACGGTTGGGATGGTGTTCGTCGGCTTGCAAGCCTCCCCCTTTTTCCTCCAAACATAACAATGACCATTATGGCTAAACAGTTCTATTTTTGTTTCATCAGACCAGAGGACATTTCTCCAAAAAGTACGATCTTTGTCCCCATGTGCAGTTGCAAACCGTAGTCTGGCTTTTTTATGGTGGTTTTGGAGCAGTGGCTTCTTCCTTGCTGAGCAGTATGACGGCTGCGTGGTCCCATGGTGTTTATACTTGCATACTATTGTTTGTACAGATGAACGTGGCACCTTCAGGCATTTGGAAATTGCTTCCAAGGATGAACCAGAGTTGTGGAGGTCTATAATTATCTTTCTGAGGTCTTGGCTGATTTCTTTTGATTTTGCCATGATGTCAAGCAAAGAGGCACAGAGTTTGAAGGTAGGCCTTGAAATACATCCACAGGTACACCTCCAGTTGACTCAAATGATGTCAATTAGCCTATCAGAAGCTTCAAAAGCCATGACATAATGTTCTGGAATTTTCCAAGCTGTTTAAAGGCACAGTCAACTTAGCGTATGTAAACTTCTGACCCACTGGAATTGTGATAGTGAATAGTGAATTATAAGTGTAAACAATTGTTGGAAAAATTACTTGTGTCATGCACAAAGTAGATGTCCTAACCGACTTGCCAAAACTATACGTTGCTAACAAAAAATTTGTGGAGTGGTTGAAAAACAAGTTTTAATGACTCCAACCTAAGTGAATGTAAACTTCCGACTTCAACTGTAGACAGTTCATGCACAGTACCCACACACACATACATGATTAATAAGGTTGTAATACACTATTAATTGGTATATACAGCCATTTGTGTGAATTTTCTTAATAAGCCAGAATGTTTAATAAAATTACATTTAAACTTGATCTACCGGTTGTCGGTGCATTTTGTCCTTCTGCTGCTTGAAAACTGAGACAAAATATCCACAGAATAGTGTTATTCAGATGACTTTCAGTACATCAGACTTTCAAAAAGTTTGGTAAACAACACTTTCCTGTGGATACTCCATCTCCACCTCCTACCGCCAAAAGAACCAACCGGGAAAGTAACCTCAAATATAATTTTATTTGTAGCGACAAAGTATTTTTTTACAGCAACTTCTTGCTGATATCCATGGGGTAAGCATGGTAACAGTCTGATTTTCAGGCAAAAGCACACGTCTATGAAAAGAAACACACCTCTTGTCGTCAAAGTTTCTTTTCCTCACAGCCTTCTCTATGTCAGGCACAGCCACCTCGTAGAATGAGGCTAGTCTAAGAAGAATAATAAGGTAAAAAGTTAGAGCAAAAGTGATCAATTCTGACAAATGCAATATTGAAATAAACAAATGTTCCACCACTGTGGAAACAGTGTAGTTGAATAGTGGTGGTGGGAAACAAGCTAAATACTGCTTGTTCTTGGCTGTATATGTTTATCAAATAAAATAATTCAAACTGCTGAGGAAACTGAGTGGACGGTGTGTGAGCGAGCGCGCACGCTACCTGTTGAGGAAGCTGTGACAGTGAAAGGTGGAGCAGGCAGCAGGGAAGATGTCCAGGAAGGCCTGGATGGTTGTACAGGTGTCACACAGATACAGCACCAAATCCACTAGGTCCTGGAAGAGGAGGCACAACCAGTCAGAAAAAGTCACTCCTGTACTAGGAGAATGTCAACTCATTGAGGAGATGGAAGAGGTTTCACAACCAGTCACAACAATCAGTTAAAACAAACCGGTGACTCATTGAAGAGATTTTATACTTCAGCTGACATGTTTTAAAGACACCAATCTCTGACAAGCAGTGGACTTTACTTTATAACTGTGGTCTTTCTAGTCGGTCATGGTGTAAAATGCATCAGCAGTATGTTTATCATAACCTGTTGACTCATGGTCATGGCGGTGGGTCGGCCGGATGAGCTGAGCTTCAGAGGCTCGATGGCAGTAGCTCCTTCACACTGGAGACCACACTTAGCAAGGATAGTGTCCAACACCTGGGGAGAAACAAAGGGCAAGTCTGAAATGGCACCCTATTTTCTACAATGTGCATTCCTTAAAAGTTGCAGGCTGAGACATCTTAAAATGCCGTGACACTAAATTTGAATTGAGGTAAAATTTCAGCGTCACCTAGATTATTTTCAAAGAGCACAAAACGGTTGTGCTTCTTACCTGTAGGACTGAGAGAACCGCCTCATCCAGGTCTCCATAGTAACACGGCTGCTGGGTGAAGATGTTTTCTGGGAGATAAACAAAACATTGATATCATTTTTAGAGAAAAAAAATCTGTCCTAGATCCATTTGAGTAGGTAAAGTGCTACACCTGAGAAAAGGCCCATTGCTGAGCTCACCTATCATCTTATGGAGCAGCTGGGAGTTTCCTTTCCCAAACAGAACACACAGGTCCAGGATCTTGGGAATGTCGAACAGGAAGTTGTTGTAAATGATCTCTCCGAACACAGTCGGAGTTATAAAGCTCTCCTGAGAGAGAAGAGAAAACAGGAGATAAAAGTTATGTTCAGTCAGACAATTCTCCTCTCAATATAAGAGTCGGACGGAGAATAATGAATGTTCCAAAAATTCTTTGCCTCTAACAGAGGTTAAATATAACTTGTCTCTAACGCAGTCTAAACATGACCTTTAAATGTGAGCCGAGTTATCTGCTTTTAAATTACAGGTATCTGGACGTGCATAAGACAGTTTCTCCATTCAACAACACTACATCATTGCCTTATCAGAAACAGACAGACCCCCAGAATACCTAGAAAGCAGCGGTACCTTGGACTCCTTGTGCGTGGCCATTCTGAGGAAGGTCATAAAGACGGCTCGGTGGATGCAGCGCTGCATGTCAGCAACAGCCGGGGAGGAGGGCAAGGAGGAGGGGTCTAATCCCCGAGGGGAGTGGCGTAGGTAGGAATCTAGACACTTCTGCAATGACTCATCAAACACCACCTGGGGGGGAGGGGGATATGCGTGTTAAAGATGGACACAATGGGTTTAGGTCCTTCTTGGTCAGGTCAAAACCTCCCGTCTCCACATCATATGGTGTATGACAGCCACAGTGACTGACCTGGCACCAGAACTTGTCATGTCGCAGGGCCAGCAGCCAGTCTAGGTCCTCAGTGATGAACTTGCCATGCTCCAGGTACTCCTCCACCTGGGCGGGGGAGCTGTCCTCAGGAGGGGGCTTATAAGTCACAAAACACCGCTCCTCCTTCCTGTCTGGATGCTGCCATGGCAACACAAGGACAGTGGGCAATGGTTCAGAGACATCAGACATAGGCAAACAAACTGATATTATATAGCTTAACTTCTACAGTTGAGGGAAACATATACTAGAGTGGGGTTATGAGAAAACAACTATGACAATAAAATATGTCTGATGAACTGGCACATAACCAATGGGAATTTACAGACTTCGATGATAGCTTACAGTAGCAAACTAACTAATGCCGATAACATACCACAACGCAGTTCGTTTGTGATGTGACAACCACAGCTTTGGACATAATGTACACGAGGAAGCAGTGTCAGATGGTTTTTAATGTTGGCTGTCTTACCAGGGCTGGCAGGGTGCGCTCCTTTCCCAGAGGCCCAGTAGCCTCTGTCACCTGTTGCTCATCAAGAGGTATCATTGCACACGCCATCGTTTCTCTTCACTCTTTCAAGTTCAAGTTGATTCTTCTAATAGAGAGATAACTTACTGTATGCAATGGATAGGACACACATCCAATTAGTTAGACGATTCCCTGTTTAGGTAACAAACTGTAAGTTTAGCTGGGTTAGATCAAAATCGATTAAGCTAACTAAGCTAGGTACAACCGTAAAGTATGAATCAGTAATGTTACCTAACTAGGCAACGCCGGTGTGTAGTTTGCCGATAACAGAATGTGCATTAATAATTTAGGAAGTGGCTACAACAAATCAACGTGGCACTGGCAAAGAAAGACATAACTAGCCAGCTAATTGCAGACAGTTAGCTAGCACGAGCTTCTCAGCTTGCCATTCAGACAGCTGAGCCACACAAGAGTTGGCAAGGAAGCTGAACCACAACGCGTTAGTTAAGCTAATCGAATTATGTTAGCTATTTTAACATCATATGTAATTATCAATAACGATAAACTCACCTCTTATTTTATATAATGTTTGGCTCTTTCAAGCCATTACGAGCCTAGCCACTGTTCTGTTTTGCGAATGAGGCGAGCCGGAAGTTCCCAAGCACTTTGACATTGCACATTGCGCACGCGCAGCTCAATGTCTGTTTGGGTGACGCAAATGATGTACACCCTGGGATGGATAGCAGAAAGGAAGAATCTTTGTGCTTGATAGCTAAGTTAGCCATTTATGAGGCCTTCATGGATTCTTCAGAAATATTTAATATGCGAATATCATGCATAATAAAGGAAGCAAATGATGAACGATGAGTTGTGCAACATTTGTCAAAGCATCCACCCAGCATAGCCAGAAGAGGACTGGGCACCCCTCAGACCCTGGTTTTTCTCTAGGTTTCTTCCTAGGTTCCTGCCTTTCTAGGGAGTTTTTCCTAGCCACCGTGCTTCTACACCTGCATTGCTTGCTGTTTGGGGTTTTAGGCTGGGTTTCTGTACAGCACTTTGAGATATCAGCTGACGTAAGAAGGGCTATATAAATACATTTGATTTGATTTGATTTGTTGGGTCATTGTCCTGTTGAAAAACAAATGATAGCCCCATTAACCAGATGGGATGGCGTATCGCAGCAGAATGCTGTCGTAGACATGCTGGTTAAGTGTGCCTTGAATTCTAAATAAATCATTGACAGTGTCCCCAGCAAAGCACCCCCACACCATCGTACCTCCTCCACACGTGGAGATCATCCGTTCACCTACTCTGCGTCTTACAAAGAGACGGTGGTTGGAACCAAAAATCTCAAATTTGAACTCATCAGATCAAAGCACAAATTCCCACCGGTCTAATGAACGTTGCTCTTGTTTCTTGGCCCAAGCAAGTCTATTCTTATTGCTGGTGTCTTTTAGTAGTGGTTTCTTTGCAACATTTCGACAATGAAGGCTTGATTCAAGTAGTCTCCTCTGAACAGTTGATGTTGAGATGTGTCTGTTACTTAAACTCTAAGAAGCATTTATTTGGGCTGCAATTTCTGAGGCTGGTAACTCCAATGAATTTATTCTCTGCAGCAGAGGTTACTCTGGGTCTTCCCTTCCTGTGGAGGTCCTCATGAGAGCCAGTTTCATCATAGCGCTCGATGGTTTTTGCGACTGCACTTGAAGAAACTTTAAAAGTTCTTGAATTATTCCAAATTGACTGACCTTCATGTCTTAAAGTAATGATGAACTGTCATTTCTCTTTGCATATTTGAGCTGTTCTTGCCATAATATGGACTTGGTCTTTTACCAAATAATGCTTTCTTCTGTATACCACCCCTACCTTGTCACAACACAACTGATTGGCTCAAACACATTAAGGAAAGAAATTCCACAAATTAACTTTTAACATGGCACACCTGTTAATTTAAATGCATTCCGTGTTCATGAAGCTGGTTGAGAGAATGCCAAGAGTGTGCAAAGCTGTCAAGGGAAAGGTTGCTACTTTGAAGAAGCTCAAATATCAAATATATTTTAATTTGTTTAACACTTTTCTGGTTACTACATAATTCCATGTGTTATTTCATAGTTTTAAAGTCTTCACTATTATTCTACAATGTAGTGACTTAAATGTAGTAAAAATAAAGAACAACCCTTGAATGCGTAGGTGTGTCCAACCTTTGAAATGGTACTGTGTGATACATATTATACATATATATAAACTCAGCAACAAACAAAAAATATCCCTACTTCAGGACCCTGTCCTTCAAAGATAATTCGTAAAAATCCAAATAACTTCACAGATCTTCATTATAAAGGGATTAAACACTGTTTCCCATGCTTGTTCAATGAACCATAAACAATTAATGAACATGCACCTGTGGAACGGTCGTTAAGACAGCTTACAGACGGTAGGCAATTAAGGTCACAGTTATGAAAACTTAGGACACTAAAGAGGCCTTTCTCCTGACTCTGAAAAACACCAACAGAAAGATGCCCAGGGTCCCTGCTCATCTGCGTGAACTTGCCCTAGGCATGCTGCAAGGAGGCATGAGGACTGCAGATGTGGCCAGGGCAATAATTTGCAATGTCGGTACTGTGAGACGCCTAAGACAGCGCTACAGGGAGACAGGACGGACAGCTGATCGTCCTCGCTGTGGCAGACCACGTGTAACAACACCTGCACAGGATCGGTACATCCCAACATCACACCTGCGGGACAGGTACAGGATGGCAACAACAACTGCCCGAGTTACACCAGGAACGCACAATCCCTCCATCAGTGCTCTGACTGTCCGCAATAGGCTGAGAGAGATTGTACTGAGGCCTCGTAGGCCTGTTGTAAGGCAGGTCCTCACCAGGCAACAACGTCGCCTATGGGCACAAACCCTCCGTTGCTGGACCAGACAGGACTGGCAAAAAGTGCTCTTCACTGACGAGTGACGAGCTCTTCACTGATGGTCGGATTCGTGTTTATCGTTGAAGGAATGACCGTTACACCGAGAACTGTACTCTGGAGCGGGATCGATTTGGAGGTGGAGGGTCTGTCATGGTCTGGGGCGGTGTGTCACAGCATCATCGGACTGAGCTTGTTGTCATTGCAGGCAATCTCAACGCTGTGCATGTGTAACGGATGTGAAATGGCTAGCTAGTTAGTTAGCGGTGGTGCGCGCTAATAGCCTTTCAATCGGTTACGTCACTTGCTCTGAGACCTTGAAGTAGGGTTTCCCCTTGCTCTGCAAGGGCCGCGGCTTTTGTGGAGCGATGGGTAACGACGCTTCGTGGGTGACTGTTGTTGATGTGTGCAGAGGGTCCCTGGTTCGCGCCCGTGTCGGGGCGAGGGGACGGTCTAAAGTTATACTGTTACACATTACAGGGAAGACATTCTCTTCCCTCATGGGGTACCCTTCCTGCAGGCTCATCCTGACATGACCCTCCAGCATGACAATGCCATACTGCTCGTTCTGTGCGTGATTTCCTGCAAGACAGGAATGTCAGTGTTCTGCCATGGCCAGCGAATAGCCCGTATCTCAATCCCATTAAGCACGTCTGGGACCTGTTGGATCGGAGGGGGATGGCTAGTGCCATTCCCCCCAGAAATGCCCAGGAACTTGCAGGTGCCTTGGTGGAAGAGTGGGGTAACATCTCACAGCAATAACTGGCAAATCTGGTGCAGTCCATGAGGAGGAGATGCACTGCAGTACTTAATGCAGCTGGTGTCCACACCAGATACTGACTGTTACTTTTGATTTTGACCCCCCCCTTTGTTGAGGGACACATTATTCAATTTCTGTTAGTCATATGTCTGTGGAACTTGTTCAGTTTATGTCTCAATTAATGAATCTTGTTATGTTCATCCAAATATTTACACATGTTAAGTTTTCTGAAAAAAACGCAGTTGACAGTGAGAGGACTTCTTTTTTTTGCTGAGTTTGTTTATATATATAACCTTATATCCTCTAATTTCTGTGGATTTCAAACTGTAGGTAGACTCACCTAGCTCATGGGGGAACTCCTTACAGAGTATAGCCACAGATGTGCTGATGCCCTGGAACGTTGAGGCAGTGAATGATGCTCCGATGGCCAGCTCGTCAATGAAGTTATGGAGACCGTCACTCAGCGTGATCATCCAGGCCAGCGTGCCAATGTCAGAATACTCCGTACCCTTCAGCCAATAGCAGCCTCCTTTGCTGTTCCCTCCACCCAGGCTCTGAGAGTCCTGTTGGAGAGGAGGAGAGGTGTGAGGAATGGAGGGAGGAAGGGTGAGAGAGAGTGAGAAAGTGTGTGTATGACAAAAACTGTATCCTAGACTAAACCTGATCAGCCTACTCAGTAACACCCACAGAACACAACTCTGTAAAGTTTACACAAATATTAGTGTCTTAATATTAGCTCTTATTGCAGGACTTTGACTGTGGGAAGTCATCCTATTATTTGCTACATTTATTATTTTATTTTATTTAACCTTTATTTAACTAGGCAAGTCAGTTAAGAACAAATTCTTATTTACAATGATGGCCGATATGAGGTTTATTTGATCGAATAGAAGTATCGTAATGCTTAAATTGTTACGAGTGTACTGTTATAAGTACGACACGTGACATCCCGGCAACTTTGAGAAAAAACACTTTTATCGGAGTTATCTCGAGATGGCTATGCATATTCATGTCATGAGGCTAGTAGCATAGCATCTCTCTCCATTGAGTACCACAGTATGAGTCATAATACCCATAAAAGCTACCGCGCAACCATTTTAAAAAAATTATTTTTTCCGTAGGGGATTTTAGAAGGACTTCTTATAGACCCCTTTCTGTGTTTACAAATATTGCCGCATGAGGGCGATGTATATAAATCGGTGGCAGAACAAGGAGGAGTTCTTATAGAATGCCAGCAAAAAAGCCTCTATTTCAAATCATATCAAAGTTTATTTGTCACGTGCGCCGAATACAACAGGTGTAGACCTTACAGTGAAATGCTTACTTACAGGCTCTAACCAATAGTGCAAAAAAGGTATTAGGTGAACAATAGGTAGGTAAAGAAATAAAACAACAGTAAAAAGACAGGCTATATACAGTAGCGAGGCTATAAAAGTAGCGAGGCTACATACAGACACCGGTTAGTCAGGCTGATTGAGGTAGTATGTACATGTAGATATGGTTAAAGTGACTATGCATATATGATGAACAGAGAGTAGCAGTAGCATAAAAGAGGGGTTGGCAGGTGGTGGGTGGGACACAATGCAGATAGCCAGGTTAGCCAATGTGCGGGAGCACTGGTTGGTCAGCCCAATTAAGGTAGTATGTACAGTGGGGAGAACAAGTATTTGATACACTGCCGATTTTGCAGGTTTTCCTACTTACAAAGCATGTAGAGGTCTGTAATTTTTATCATAGGTACACTTCAACTGTGAGAGACGGAATCTAAAACAAAAATCCAGAAAATCACATTGTATGATTTTTAAGTAATTAATTTGCATTTTATTGCATGACATAAGTATTTGATACATCAGAAAAGCAGAACTTAATATTTGGTACAGAAACCTTTGTTTGCAATTACAGAGATCATACGTTTCCTGTAGTTCTTGACCAGGTTTGCACACACTGCAGCAGGGATTTTGGCCCACTCCTCCATACAGACCTTCTCCAGATCCTTCAGGTTTCGGGGCTGTCGCTGGGCAATACGGACTTTCAGCTCCCTCCAAAGATTTTCTATTGGGTTCAGGTCTGGAGACTGGCTAGGCCACTCCAGGACCTTGAGATGCTTCTTATGGAGCCACTCCTTAGTTGCCCTGGCTGTGTGTTTCGGGTCGTTGTCATGCTGGAAGACCCAGCCACGACCCATCTTCAATGCTCTTACTGAGGGAAGGAGGTTGTTGGCCAAGATCTCGCGATACATGGCCCCATCCATCCTCCCCTCAATACGGTGCAGTCGTCCTGTCCCCTTTACAGAAAAGCATCCCCAAAGAATGATGTTTCCACCTCCATGCTTCACGGTTGGGATGGTGATCTTGGGGTTGTACTCATCCTTCTTCTTCCTCCAAACACGGCGAGTGGAGTTTAGACCAAAAAGCTCTATTTTTGTCTCAACAGACCACATGACCTTCTCCCATTCCTCCTCTGGATCATCCAGATGGTCATTGGCAAACTTCAGACGGGCCTGGACATGCGCTGGCTTGAGCAGGGGGACCTTGCGTGCGCTGCAGGATTTTAATCCATGACGGCGTAGTGTGTTACTAATGGTTTTCTTTGAGACTGTGGTCCCAGCTCTCTTCAGGTCATTGACCAGGTCCTGCCCGTGTAGTTCTGGGCTGATCCCTCACCTTCCTCATGATCATTGATGCCCCACGAGGTGAGATCTTGCATGGAGCCCCAGACCGAGGGTGATTGACCGTCATCTTGAACTTCTTCCATTTTCAAAATAATTGCGCCAACAGTTGTTGCCTTCTCACCAAGCTGCTTGCCTATTGTCCTGTAGCCCGTCCCAGCCTTGTGCAGGTCTACAATTTTATCCCTGATGTCCTTACACAGCTCTCTGGTCTTGGCCATTGTGGAGAGGTTGGAGTCTGTTTGATTGAGTGTATGGACAGGTGTCTTTTATACAGGTAACAAGTTCAAACAGGTGCAGTTAATACAGGTAATGAGTGGAGAACAGGAGGGCTTCTTAAAGAAAAACTTACAGGTCTGTGAGAGCCGGAATTCTTACTGGTTGGTAGGTGATCAAATACTTATGTCATGCAATAAAATGCAAATTAATTACTTAAAAATCATACAATGTGATTTTCTGGATTTTTGTTTTAGATTCCGTCTCTCACAGTTGAAGTGTACCTATGATAAAAATTACAGACCTCTACATGCTTTGTAAGTAGGAAAACCTGCAAAATCGGCAGTGTATCAAATACTTGTTCTCCCCACTGTACATGAATGTATAGTTAAAGTGACTATGCATATATGATAAACAGAGAGTAGCAGCAGTGTAAAAAGTGGGTTTGGGTGGGGGGGGTGCACACAATGCAAATAGTCCGGGTAGCCATTTGATTACCTGTTCAGGAGTCTTATGGTTTGGGGGTAAAAAGTGTTGAGAAGCATTTTTGTCCTAGACTTGGCACTCTGGTACCGCTTGCCATGCAGTAGTAGAGAGAACAGTCTATGACTGGGGTGACTGGGGTCTTTGACAATTTTTAGGGCCTTCCTCTGACACCGCCTGGTGTAGAGGTCCTGGATGGCAGGCAGCTTAGCCCCAGTAATGTACTGGGCCGTAAGCACTACCCTCTGTAGGTCCTTGCGGTCAGAGGCCGAGCAATTGCCGTACCAGGCAGTGATGCAACCAGTCAGGATGCTCTCGATGTTGCAGCTGTAGAACCTTTTGAGGATCTCAGGACCCATGCCAAATCTTTTTCGTTTCCTGAGGGGGAATAGGCTTTGTCGTGCCCTCTTCACGACTGTCTTGATGTGTTTGGACCATTCTAGTTTGTTGGTGATGTGGATACCAAGGAACTTGAAGCAGAACTTAACCTGCTCCACTATAGCCCCGTCGATGAGAATGGGGGCGTGCTTGGTCCTCCTTTTCCTGTAGTCCATAATCATCTCCCTAGTCTTAGTTATATTGAGGGATAGGTTATTATTCTGGCACCACCCGGCCAGGTCTCTGACCTCCTCCCTATAGGCTGTCTCCTCGTTGTCGGTGATCAGGCCTATCAATGTTGTGTCGTCTGCAAACTTAATGATGGTGTTGGAGTCGTGCCTGGCCATGCCATCGTGGGTGAACAGGGAGTACAGGAGAGGACTGGGCACGCACCCCTGGGGAGCTCCAGTGTTGAGGATCAGCATGGCAGATGTGTTGCTACCTACCCTCACCTCCTGAGGGCAGCCCATCAGGAAGTCTAATCTCCAGTTGCAGAGGGAGGTGTTTAGTCCCAGGATCCTTAGCTTAGTGATGAGCTTTGAGGGCACTATGGTGTTGAACGCTGAGCTGTAGTCAATGAATAGCATTCTCACATAGGTGTTCCTTTTGTCCAGGTGGGAAAGGGCAGTGTGGAGTGCAATAGAGATTGCATCATCTGTGGATCTGTTGGGGCGGTATGCAAATTGGAGTGGGTCTAAGGTTTCTGGGATAATGGAGTTGATGTGAGCCATTACCAACCTTTCAAAGCACTTCATGGCTACGGACGTGAGTGCTACGGGTCTGCAGTCATTTAGGCAGGTTGCCTTTGTGTTCTTGGGCACAGGGACTATGGTGGTCTGCTTGAAACATGTTGGTATTACAGACTCAATCAGGGACATGTTGAAAATGTCAGTGAAGACACCTGCCAGTTGGTCAGCAGATGCCAGGAGCACACGTCCTGGTAATCCATCTGGCCCCGCAGCCTTGTGTATGTTGACCTGTTTAAAGGTCTTACTCACGTCGGCTACGGAGAGCGTGATCACACAGTCGTCCGGAACAGTTGATGCTCTCATGCATACCTCAGTGTTGCTTGCCTCGAAGCGAGCATAGAAGTGATTTAGCTCGTCTGGTAGGCTCGTATCACTGGGCAGCTCACAGCTGTGCTTCCCTTTGTAGTCTGTAATAGTTTGCAAGCCCTGCCACGTAAGACGAGCGTCGGAGCCGGTGAAGTATGATTCAATCTTAGCCCTGTATTGACGCTTTGCCTGTTTGATGGTTCGTCGCAGGGCATAGCAGGATTTCTTGTAAGCTTCCGGGTTAGAGTCCTTGAAAGCACCTTGAAAGCGGCAGCTCTACCCTTTAGCTCAGTGCGAATGTTGCCTGTAATCCATGGCTTCTGGTTGGGGTATGTGCGTACAGTCACCTTGGGGACAACGTCCTCAATGCACTTATTGATAAAGCCAGTGACTGATGTGGTGTACTCTTCAATGCCATTGGAAGAATCCCGGAGCATGTTCCAGACTGTGATAGCAAAACAGTCCTGTAGTTTAGCATCTGCTTCATCTGACCACTTTTTTATAGACAGAATCACTGGTGCTTCCTGCTTTAATTTGTGCTTGTAAGCAGGAACCAGGAGGATAGAGTTGTGGTCGGATTTACCAAATGGAGGGCGAGGGAGAGCTTTGTACTCGTCTCTGTGTGTGGAGTACAGGTGATCTAGAATTCTTTTCCCTCTGGTTGCACATTTAATATGTTGATGGAAATTTGGTAGAACTGATTAAAGTTTCCCTGCATTAAAGTCTCCGGCCACTAGGAGCGCCGCCTCTGGGTGAGGGGTTTCCTGTTTGCTTATTTCCTTATACAGCTGACTGAGTGCGGTCTTAGTGCCAGCATCTGTCTGTGGTGGTAAATAAACAGCCACGAAAGTATAGCACAATATACTTTACTTCAGGCGAGCAAAATCTAGAGACTTCCTTAGATTTCGTGCACCAGCTGTTGTTTACAAATATGCACAGATCGCCCCCCCCCCCCCCCCCCCCCCCCTCGTCTTACCGGAGTGTGCTGTTCTATCTTGCCGGTGCAGCGTCTATCCCACTAGCTGAATATCCATATCGTCATTCAGCCACGATTCCGTGACACATAGGATATTACAGTTTTTGATGTCCCGTTGGTAAGATATTCGTGATCGTACCTCGTCTAGTTTATTGTCCAATGATTGCACGTTGGCGAGTAGTATTGACGGTAACGGCAGCTTTCCCACTCGCCTTTTCCGGGTCCTGACCAGGCATCCGGCTCTTTGTCCTCTGTACCTGCGTCGCTTCCTCTTGCAAATAACGTGGATGCCGGGTGTTTGGAGAATGTCTTGTGTGTCTTGTTTGTTGAGGAAAAAATATTTGTCTAATCCGAGGTGAGTGATCGCTGTCCTGATATCCAGAAGCTCTTTTTTGCCTTAAGATACGGTTGCAGAAACATTATGTACAAAATAAGTTACAAATAACGCAAAAAAACCCACATAATAGCACAATTGGTTGGGCGCCCGTAAAACTGCTGCCATTTCTTCCTGCGCCACTTTGGAACAAAGTACTGTAGGCTAATGAAGGTAAACAAATTTCTTACTGGAAAATACTCTTTTAAAAATTAATGGAAGAGGCAAGTGGAAGGGGGAAAATACAGCACTGCTCTGAGACAAGCATAGGGACTGGTCTTGATAAATCAATTAGATTTTTATTTTCACTGAATCTCCGTTTGGGTATTGGTTGGGCTACAATTAGGTTGTGGAAATGTTCTGCTTTTAGTACTGTAGCCTACTTCCGACCGTCACGCTTTACAGCGCCAACCCTGAGGGTTTCGTTTTTCTTGGAATTTAAACACCATAATATTAATCAAATGAATTAAGCGAAATTTTGTAATCAATCCCACATACTATGTTCTTACAAAAAAAGATTTTAAATTCTCTAGTACAGCCAATATTGAAGAGATGTCAAATGCTTCTCAAAGATGCCCTCCGGTAGTCAAACTAGTATTAATGGCAACAATGGCTGACAAGTAAATAACTGCAATTTGTGCTGCTGTATGACACAACTTTTACAGGAACAACCACTGTAGTAAGGTGTTTCCCATACTGGTAAGTAAGGCACACAGTATGTTACACCAAGCGTGTTAACTGTATGGTGTGATTGCATTGAAGTTGACTGCCTACTCTGTGTGTGCATCAACTACAGGCGGGAGATGTTCGAGATGCTCCTTGTGCTCATTCTTTGGCTCTGGTTCGTTTCGATCAGGTAAGTGTTCGTTCTCAGGTTGACTTTGTACTTCCATTACAGGTACTGGAACTGTATCAGGTAGGTACTCATTTGCAGGTTGTCTTTCCTCTTCCCGTATAGGTACTTGGACTGTATCTCTTTATATCATGGGAGGTCTTGCAGATACTTGGTTTGAAGTTCATTGTTCTGTCCTAGTCAGATGGTTGCTTAGCCAATAGCCTCCTTAGCCAATTCATCATCCAAGTCAGATGTGTCCCCATTGTGAGTGTGTTCTTCCTCATCACTGACTCTTGACTGTCTGTTTCTCTGCATAGATCGCTTCTTCGGTGCTGGTTTAGTTGGAAGCGGTGGTGGAGGTTCAACCGGTAAGTAATTCACAATTAGTAACAAGTTTCGGTGCAATGTTCTGGTTTTATGCCTGTCTCCAACCTCGGGATGAACTATGTCTACCAGATTGTCTGCAAACTGTTCCTTCCTTCCCAGTATGATCTTAGCTTCCCGGGCCCTTTCGGCTCACTGAGGTGCCTAACCAGAACTTGGTCTCCAGGTTGCAGAACTACCCCTTTCATCTTCCGGTCTCTCTCTCCCAACAAGCCAAACAACAAGTCCACTGGAAGGTGTGGTTGATGACCGTAGAGCAGATAGTAGGGTGAGTAACCAATGGACTCATGTCGGGTGCAGTCCATCTCTCCTTCTCTTTGTCTGCCAGCGTTCGCAACATCTGTAGCAAGGTGCGTTTAAATCTCTCAGCTGGGCTACCTTGGGGATGGTATGGTGATGTTCTGAAATGGCCAACCCCTGACAGCTGCTGGAACAGGACATTTTCAAACTCCCGACCCTGATGATGAAGCAGTTTCAAGGGGTATCCAAATCGGGGTAGGAAGTCATTAAAGATACGCTCTGCTGCAGTCCGTCTGGACTTGTTTTTTGTCGGGTAAGCTTGAGCAAATCTTGTAAATTAATGATCAACCACCACCAGGATGTACTCAGTACCTCCTCGGCTGGTCTCCAGATGTCAGTAATACATACAGACGAGCTCCAGGGGTGAGCTAGCTATGATGCTACCCATAGGTGCTCGTACATGCATGACGGGTTTCTTCAGCCTTATGCACTGACATTTCCTTGTGACATAGTTCTCGATATACGGCCAGTAGAACCTCTCGCAAGGTGGAGTACTCTTTTGGTACCAATGTGTCCCATGTCATCATGGAGATGTTTAAGGGCTACCGGTCTGTACTTTACAGGAAGGATGAGCTGTTGTCTCTCGTTGGTCCGTCTATATAGGAGCCCATTCTCCAGGTGCAGTTTGCTCCACTCGTAGAGCATCTTCCTTGTGACCCCGTTCACCACTTTTCTCATTTCATCAGTAACTACTGTAGCAGTCTCCTTAAGCTTTACAATCTCTCCAATGGCTGCATCTTCACGCGGTGCTTTCACCAGCTCATCATGACCTATCATTGGCAGAAGTGCACTGGGCTGTTGACTGGAGTCTACGGAGGAGATGTGGAGGGCAGTGATCCCGGCCACATCCTTCCTCTGGGCTGCTTGACTCCCTTCCCAAGTTGCACGCACAACGTCCTGTGACAGCTCCTCAGTGCATTCTGTCACATATTGATTGATGTCAATGGGGATAAAAGACAATCTATCCGCATCTATATTTATTTTTCCAGGCCTGTACTTAATGTTGAACCGAAAATCTGACAGTTTTCCAACCCAGCGGTGGCTGACAGCATTAAGCTTTGCGGTACTCATGACGTAGGTTAGTGGGTTGTTATCTGTATGAATGGTGAAGTGCGGGGTGTAGCATAGGTAGTCCCTAAACTGTTCACACACTGCCCATTTTAGAGCAAGGAACTCAAGCTTTCCGCTGTGCAAATTGTAGTTCCTCTCAGCTCTCAACTTCCCATCCTGCTGCTGATAAAGGATGGCTCCGAGTCCCTTCGTTGAAGTGTCGGTATGCAGTACGAGTGATAAATCAAAGTTAGGGTATGCCAACCCAGGTGGGTTCACAAGCATGCCAACGAGGCGTTCAAGGGTGCTCTGGTGTTCGCCTGTCCAGTCCACAAGAGTCCTGGAGGACAGCTGAGGGCCTTTGGTCTTTATTCTGCGCGGCTGGACTTGTGGCATTCCAGATTTCACTTGGAGCAGGTCATAGAGTGGCTTGGCTATTTGAGAAAAGTCCTGGACGTACGATCTGTAGTAGCTGAGGAAACCAAGGATCCTCCTGACGTCGCCCACTGTCTGTGGTGTCATGGTTTTCAGGGACAGCACAGCTTCCAGGTCCTTAGGGTCAATCCTCACCCCTTCGGCCGACACGAGGCGCTCCACGTACCGGACCTCTCGGCAGAAGAGGTCGCACTTCTCTGGCCGGAGTTTTACTCCATGACGTTGGAGAGCCTTGAGGACTTTGCGGATTCCATCCACATGCTTGTCAAAGGACTTTGCATAGCAAAGACCATCGTCCAGGTATGGTCCCTCGTTCCTGAGGGAGCTCAGCATCTCCTCCATGCTCCCCTGGAATGCTGCGGGTGCATTGGACAGTCTAAACGGAATTCTCACCCATTCATAGAGTCCCCAGGGGGTGATGAAGACAGTGAGATGTTGGGAACCCTCTGCTATGAAACCTTGATGGTAGGCTTTACCCTGGTCTAAGATGCTGAACCAGGAGTAGCCACCAAGGGTATCTGTCAGGTCTTGGATTCTGGGTAATGGGTGCCTGTCAGGTTACGTCTTCTGATTTAACAGGCAGTAGGCAATACAGAGGCGCAACGTTCCATCCTTTTACAGACGTACACAACAGTAGCGGAGTAAGGAGACTTAGTGTCACAATACAGAGGCGGATGCAAGATGCAAGCAACGATGGTTTAATGAAATAGTTTACAGCATCAACAGGACAGACAGAATATACTCAGACGGAATCCAACCCAGGGCCTAGGGCGCATCCTCTGATGATAGCGTGCTGAGAAATCCAAGGGAGTGTGTCCGGCTGGGTAGGAAGGAGCACAGCAGATAATCCACACAAGGGCGGCGAGAGAATGAGCACTGACACACGACACAACCTCAGGGAAGAAACAACGATCTGACAACAAGAAACACAGGTTACAGAACATATAAAGGGGAAGATAATTAATTCCAGCTGGCGCAGACAATCAGGCCAAGATTGGGAACCACGCCCACACAAACACAGGAGAGAGAGAGAGAGAGAGAGAGAGAGAGAGAGAGAGAGAGAGAGAGAGAGAGAGAGAGAGAGAGAAAGAGAGAGAGAAAAGAGAGAGTGAGGCAGTGGATTCATGAACCGTGACACTTAGGTTTCACTATCCACCCCTTTATCAGAAGATCCAGAATGTTTTATTTTTTTATTTATTTATCCTTTATTTAACTAGGCAAGTCAGTTAAGAACATCCTTATTGACAATGATGGCCTACCCCGGCCAAACCCGGACGGCGCTGGGCCAATTGTGATACAGCCTGGATTCGAACCAGGAACTGTTTTTTTTCTAGTTCTTCAGAATCATCCACAAGACGGGATACCAGTTGTGTCCATTGTAGACTCTCGCCCGTATATCGTACATGATTCATGATTTGCTCCATTTTTAGCACATGCTCTGCATTAGCCCATGTATTGTGGGTTGTGTAGAACGATACATTGTTCACTTTATTTTCAATAATTTGCTGCATAACATTTGTAAGTTCTCTCAAAAGAAACATTTTATTTATTCTCTCTAACATTGTATGCATATAGTTACCCATTGCTTTACATCTAAATAAAAAACATATATTGTTACTCGGTCTCTTGCGGTTTATTTCGCCAGAAAGTTTACTTTATTTGTTTGAAACACCATAATTGTAACATGTATCATATTTGCTCTGCCATTGTTGGCTCTGGACAAAAAGAGCATCCACCAACTCTAACATTTTCAATTCCATTAGATCACAACTTTTAAAAGGAATAAGCATACGCAACCTAAAATCCCGTCAGGGCATCATGACGAATGTTTTGGTTGTGGATTTCCTCGTTGCTGATATAGAACTCCACGCACCCATATGGAAGTCCATTCTTTCTTTGTATTTTCACCCCATGAAATATTCTTCCTGGGGAGTCAGGGGCACCTTCCCAACGGGTCTCGTAGCCCGTGAACAAGCTATACCCCTTTGTGATAACTCTCAGTTCGGGACACACCTTGCGAAAAACCTGCCAGTCTTCAAGCCCGTTGTCCACTCCTAAAGTTTGGTCTGTATTTTCTTCTCCTTCGGCTACGGTATAGAGTTTCACTCTACAGGCTGAGTAATCAAACAGATAACCCCATTGCTGTCCATTACACATCATCACTTGATCTTTCAGCGCTGTTGCGGGCGGTATTTGGGTTCTATACATATTTATAAACCGCTTTTTTGGCGCATCGTATATTGATGCTTTATACTCGGACCTTTCTCTATGTTTCAACCGAGGTCCTGCTTCCGTTGTTACGGTCATCATGGCTGTGTCACTGATCACAAAATCCATGTTTAATTTCTTTAGTGGTTTATAGTGGGCGCTTGTGGTGTTCTGGGGTTTATTTATAATGCGTCGGCCCCCAATAACCCCGGACATTCCTGTTTCATAGACAACAGCCCTAAGGTCCCTAAAACATGGTGGGGGCCATACGTGATAACTTCCCGCCAGGATGTCCTGACAGGATGCCCATATATGGGGATACACACGTGACCCATGACATAGGGTCATAAATCACACGTTTGACGTGTGCCGTCTACTGTATTCTCTCTGGGGGAAACTGAAAGTTAAATTAAAAACTTTATTATTGAATAACTAGCCTTCAACAGGGTGCTTACACTTCAAACTGAACAGTTTCTCATACATACTCGTAAAAGACAAACATTTATCACATCCTGCACAGGGTTTTGTTGTCAACCAAAATGATTGTTGTGACGGTTTTCAGACAGCATGATGATTTGATCAGACACTGGCTTCCTAAAAATACTGCTTTAGGGCAGTGATAGATGTTTAGGTTTGTATAAGGGTTCTGTGGAAGTCTCTCTCCACAGTGACATTACTAAAACTGTAATTTCAGTGTCGTGTTGGTAGAGAAACCACCAAAAGACGGTGATGGACAGCTACGCCTTTCTCTCCCTCTCTCTCTCTGACCACTGCTTTTCTAAATGCATGGAGACCCAAACACTGATTTGAGGCTTAATTATTCTTCTTTTTTAAGAGAGCCTACCGGTAAATGAAATTGGCATACACAGCATAGTCATGTCGATGGTTTAT